>NC_041224.1:34684545-34740003 GCF_002837175.3 Physeter macrocephalus | reverse complement strand
AGGAGAGGCCACAACAGTGAGAGGCCCGCGTACCGCAAAAAAAAAAAAAAAAAAAAAAAAGAAACCTGGGGCATAGCCACTGAGCCCTGGGCGGTCCCAGCCCCACTGCGAGCATCCTCTTCCGCCCTGTCTGAGCTTTGGGGTGATGCTGCCCTTGGCTGGTGACTCTCGTGGGAGGGTTGAGGGAGTGGGGAGGTGTGTTCTCTTGGGGGCTGGCCTGGCTGAGAGCTGTCCCCGCGAGTTACCGCCACCCCGTGGGCACCATCGTTGCCCCTGGTTTTCTAACTGAGAACAATCTTAGGGTCCTGGGAGTAACTCTGAGGCCTGACTCTTACCACAACCCTTGACTGGCTCTTTGATCTTCTCTCTCCTCTTTCAGAGGATCTGGTCTAAGCCCTGGACGGGACAATCGCTGTGGGTCTACACGTGCCCAACCCCCAGGGCCCCCCACCACAGATCACGCCTTGCAGCCCCTTCAGAGACAAGGCATCGCCCAGGAGGGAGCCGCGGTGCATTACCGGGATAATTACAGGGGTCACAGAGGGTGGGGCTACCTCCCCAACGCCCCCTCCTGCTGAGCTGAGAGGTTAGCTGCTGCCAGAGGGGTTCACGGCTGGGCTGCGTGACTCCTGGTCCTCACGACCCCAGGCTGGACCTGGTGGCCTGGGGGCGGCATCCCCCTCCCAGGTTTGGTGCTGGGGGAACATTCAGGAATTTGCTCCTGGATCAGGTGGGGGCGACCTATGGCCCTGGGTCCCCCCTGCTCTGTTGGACACGTGTGTTTATTGCCTGGATTTCTCTGGGCACCGCAGACACTGCCCTGAAAGTGACACTGTGATGTCTGAGGGGCTCATCCTGTTACACCTTCACTCTGGAACGTCGTCCGGAGATGCTCCGCACCCGGCTGACCTTTCAAGTATCCGATCTCTGCAGTTCTGCTTGCTGAGTCTTAAGCGGCCACTGGCCAGACTGGGAGAGCCTGCCCTGGGGGCCTCGGGGCCTGTGGACGGAGGGGTGTGTGCTTTTGAGGACCTGTTCTTACCGCTGAGGAGGGGCCGGTTGTGCCGGTACGAGGCGGGCAGCTGGCCGATGTCTTCGGTCCTGTGGCTCATGACCCGGGAGAGGTGGCCGGTGTGGTGCAGGCTTCCCACCACGATGCTGTGCAGGTACACGGGCTCGATGAAGTGGCAGAGCAGCGCACCCTGCAGCCCCAGCACGTTCCACCTGGGGGGGAGAGGGGCGTCAGCGCCCTGGCTCACTGGCCTCACCTGGGGGAGGACGGGGGGCCTTACTGCCCCGTTGTCCCCGAGGTGTCACTGTCCTCATTGTGCAGCTGGCGGTGGGGGGTGGGAGCTGGCCTGGGGCTCGCAGCACACTGGACCAGGCATGGCTTCGGCCTCGTGACCCCTGGTGACCCCGAGCCCCTCTCTGCCGTCGGGGGGACGTGTGTCGGTGGGTCTGCGTGTGAATAAACGTGGATCCTTTTCCTGGAAAACGAGTTGTCGGGTGAAGGGGAAGCTACATATTCTCTCAGGGACTTAAAATCAGATTTAAAAAAAGACCCTCTGTCTCCAAAGTGAATCGGAATTTTTCTTTATGTTCGCTGGGAAATATCAGAAATTGAATTGACTGCAGTTTAGGGGAAAATACTCTCCCTCCCCACCCCTTTGTCAAACTCAGCAGTGGGCGGGACGTACTGTGGTGACATGAACGACCTCGTTTGGCGCTGGGGGTGATTTGACTTCAAGAGCCCCGATCAGAGGACGAGGCCGTGGTCCTTGACATAAATGAGGCTCTGGGTGAGTGTTTGCTTCTGCCAGCAAAGATGACAGGAGCCTTGTCAGACATTTCCCCGTAAATTTGGGTGGAACAACTTTCCATGTATCTGTTATTTAAGGCAACATTTTGTGGTTTCCACTCTAAATAACATGCTTAAAATCCAGCCTCCATCAGCACAAGCATTATGCAGTTAATTTCTTACATCATTATTCTTTTCATTAATTAACATTTCTCCACGGTTAGAGCAATTAATGTGGTGCCTCCATGCCGTACATTACCTTTCATGATTAATAAGGAGTCATTCTATTTCCCTTTCCCGAAGCAGTCAATTAACACAGAATTCCTTCCATTAATTACCGAGTGCTCAAACCAGCAGGCCTACCTAGAGAGCAGTCTGCTCCGAGAACCTGTGACACCAATTGCCTTAAAAAATTCTCTTTAAATTTTATTCCAAAAACACAAGCAATTTAGCTGGCGATATTAATTTGCCTCAGAAGCATTGAGGTGAGTGAGAAACATCTTCTAATCTCATGCAAGAAGAGGCAGCCATCTGGCTGGCGAGGATTGAGGAACGGCTCCCCCTCCGTTAAGTGTGGGTCATTAAAGTAATGTGCTCACCCACATAAAACTCAAGTGGAATATAAAAGGTAATATTTATATACAAACAGTTTAGTCCTACAATTTAAACAGTCATTGGTTTTATGAAACGTTTACTTTAGTCTATCAGATTTGCATAACTTCACTTAAAAAAATAATTGTGGTCATTTCTGTAAGTCACATCCTGTCTCTCAGAAAGGAGTGGAGAATTGCCCTTGGGATCTAGTGTGTGATTTTCCCAAAGAGTAAGTGCCCAAAAGTGTTGAAGGGGAGCACATTTCTGGAGGCATGAGAAGCAGGGGAATGGACGTTCCCCATCGGTAACAAAGCCCTTTCTCCAGCCATGAGATGAGTATTCCAGAGGGGACGTCCCTGTGCTTCAGGCTGTCCATGGACTGGCTTTGAACAAAACTTCTGGAACGTATCTGAATGGCTCTGACTCTGCAGAAAAGTCTAAAGACAAACAAATTCTATATCTGGTCTCCTCCTAATAACCTTTACAATAAAGAGACAATCAGCCTTCTCGTTGCCTGGCTGTAGGAGTTTAACTTATTCAGCCAACGCCATCAATAAAACCAAATGTCGCCCTGAATACAAACTGGAGAGTTTTCAGCATTCCGGACTGAACGGAAAAGTGCCTCTCCCTTTATTCAAACAGCTGACATGACTGCAGTGTTGACAGAGAAAAAAGTCCCAGGTCTAGTTTTCAATATAGATAATCCCTAAATAAATATATTTTTGTCTGTTTGTCAATCACTGAAATACCAAAGATAAGTGAGGGAGAGAGCTTGGAAAAAGGCTGTTTTCTTTAACTGAGAGACAATCTCTGTACCTCAGGGCTGACGGGGACTGTCCCAGGATGGGCCCCACCCAAGACAGGCCGGGCCCTTGCACCCCGGCTCGTGAGACCGAGAACCTCCGGCGCGGGTGCGGGGACTGTGGGTGGTCGGGGTCCCTGTCTGCCGTTTTCACCCCCGAGGCACGGCCGCCGGGAGGACGTGCGGGTCCAACATTACAGTGAGGTCTGAACATCACCAAATCGATCCTTACTTCACTTCCCTCCTTGTCCGTGGGCAGGTTTGCCCGTGACCTGGAGGCACAATCACACCCCCTGGGAAAGGTCACGGTGCAGCTGGGTGACTCAGGCTGAGGCACAGCTGTGAGTACAACGCCATGCGCCCTGGGCTCGTCTTGGGGGGCTTTGGGAACCTCCTGCTGCTAGGACTCCCAAGGCCGGGATGGAACTGGTCTGGGTGCAGCCGGCATCAGCGTTTCCAGCGTGCCAGGCAGTTCCACTGTGAGCCAGGTGATGCACAAAGCAGGCAGCATGGACTTGGGAGTCAGTCTACCGGGTCCAGGTGACCTCCGTGTCTTTTGTTGTCACTTAGCCCCTCTTCTCCTTTCCCTCAATGTTCGTGACGTCTCCTGGTCACCTAATTTCTTGTTTGTTTTGCGGCGACGGTGCTTCTCAGCCCTTTGCGGTGTCCTGGGGGCTGGACAGGGGGCTGGACAGGGGATGGCTGCTGCCTCAGATCTGTGTCCCTGTCTCAGCATTGTTGCAGGAGTAGCAGAGGCGGCAGATGCGGGAGTGTCATCACTGTTACCACGCTTATGTTGGACAAATATTCCTGAGTTTATCACTCACTACCTTTGGAACAGGAGGGAGAGGGGCAGGGCACAACTTTTAAAAGAATGACGTAGCCTAAGGACATGACATAAACTGATTAGAACCAGATGGGTCCAAGATGGCAGACAAGTCGACTTCCACTAGACCTTGAGCCTCAGTATATGCTCACTGTAACACATCAGCAAGCTAAATGACACACCCACAGGCGCCAGGACAGTTCCAAGGCCAGACCATAAAGGTCAAAAGATGGGTGGTGGCCCAATTTTGGGAAATCCCCACCCCTTCCCCCAAATAGCTGGAATACTCCTCCCACTCATTAGCCAATGAAATTATCCATCCCTGTAAAAACTGACAACCCCATACCCTTGTGCCTTTCTCACCTTCTGAGATGGCTCACATTCTGTGGAGTGCGTTTCTCTCTAAATAAATCCACTTGTTACCTATCACTTTGTCTCTCACTGAATGCTTTCTGTGATGAGACTTCAAGAACCTGAGCTTCGTTAAGTCCTGAAACCAGGTGTGTGATCTCAGTTAAAAGACTGTGGGTTTTGGCGAGGTTCGAGTCCCAATCTGAGATACACGGTTGTACCTTCACCACTGGAGATGGGGTGAAGTTTCCCCTAAAGTCTGCAGTAAGGTGACCACGGTCTTCTGTAAAGGAAGAGCAGTGGTTATTATACCAAGCTGCGAACATTTGGGGCTGGGCGTTTAGTAAGAGCAGTGGTTTTAAAATAACCCATATTTGGAGACTGGGAGCATGAACACAGTCCTTCCTGATTTCAGCAGAGCTGTAGGTAACACCATCCGGCTGCCAGGTGGGCTGGGTGTGGAGTCAGGTCCCCACTCTCAGAGCGGGGGACTCTTGCAGCCTGAGATCTCAGTGCGGGGAGTCAGATGGGGCCTTGGTCCCCGGAGAGCATCCGTAATTCTTTACAGTTCTTTTTTATGGAGAAAGTTTTAATCTGTTCATTTAAAGACATTGCAATCGATAATCAAGCTCTGGTGCTTAAAATTAGAAACCATATCTAAGGGAACATTAGTTCCAGAAGATTTAGATTTTTATATGCTACTTGCCTCTCAATTCTTAGAGCAAAAACCCCTCCCTGGTTCGCCTGTCCTTTCAGGTGGCCAGTGTTTCCTGTTAGTGACAGTTCAGATCGGCTTCTTATGTCCAGAAAGCCAGGCCGCGTCCATGGGAACATGAGCCTCACGGTGACACTTGTCATTTGTCCTGGTCTCACAGAGGCGCAGGGCTTGGTCTGTTTTATCGCTGAGCTGCAGGCAAATCCAACCCTCTGATGAGCCTCCAAGCCTCCAACCTTAAGTCGTGGGTTGAAGGTCGAGTTTCCTGAACCTGGTGAAACAACCCACATTCTGCAGTTTCCCTGGGTCTGCACCAGCCTGGCATGAGCAGTGGCATTGTAGGAATAGATTTCACTATGACTTTGGTTCTGTAATTTTGCAAAGACCACATGAGTTGAGCCAAGTGAGTGGTGTCTCCTACCTGGTTATGTTGGCTTCCTGGGGCAGGGGGTGAGGTGGGTGGGGAAGGGCTTAAAACATCGGAAATTTACTCATGGTCCTGGAGGCAGAGGTCTTAGGTGAAGGTGTGGCAGCCCGCGGGCACCGGGGAGACCCTACCCCCAGGCCTCGCTCACCTGGCGTTCAGAGGCTTGTGGATGCTTCCCTCTGGGCCCCGCCTCTGTCTCTGTGGCCTCCCCTGTGCACCTGCTCTGGGCGTCTGTCCCCAGGTCCCCAAGGCCTCGCTCAGGAGGATACACTAGCTGCATTTAGAGGCCACCTTCCCTCACCATCCTTGGCTTAATCCTGTCTGGTAAGGCCACACTCACGGGTTTAGGGTCTGGGGACAAGGATATCTTTTGGGGCCACCGTTGGGCCCATGCCACCTGCTATGGGGCATTAGGAGATGCCACTGCTTCTATTTACCCCATACCCTGGGCTCCGTAACCCCACTCTGGGGAGTATGTCCTAAGTCTGTACTCGGAGATTTGGAGAAACGCTTCTGCACAGAGATATTTCTGGAAACATGGTGCACGGAGCAACCACTTGTGAGCACCCAGGGATCCAGCAGCAGGGAGGTGCCCCCAGCCTTGCACGTGGATTCAATGCACGTGGATTCAATGCCCGTGACTTTGAAAGGAGCCAGGATCATAGTGTTCAGTGATGGACTGTAAGCAAACTGCCCGAAGCAGCAAAATCCTGATGACAGGAAAAAGCCTGCGTTTAGGAAAAAGGTTAAGGTGATTATAGCCAAGGTGCCTGCTGTTTTCGGTGACAGCTGGGATACTGGCTGGTCGTCTTTTTTACTTTTCAAGTCTCCTAATGTTTCTTACTGTCTTTTATGTTTTAATGGGGGGTGAGGGGAACTTCAGATGTGTGATGCCGCTCCCTGTGGGCTGTTTCCACCAGTTGTTGTGACGAGATGGTCCCATCACACTTTCCTTTATCTGGAGGCATGAGAACGTGTAGCCTTAGGTGCATTTAGGATCTTGTGGCCACAGAGTCTCAGGTTTGGTTCTGTTTTGGATGGAAGCCATTCACCCAAGGGAGAGGTATCCACTATCCCTTGAGCATTGGAACCAGCTTTTATCTGCAAGATAGTATTTTGCTCCAGGGCTTTAACTAAAATTCCTTTTCGGCCAAAAATCTCACTTTCAAAAGACTTTCATGGCCCAAGAATTTTCCTGGGAATTCCAACGACTCTGTTCCAAAGAGAAGAAATTAAGATTTCGTTTTCTGCTATGTCAGCATCAAAATTATTTTTAAAGAGAAAAAATGTAGCTGGTGTATCCCCACTTCCGGCCTCGGGTGTTTTTTTCCATGGAAGGGGGAGAAAGCTCTCTCTGCGGCCGGGGTGTTCTGCCCACATCCAATCTGTGGTGCTGGGCATCCTGGCTTTGGTGCTGGTCCGTCAGACTCTCCAACCTCCCGGTGACACCCCAGGTGTTCTTCCACACAATGCTGAGCGTGATGTATCCCCAGGAGCCTGGGGACCTGCATGCGCTTGCAGACTCTGTCTGCTGTGCGCCCGGTTTAGGGAGGGGGGCAGCCTGGGCCTGGTTCCCACGTCTTTGGAGTGAGTTGATGATAATGACATTCACATAATGCAGCCAGGGAAACTGGGAGGCCACCCTGACCACTGGACTCGTGGGAACGTTGCACAGAGCTTCCGTCCATAGGGTCGACCCCTTCCACATGCTTGGGTCCTGGGCCAGGACTGATCCAGCCGCTCAGCCTGCGTGAGCCCTGCCCACTGTCCAGCATGGTAGGGGGCCACCCCTCCACTGCCCCGTCCACGAAAGCCTCGCCCCGACTCCACATTTCTGAGCACGGCCGTCATCACGAAGGAAACCCAACGCCTGCCCCATCTCCGCTCCAGTCCAGCCTCGCTCGGCCCCCTGCAGATCTGGACGTCTCTGCTCCCGCCTCCCGTTGGGCGATGGATGGGTGCCCACCTGCAGAGACGGGACCCTAACCTGCACACGCACCCCTCACGGTGGCACCAGCGATCCCCTGAGGGTCAGACCTTAGACGCAGAAGCAGATGGTGGGGGTGAATAGGATTCCAGTGCAGGACATGGGGTGAAGGGGGAGGGGAGGCCGAGGAGGGGGAGGACATCACGGGGGTTGCAGGGAGAGAGGCAGAGATGGTGGACTTGTTCAGGGAGGAAGGTGGGGCAGGGGAGACAGAGAGACAGAGACAGAGAGAGAGAGACAGAGACAGAGGAGAGTGAGGAGAATGCTCAGGGAACACCTGAGGAAAGTCCTGGGAAGGTGGGCTGGGCTCCCAGGGGACTGAGTGGGGGGAGGGGACCTGGTGCCATGCCCCCCAGGCCCCTCCTGCCCCATTGTGTCCCCCACCGTCTGGGCACCACTCACCTGGCCACCAGATTTGGGGACTAGACGGGTGACTGGCAGGGCTACCCGTGAGCTGCATCAACTCCTGGATGAATTTGGGGCGGCCCCCCGCCTGCCCAGAGCCACGGGCATCACAATGTCCCCAGCATGTCCCCCCTCAAAAGCAGTTAGAATCCTCCTCAGCCCAGGGACGTGACATGGACTGTGCTTTCTAAGCAGACTTTGTTAAACAGAGCATCACTGGTGGGAATGAAACCAGGGGGCCTGTGGGCTCCTGGGCACGAAAGCCTTGCTGTCCCCCATTTCTTGTTTCTGGGGAACAGACTGCAGCCTCCATGACCTTCCCTGTGTGCCAAAGGGCAGATTCGAACAGTTGCTAATCAAGAGAAGAGCAGCCAAGAAACCACCTGAGGCCAGATTAAAGGGACCCGAGAAGCCCATCAAGGTTAGGAAACCCGACCACCTAAGACCCTGCGCATGGCCTAATCTCGTCAGCAAGCCCCCTTGAAGGATTGTTATAAACCCCTCATCAAATCCTCCCAGGTGGGGACACATAGTTTTTCGAGGCAGGAGACGTCTGTGTCCCTCTTTGCCTGGCAAAGCAATAAAGCTCTCCTTTTCTACTTCACCTAAAACTCTGTCTCTGGGATTCGATTCGGCACCGGTGCAGAGATGCCGCGCTTTCAGCATCAGAACTGTTGACATCCCACATCACCTGGGCTTTGTAGCGAGTTTAATTTTCTGTCAAGTGATATTTAAGATCCTAGAGACAGTGAAACTTAACTTCTGTATCATTCATTCACTTCATTTTCTAGGGAGTCAGAATTAATTTAGAGACCCAACGCGATCCTGGGAGAGCAAGAGAATTTCCGTTAAGGTGGAAACTGCTGCTTCTCTCCACTTCGTGAAGAGATGAAAACATTACAAAGGAGGCTACGTTTCCTTCTGAAAGATGAGCTAGTTGACGACGACGGGCAGTTCTCTTTGATGCAGAAATCAGTGCTTTGCTGTATTGCAGTCAGGCCAGGGGCAGTCACTCCAGGGGAGTAAAGGCCTTATTTCTCCTGTAGCGTTTGGCAATTTCCTTCGAGATTTCGGATCCCTGTTCGCCAGGGCTGTGGTTTTACCTGCCCTTGTAGCCTAGGGCGCCTCACAGAGGCACCGAGTGCACCTGGGCCACGGCTCCTCCGCATGCAGGCTCGGATCAGGGTTGGGGTCGCCGCTGCCCTGGCTCCGGAGTCCCTGCCTCTCCTCGGCCCCGCCTGCCTCTCTGACGGCTCTGTCCGGCTTTCCAGGGAGGCCGTGATGGTACGGAAGGCGCCTGGCCGATGCACAACTGTGTGTGGGGCAGCGGGCGGCCACGTCCCGTGGCGGGTGTGGAGTTCAGGGCCGGCAGGGCCGAGTCCGGGACCTCGGAGTGCACCTCAGCTCCCGGCCAGGCCCCCCTCTGGGACACAGTCCCTGTCCCTCCCCCCGCCAAACACACACCCGGGCGGCACTCGTGCAGAGGACAGAGGGGCCGTTACCTGGCGATCTTGTCCGTGCAGGACATGGTGACCAGCTGCTCGCCCAGCAGGACGCCGTCCCACGTCTGCACCGTGCCTGGGCCACGCACGGGCACTGTCCCCTCCCCGGACTCGATCTTCGTGCGCAGGCGCCCCCGGAACTTCCTGGCCAGGTGCTTGCTGCTGCTAACTAGGGGACGAGAGCCGCGTGAGACACGGGGGCTGGGGACACGGTGTGGGGGACACATGAGGGGCGGGGGGACACAGGGTGGTCACGGGGGGGCTCCGAGGGGAGGGGAAGAAGAGGGGGGGCTCATTGGGAAGCAACTCCAGTGACCCCGGTGCCACCACCCGCGTTCAGGATGAGGAAGCAGCTTTGGAGGTAAGGGCTGGGCGGGACGGACTCGTACAGACACAGGAGGAGCTGGGACACAGCAACCCCTCTGGTCCAGGCTCAGCCGGCGTCACAGCAAAGGGCTGGACAGTGACCATCAGAGGCTCGGCAGCCGTTTGGTCTCGGTCCGACCACTGGACCTGCGGCCCAGCTCTCAGCACAGACGGGCCAGGGAAGGAGCCGCATTTACAGACACCGACTTTTGGGTTCCACGTCACCTTCATGTGTCAGGAGATGTTCTTCTCACCCTTTCCAGCCATTAAAAAATGTAAAAACCATGCTTAGTTCTCAGGCGGCTGGTGGGATCCGGCCCAATTGCTGGGCTGCAAACCTCGTCTAGATTTTAGTCCTGGCTCTGTGGTTTCCTAGCTGTGTAGCCTTGGAAAAGCTACTTAAAACTACTGTGATACAGTTAGTTTGTCTGAAAATGGGGTAGTGGTGGTGCCTCCCTCCTAGGCTTAGGGACTAAATGAGATGGGACCTGGGACCCCAGAGCTGCTGCTGAGAGTCCCAGTGAGGGGGCGTCTGCTACACCCAAAGACCGGCCCACGGTAGGGGTGGGCCTAGGCCTCGATGCCCTGTTACTGCTCTCCTGCCTTTCCTTTCCAGACTCACCTCCACACCCATACACACCAGTTATTTGAAGAACTACCTTGAACGAGAGGAAGATTAAATTTATTATTTTTTTTCTTTTTTTGAAAAAAGTTCTGGGGCTTCCCTGGTGGCGCAGTGGTTGGGAGTCCGCCTGCCGATGCAGGGGACGCGGGTTCGCGCCCCGGTCCGGGAGGATCCCACATGCCGCGGAGCGGCTGGGCCTGTGAGCCGTGGCCGCTGAACCTGCGCGTCCGGAGCCTGTGCTCCGCAACGGGAAAAAAAAAAAAAAAAAAAAAAAAAGTTCTGTACATTTAGTCAGGATTATAATGTATTATAGAAATGCTTAACTGCTTTGTGTACAAATTATATATGAACTACCATAGTGATACCAACATTGACACACACGACGGTGGGGTGAACGCTAAATGCCTTCTTTAAAAGGTTTCTATGTAAGTTTTAGAATTTGTGAAAATGTGTTTCTCCTTCATTTATCTGCACTGGAGTGAGGGTAAATTATTAATATAAATTATTACCCAAATAATTAATAACATTTGGGTTTATATGGGCACCTTCTCTTACAGATCTTGAAGTAATTTCCAGTATATTTTCTCATGATTTCTGAGAACTGAAGTTCCTTTACTATGTATTCATACTACCTAGAGGCCATCTCTTGGGAAGAAAATTGGTGTACTCCGTGGAGAAAGTAAACTTTTGAGAGGTTTTAGATTGCTTATTGACCGTACTACTGACCAGGTCCTTGATGAGATCCAATTTGGACTGGCCTATGAGTCATCTATGGAAGGAAGAACCAAGCTGAGAGACTGAGCCTGGGGGAGGGAGGGGCAGAGCCAAGGGATGCCCAGCCCTCCCCCTAGGTAGAGCCTGAATCTCTTCTTTGCAGATTTAAATGGCACTAGGAATCGGATGACAGTGATGCTGCTGCTGCTGGTGATGACGATAATGATGGTGACGATGGTGACGATGGTGACGCTGCTGCTGCTGGTGATGACGATGGTGATGCTGATGGTGATGATAATAATGGTGGTGATGGTGAGACAATGATGATGGTGATGATGACAGTGAGACGATGATGATGACAAAGATGATGATAGTGATGATAATAAATTGAACATAAAATATTTCACCTGACTCAAAAATACTTGAGCAAAACTTTGGTTTGACCTGACTTTTTACACTGTCCAGGTGAGGTCTTTATCACATCAACTTCCTGTGGCAGGTGGCACTGAGGGAAAGGAGGGCCGGCGTAGCTAACAGTTTCCACAATTTACCACAATGTTAGGAACTAAAGTCTTCTGTGTGGGAATACTTTCTTAGGAAATACGGTACTTGCTGTCCCTCTCTTTCTGGTAATTATATTCAATAGTATCCTCACCATTCTCTCAATGCTTCAACTATTGTGTCACTTTCCAGACCTGGAAAGTCACCTATTACATTGTAAGGCTCTTCTGAATTCTTACCCAGGGCTTCTGTGCAACTAACTTTCCCTGAAGCAGACTTTGTAGCCTGTTAAGGCCATGACAACCTGGAGGCCTGGCTTGAGTAACAACTGGTTTCTAGGAGTTAACCTAAAGTTTTCAGGTAGATGAATTTTTCCTGAAGAGCCAGGTGCATGAGATGCTCCTGACGAGTGTTTATTTTCGGAGGTGTTGAGTCTCGGCTGCCTCCTCCAGCTCCCCCACCAGTGTGATCAGTCCCAGTGGCTCTGAGCGACGCGATCTTGCAGAGCTCGTTTACCCTGGCTCTTTCTTGCCTAATTGCGAGAGGCAGGAGGGAGTTGAAGATGCTACTTCAAGCAGAACGAAATGCCAATCCAACCAGAAACTGCGGGGAACTGACCTTACATCATCTGCAGTGGATTTGTCGTGTGCCTTAGACAGTGGAAGTGTGGAGCATTAAGACCCTGCCTGCGTGGATACATAAATGCTCCCAAACCCATAAGAATGTTCTCAGCTGATTCTGATACTCCATCTCATGAGACCCTTCAGTGTAGTGTCTGTTCATCTAAAACCCTTACTTTTGGACCCTGATGTCAAGATAAAGTGCGGCTGGCAATATGCTTAAGAAAATTGTTCAAGTGAATATTCTGTTTTCAGGAGAGAATCAGATGGTGACTGAGGAAGTCCACCGAGGGAGCAAAGGTCTATCTAAAATGTGATGCATGGTTGCTGCAATGGTGCAGGGGAGAGAAAGAGCCAGAAATGGGAAAAAAAGTATAGGAAAGAAGACAATATTTTTAAACCCCAAATAAGCTTCAAAAGGTATATCCCAGAAGGTATACCCATGATGTGGTCTACTATTTATTGTAATAATGACATCTACAATATTTGTCATGTGGTCACATGGGTGTTCTTGTCCTACCTGGTGAGGATGGTGACAGTGACGACGTGAGTTAGGAAGCTATTTAAATCCATCGACCCTACAATGCACGGATATTATCATGTGTTGCATGCTCTGTAGCTCAGTAGTCACATCAGAAGACAGGGCGTCAGGAAGTGTATTTTAGATTCTCTGACTTCCTATGGGATTTTGGAGCAATCTCTTGAGCTGCTGTCATGTACAAAGAACAGAACTGGCTCAGACGTACAGGCATTCAGTTCACACTTGTAAGATAGCTGTGTGATGTGATCATGCTATTTCTCATGGCTTCCAGTGGGAGATAGATCAGAGATTTGAACTAAGTTGTTAAACTCTTGTAAAATGGCAGTAAGGACTGAATTTTCTAGGTTATTTAAAGAACCTGCCAAGCAAGAGGAATTTGCATTAGAGTGTTGGTGAGTTGGAAGGAGAACGGTCATCCAGCCACTGTGACCAGCCCGGGTCTTTTCATTAATCTCTTCAGTTAGGTTCTGATCAGAACTGCCATTGGTCTATCTCGGGCCTCCCAGAGCCACTCTGGAAGTGGACTCATCCCCATGGGTCTGGCCCCCTGGGACGGAGCATCTCTGAGTTGCGTACGACCTCCGTCTCCGAGCCTGTGGCCAGAGGACTTTCTCCCATGTGTGGCCTCCTTCTGTCGCCACCGGGGAAGCCGCATCTGCCCTGGCCCCACCAGCAACCCCTTCCGCGTCTGCCCCCCCGCCCCCGTGTCTGCGGGCCTTGAAGACGCGTCACCAGTCCCCCGTCTGCACGCAGGCCCGCCCTCCGGTGGGAGAGGATAGGAAACCAATGGGGCAGGAGACAGGTTAGGGGGTTTTGAGCCCGGGGGCTCAGAACATGGCTGATCCTCAGAATCACTGGGGAAGTTTTAAAAGTACGGACCCTCAGACCCACTGCATCCTGAGGCACCAGAATCCTGGGAGCGTGTGCACAGGAACCTGCATTTGTAGAAACTTCCTGGCAGTGCTGTAGGTAAGTCAGGTTTGGAAACAACCAAATCTGTGCACACCTGCTCACAGGCAGCATGCCTCCCCAGACATCTCGGCCAACGGACACGGAGTCCATTTCTAAGGACTCTAGGAAGGGAGAACCTACGATCTGTCCAGGTGAATGTTTTTGAGGGAAAAAAACCCCAGGGACTTTAGAATTTCTGGAGCCATAGGCATCCCCGGGGGTGGGGCTGCGTATTGTCCCTTAGCTGCAGAGCCCCTGAACTGGCCCTCAGGGGTCTGGGGCTCCTGCAACTCATGGAACCTTTAGGGCTGTGGCGAAAGCTGAGGCCAGAGTCCCTGGTGGACAGCGGAGGGCTCTGCCACAGGTGGGTCGGACTTGGTTCTCTGCTGGGGTTCACTCTGCCTTCCTTCCCTCTTAAAGGACAGGGGCCATCTGGGCAGGTCTGTTGAGAAGTCCCCTTAGACCTAATCGCTGAACAGGTGTGTCCGCGGTCCCGAACGTCAGGCATCTATTGTGCGTGTGCTGTGTGCGTGTGCTCATGTGTGTACTTGTGTGTGAGAGAGGGAGGGCTGACCCCCGGCACCACGGCTGTGGGTTGTGCATAAAGACGTACAACGGCTCCTGCAGACCAAGCAAGGGGTGACAATCAAACAAGCCAAAGTGACCAGGACCGGCAGGGGACATGCTGGCCGGTGGAGGGGTGGCTCCCGGAGTAGCTGTGGGTGAGAAGCTGGAGGCCTCGGTGTCCAGGGCCAGAGCTTCTCCCGGGTGTGACCCCTCCGGGGAGAGGCTTGAGCATGTCATACTCTGCATCTGTGGACGCGAGGACATTGCCGTGACCTTCAGGGTCGGGTGCCCTGGGCCTGTTCAGGAGCGTGGACCCTGAGGCCGTGGGGCAGTGAGGCTGGGCTTCTGTAGGGGTGACTTGCAGGAGGTGGGAGTGCCCATCCCTGCTAGACGCCCCTCGTTCAGGCCCTGCCTCCAGGGGACCTGTCACCGTCACCTCTGCCCTGGAGGGGACCCCTAAGGATCCCCATCACCCGCACCCCCCTCCTCCGAGGTCCAGCGACGGAGGCACCCTGAGAGTGAGCCACCAGCAGGGTCACCCCGTCCCCACATTAGCCAATTCTCTCTAAAACAAAACAATTCCGGGGCGTTTGTGCCTCGGCAAATGGAGAAGGCTGAGCCACCTGTAAAGGTCCTCCACGTGGGGGACGCAGGCATTCGGGGTTTCTTGCCCTGGCCGACGAGTAAGGAAGGTAATGTAGGACACTTGGCTGGCCGTCTGAGGGACAGACCCGCCAGGTGCCCGCTTGGGGACCCTGTGGGAGCCCTGGGGAGAAACACCAGCCGAAATAACCTAGGAGCAGCTTCTCATTTCTGCAGGCACATCTGCAGCAAAAATGTGAGGAAAACGCTTTGTTTTGTCCCTTCTACCTGCACCTGCCACTTCTTAAAACACCACAAAGTAAAAGACATCTGTGCCTGGAGGAGAACCCCAGGGTGCACTGAGAACGTATCTGCTCATTTTTCTAAACCACCGGCTTTGCAAGTTGGAATTAAGGCCGGGGAGGCTGATGACCTGGAACCGTCCCTGGCAGAGAGCGCAGACTCGGGGGGGCGGCGGGGCGGGATGGGCTCCCCGTCCTCACTCAGCCACCCCGACTCCGGCCGGCAGGAAGCTGGTGAGTCCGGGCCTCCCCAAAGTTCTGCGGGACGTTTCCTCCTGGAACCGGAGGGCTCCTGGCTGGGTCTCCACGATGCCAGGTCTTCTGAGAGAAAATGGAAGGATAATTCCAAGTAGCTAATGGACCATATTTCACAATTTCATGTGGGGAATTGGTACCATGTAGATCCAGCCTGATGAGCGCCTCCGAGAAAATGAATTCTCACGTTTTCTCCTCTCTCTCTCTCTCTCTCTGAGGCTGCGCGGTCAGAAGGAACACTCTGCACAACCCCCAGGGGCCTTCGGAGGGGCCAAGCCCACTGCCTGCGTTGCCGGTCCCCCAGCCTGCTCTCCTCCTGGGGCAGCTCCCTGGAAGTTCCCTGACATTGAATAGGTTCCCTTTCGTGACTCTCTGTTTGACTTGATTCTCCCACTAACTCTCCATAGGTGGGTGTTATGGTCTGAATGTGTGTGTCCCCGGATTCTGTATGTTGACACCTAACCCCCAAGGTGATGGTGTCGGGAGGTGGGTCTTCTAGGAGGTGATGAGGTCGTGAGGGTGGAGCCCCCATGATGGGATCAGTGTCCTTATAAAGAGACCCCACACAGCTCCCTGCCCCTCCCTCCAGGTGAGGACACAGCGAGAAGACGCCTTCTGTGAACAAGGAAACGGGTTCTCACCTGACACCTAATCTACCAGCACCTTGATCTTGGACTCCCAGCCCCCAGAACCGTGAGGAACCCATGTCTGCTGTTTATAAGCCACCCAGCCTGTGCTGTTCAGGAGGACAGCCCGTGCTGAGACAGCAATGAAAATGTTACCGGTACCCTATTACAGGGGCCTCTGTCCAACCATTCCCCAGAGGGGAAAGCGATGGGCTTGGAGGAACATTGGTAAAAGCGGAAGGCATTTTTTTGGACCCGCATACAATCTGAGTATTAGAGAAATAGGTTAAATTCATGCAGGGTTTTAAAGAGAGCGATTTCCCTGCACGTCCTTAATCTTAGGTGGAGGCGCTCACCGCGAGCCAGGATGCAGCCGGCATTCAGAAAGTGCTCATCGCTCCTTCCCCTGGTAATTAGAACACAAGTGGACCTTCCGTGGGGGGTCAGGGCCCAAACACGCCTTCAATAACGGTGTTGTCTGTTTCTGCTGTAGGTTCCCTCCAAGCACGAGCCATGGGTGCCTCAGCATCTTAAGCAGGGGCTGACCCCTCATCACACACAGATACTCCATTTCCCCGCCCTCGTCAGATTTGCCTCTTGCTGCTTCTGGAGGGGTTCACGTGCCTCTGCATGCGTCTGCGTGTGTGTGCGGGGGTGTGTGTGGTGTGTATACGAGCATGTGTAACGCACACACGTAGCGTCAGTAACAGACTTTCCTAATGGCACCTGGGGAGACCCTGACCCCATGAGACCTGCACAGAGGAGGCTGCGGTATCCTCCCCCCGGGACCACGGTGTCACCTCTTGGGTGGATGCGACTGCGTCTGTGGTCACCTGCTCTCCTAAAATACCCCAGAGGGCAGGTCCCGCCCAGGACTTTCACACCCTTTGTGGGAGAGGCCAGGTGCCCGGGGAGACGTCTTTATCCTCCCCCATGTGCAGACGGAGGCGGACGCAGCCCTGGGGTCAGCTCCACCTCCACGTGGCCCGCCTCTGTGCTGTTTCAGCCTGTTCTGTGTCCTGGCCACAGGCTGCCTGACCTGCTGCAGCGACGGGGCCCCAGCAATTAGAGAGCCTCTGTCACGTCTCCAGCTACGCTGTCCCCGGAGATGTGGGCCCTTGGACCGAGGTTTTAGAGGATGCCATTCCGATGCTGCAGATGCGCTCGCCTGCCTCTCGGGGCGGCGCCACCCAGGCCAGCAGGCGGTGTCTGAGCGGACAGCGGGACCCGCCAACCAGGGAGGAGAGTCTCGGGCTGTTCGAACACAAAGGCAGAAAGCTGGGCGCTTACGGTCCGTGGTGAGCTCGTAGGGCGAGTGGAGCCGCGCGTCTCCGCAGGGGGATGTGCTCACATAGAGGTGGAACAGGACATCCTCCCTCAGCCGGTAGCCGCCCTCCTGCAGCCGCACGAAGATGGAGCGCTCGCTGTCCTCGCGCCGCTTGCTGGGGACAGAGAGGGGCCCCGTCAGCTACGGGAGGCCGGCCGGGGCGCCCGATCCGTTTCCTGCATGAAACCTTCTGGACCAGCCGCGGAGCAGCTGGGTGAGAGCAACCGGCCCGCAGAGGCTGCATCCTCGGCCTCCCCGCCGCCCACGGTCAAGCCCATCCTTCACAAGCCCAGCGTCCTCGGTACACATGACCCCGAATGTGAGTGTCTGTAACACGGCCGCTCTGTGGGTCACGAAGCTCCCTGTGTGCCCGCAGGACGCTGCGCTCTGCACGGCCGCCGTGGGCAGACGGTTCTCTGTTAGACGGAGAACAGGGATAGAGAGGCAGGGCTCGGCCGCAGCGCGGTGAGGAATGCGGCGCAGGGACCCCTCTTCTTCCGCCTCGGCCGCGCCCCGGGGCTGTCCTCCCCACACGACCCCCCCCGTGCCCCCCTTCTCAGTGGTGGTGAGGAGCACCCCCTGCACACAGCGGGCCGAGCTGGGGCCCCTCCCCGAGCCCTCCTCACCAGTCACGGCGGCTCCTTCCCGCCGGTCTTGCTGTTTTTACACGCTCTGCCCCATTGGTGATGGGTTCTGAGAGTCCGCAGCCAGCAGAACAGACATGTTCTCCCCGGGAACCCTGGAGGCGCCCCACCAGCCTTTCTGCTTCCCTGACTGCACTCCTTCTGCTGTCAGGCCCCCCAGGCCCTCCCCAGAACCTCGGAGCAAACGCCTGGCCCTGGTTTTCTGCAGCCCTTGCTGGTCTCCGTCCCCTAACCCCGGCCCCCCGAGGGCACGGGCCTGGGTGCGCCCGGCCTGCAGCTGGGTGCCAGCACAGAGCCGGCCCTAAACGTCAGCCTGCGGCCACGGTGACACATCCAGAGTTAGGGGTGTTTGGAAACATTTCTGACCTGGCAGTTGGATATTCAGGAGAGAAACCCTTCCCACGTTTGGAGAGATTTCCAACTCCCTCCCCCACATTCAACCCTGGCCGCACCATCCGCCAGCCTGGAACCAAGGAGAAACTGCAAATCAGGGGCTCGGACAGAAATTAACTGAGTGCATGAAGGCATCGCTTTCCTGAGTCTACTCAGCACCTCTGGACTCGCCTTCCCTTTGTGTGGCCCCTGCTCAGGCCACGGGCAGGCGGGAGTCGCCGCCCGAAGCCCCCAGGCCCCTGTTGCTAGTGGGTTTGAGGAACGCTGCTCCGGAGGGTGTGGAAGGACAGCGGTTCTGGCAGGGACACACGCTGTGCCTACAGCCACCCGCGACTCTGCTGCTGCTCAGGGGGTTGTAGAGGGAGATGCCCCCCAGGGGACAGCCTGCTGCTTCCCGATGGCCGCCCAACAGCACTAGGCATCCCACATCTGGGCCCGTTGCTCAGGGTCTTCATTACAGACCCCCCCTTTAAGACGCAAACATGCAGGGAGGAGGAGGAGGCCAGAAACGGGGAGAGAGAGCCCATCACTGGCCGCCTCCGTCGTGGTACCTGGGGAGCAGGTGCAGGAAGTGTTCTCGCTGCGGGGCGGGGTGCAGGGAGAGCCCGCCCCGCACAGGAGGACAGGGCTGGGAGCTGCTGGCTGGGCTCGTCCGGGCAGTTGAGCCTGGGGGCCCCAGGACGAGGCTTGGGGAGGGAAACAGACTCGGCCTGGAGCCTGGGAGGGGCTGGTGTGCTTTCGGGGCGCGGCCGTTGGCACATTCAGGGTCGGCCGGGATAGAGGGACACCAGGCGCGGGGGCTGCGTGGCCGCCCGGGATCCCCGCTCACCTCAGGTGCAGCTCCAGCTGTGCATACAGGAAGTGGACCAGCGCCCTCCTGGCCACGATCTCCGCATGGCAGTCGTTGACCACCAGCCCCTGGTCATTGATGTACTCGCCGCTGATGCACTTGGTCCCCGAGGACAGGACGACGACCTGGGCTTGCCTGACGTCCAGGCCTGGTGGACAGAGGAGGCGTCAGAGCCCTGCGGCCGCTGCCCTCCCCGTGGGGCAGTGGGGCTGCTCCCCACCTCACCCGGCACCGCCCCCCCGCCCCCCTGCATCCAAGCCTCAAGTTCACCTGTAAATAGCCAGCCAGTGGGGCAAAAGGTACTGGGCGGGGAGCGTGTGCACACCTGGCTCAGTTGTGAGGCCGGAGTCACGCCCAGAACTCCGTTCACTCCCCAATCCCAGCCCAGTGGGGCCCCGAGTGTGTGAACCCCGATTCCTGGCCTCATGGACCTGAGGGCCGTGTCTCCGCACGTGTGTGTGACCCAGACAGGGCGGGACACAGGCCTGTGGTTGAGGAAGACTCGTCCCTTAACTGGAAGACTCTCTGACGGGAGGGCCTTGTGATCAGGACGGGAGGATGTCTGTGAGGACAGACCGCAGGCCAGTCCCTGCCCGCCCGCCTATGCCTCTGAGGCAAGCTCAGGGCCGTCGGCCACCTTCCCTGCGTGGAGCCAGCGCCCCTCAGAGCCCCAGATTCCTGCACGAAGGGACACTTGCTTCTCTGCTCCGCTCACCTCGGCAGCTTTGCCCTGGAGCTGGGGCATGTCTCTGCGTCTGGACTCAAGGCCCAGCCGTGGAACACCAGGCAGTCTGGGCCCTGAGGCTCCTGTGAAAGTGCAGCCTGGGCTGAGGGCCACTCTCGACGCCCCCAAGAGGCCAGCAGGGGCAGCAGGACGCCCGGGCCAGCGCGTCCCTCTCTGGAAACGCCTCTCACAGGAGGTCGGGCTTCCTGGTGGGGCGGCCCCTCCCTGAGCCCCGCGCAGAGCAGGAGCCACCTGGGACCCCAGCCTCGCTTCTGGGGCCTCATTTCAGGAGCTCCTGAAACAGGCTCACATCTGAGAACAGCGGCAGCAGCGGGGAGAGGGTGCTGAGCGTTCTGATTTGATGGCCCAGGCTCTCCGTTTTCCCTAAAGAGCAGCAGGGCGGATGGGAGGTAGGTAGCGGCAATACAGCCTCCCTTCCATCCATCAATTTCCGTCCTGAGGTCCTTATGACCCCATGGGGGGCATAGGAGGGGCCATGCCCCCACGTCCCCCTCTGGTCCCTTCGAGGGCTGCGCACAGCCGCTTCCTAGCAAAGCTCACGGGTTCGTGGTGAGAACGAAGCAACTGGCCTTCTGTTCGGTGTGGCTGTCGTATCTCTGCACGTGTGTGAAAGTGATGTATGTAAAAGTGATTTACTACAGCAATGTTTGCAAGTGAAATAATATGAGTGACCCAATACTGACCCACCAGTAGGGGACTGCTCATAGCGGAGTACGTTCATCTGTATACTGGGCCCCTGTAGAGAAGTTCTCTGGAGGAATAGAAAGATTTCTAAGGGATATAGTTACGTGAAAAAAGCAAGGCGTGGAGCAGTGCATGTACACCCCACGTTGTGCTGTGAAGGGCAGGGCTGTGGGTCAGGGCTGGGATCCACCCGCCCGCCACCAGCTGCTGCTAAGTCACCCGCTTACTGTCTCGAGGACACGGAAGACACGCGATCCCCGGGCCGGAGACATAGGGCACTGTGACTCGCTCTTGCCGGCAGCAAGAGCCTTGTGTCTGGGCTTCCCTGGTGGCGCAGTGGTTGGGAGTCCGCCTGCCGGTGCAGGGGGCGCGGGTTCGTGCCCCGGTCCGGGAGGATCCCGCGGGCCGCGGAGCGGCTGGGCCCGTGAGCCATGGCTGCTGAGCCTGCGCGTCCGGAGCCTGTGCTCCGCAGCGGGAGAGGCCACAACAGTGAGAGGCCCAAGTACCGCAAAAAAAAAAAAAAGAGCCTTGTGCCTGCTTAGGTGCCCTTGCCCGTCTCAGGCGGTGTGTGCAGGGGGCTTGCGGGTGCTGCCCGTGCTTGGGGGTCCCTGAACTTGGGGACGGCACCTCTCTGTCATCAGTGGTTAGCAAGTCCCAAAGGAAAACTGTACGTCACCCTTGAGACTGCTCCCTGCAAACACAGCCGAAGAAACGTTCCAGGGAGAGTGACCACCCCTCTCTGGCTGGCCTCCTGCATTGCCCCCCTCAGCCCGAGGACTGGTGTGCTCACGCCCCAAAGGACTCACCCCACCCTCTCTCCCCCACCAGGGAAACTTCCTCCCAGGACGTGCGAAGGTGACTAGGCCGCCTTGCTCTCCAGCTGGCCCACACCTGATGCATGGAACTCCCACCCCATGCATGCACCCTCACCTCCAACTCCGGGAAATCTCTGGGAATGCACTCTTATTTGTTTAGCCGGGTCTAAGCAATTCTTAGCCTCTTCCAACTCTGAATAGTTTTTCACAATACTACATGACTATGGAGGAAATGATTACCAAATTTCTAAGAATAAAACTGAAGGTAAAATATACCAACCAGTATCAAAGAAACAAATACCCAAACTACAGAAACTGGAGACAGAAAGGAACGGCATTCACCCTGCGTGCAGACCGCCCGACGGTGTGCTGTGTGATTGGTCCTGACGCCCTGTTTTCTGGGCCGTGTCGAGTAAGTGTAATGACCCAAGCAGTAGCGTTTCCACCACCCACTGGGGGAAGCCAGGCTTTTCCACGGTGTGGCCTTGGCGTCAGGGGACCCTCCTCCACAGTCCTCTCGATGCTCCTGTGCCGTTTCCTTCTCACCCAGGCTCCCAGCCCCCCTGTGGTTTGCACCCTGAGTATTTGCAGAGAATTTCCTGCAGTTTCACATCTAGTCGTTATTTGGTCCAAGTCTGTGTTTACTTCTCAGTCTTTTCCTGCGATTCAATATTCTACTCTTCTCAGCTTTCTATTCTCCAAATTTCCTCGAGTCAGTTTGAAAGCAAGTGGATTTAAACATGCCGGCTCAGACGTGTCTGGTCTGTGACGGATGTGCTAGGACTGAGACTGACAGGAAAGATTTTCACTTTTGATGGGCGGTGGGGGACTTTCTCCCCCCGGGATCTTGATTTATGGCGTCTCCACAAATCGGAAGACGACAGTGTCCCAGGGCTTGCAGTCTCTAACCATTGCAAACGCACCAATTTTAGGGGGACAGTTAGTTATGCGTAGGGATTTGTGCATTGCCCTGTGGATGAGGAGCTCAGAGGGAACCCCATGCAGGCCCTAGGGAGTCGGCTCTCCCCACGTGCCCTGCTGCCAACCTCCTGATGCGGTCTAGTCTTTTCTGGACTGAGGGACGTGAGCTACTTCGGGGTCCAATGGCTGCTGACAATCTGGTTGGTTAGTGAAAACTTTCGCTCACGGCGACGACGCAGGTATGAGCCCCTGTGAGATGGACACCCCCTCGCCTCCCCTCTCCCGACCCTTTCATCCGCGGGAGCCGCCTTCCTGCTCAACTTCCGCCCCGAGGTCCCTGACCTGGGACTGACCCCGCTCCACCTGCCTCAGCTCCGGGGACCGTCCTCTTTCCCAGGCTCCTGCTAGCGGGGTGTCCAGAGCCCTAAACCCTGGGGATCGCCAAGCCCAGCAGAGCAGGACACAGGACGGTTGAGAGGTGCCCTGAGCGGACCCGCAGGGAGGGGCCATGGTGCTGGCGGCCAAGCCATCAGCAAGAAGCCAGGACCCTGCTTTCCCCCGTTAAACCACGAGGCCTGGGTTTCCTTACAGGGACAGCCCCCCACTTGGGAGGACACCAAGTGCTCCTCCGGGATTTACATCCCAGCAAGGCCACCTGAGCAGGTGGATGAGTCTTGAAAATGCAAATATAGGGTAACTGGTTGAGAAAGGAGTATAAACCAGGACCCTAAGTGCACGTATCTGAAAATCAAAAGCACTTCAAAGGTACAGCTTTCCCCAGCTTCACATTTGCTCATTAATTAGTTCTGACCCTTCAGAATATTGTCGTACCTGCAGCCATGTGGGGTGGGGGGGCGATCCGAGCTGATTAAATTCTCGGCTAACGGACAGGACTGTGCCCAGCAACTTTGCTGATGCTTCTTCCTTCCTCCTGTCCTTCCTCCCTCCCTCCCTTCCTCCTTTCCTCCCTCCCTCTCTCCTCTTTCACAAGCAGGCGTGACCAGCATGTACAACCTGACGCTCATGATTAGGGAGAATGTGGACTATTTTGTTGAACAAGACGACATGGTTTAAACACCCCAAAACAATCCCTGGCACAAAGACAAATAGTACATATTAATGTCTTCTTTTTATTCTTTCACTAACAAACTTAGTGTTATGTTTCCACTGGGAAAAAAAAAGATTGTAGTTTAAGAGATTGGGAAAAAGATGGGGTTAGTTTTACGGCCTCGAGATAAAATAGTGTTGGGTTGTTTTCCCCCCGTGAAATCTTTTGGGCAGGTTATGTCTTGATGATCATACAAATGCAGAGCATTTGAGCAGCTTTGATGGGGGGAATATGATCTGAAAAGAATGCAGCGCAAACTCTGTCTTCCTCCTTTCTTTATTTCCTCACACGCACCTCCTTCAAGAGAAGGAGGAACTAAGGCATTCCGTGGGGGAGTGGCCCAGGGTCAAGGAGGGCTCTGACCCATCGGCACCTGGTGATTTCTTCCAGACTAGACTACCGTTCATCTCTACACGAGTCGGGAGTGGGCTGGCTGGGCCTATTGTTCTTTTCCCCTCTATTTTAAGGAGGGACATTTACCATAAACAAGTCAGCATGCGTGCTACGCGGGGTCAGTGGTAAATCTATCCTGCATTTTGTGGTTTAAACCTAACAGTTTAAACCCCAGATTTAAAATCAATTGTCCATCACACTCCTTAGGCATGTCAGCCCCCATGGATCTTAATGCTTCCGAGCCTGTGTCCTGTGTCTACACGGAGATGCTGCGTCAACTTCACGTTTCTCGGCATCCACTTAGCAATCATTATGATTAATTCCTTGGAATCCAGATGATAATTTACCATCTTTCATCACAGCCAGGGCTTCTGTTTAGGGTTTCTGTCCAGTTCATTGGTTCCTGCTTATCTCCCTGTGCCCTACCGGGCATAAATAAAAGAGCCCGCTTTTAATTTTATGATCAAAGTAATTGCCAGTCATTAGGGAGAAGATGGAAAGAAAGAGTTTTGGAATATGGGGAATAAAGTCCCTGAATCCTGCTTTTGCAAGGGCTCTGTGAAGATGGGCTTTCCCGAGTGCTCCTGGTGAACTGAAAGAAGTTTCACCTGTATTTAAACTGTCAGGATTTATCGAGTGCAAGAGGGAAAACAGTGTTTAAGTGCCAGTTCTTCTCAAGCCAGAGTCCGGCATGGACCCTGCAAATGAGATTCTCCACCTCCCGTGCTCACCTGAGCAAAACGCACGCAGCAAACACCTCCTACAACTCACGACTCAGAAAAGTTTGCTAATGTTCCACTGCTGGGTTAATCTTCACGATTAACTTTACGACTGTCCCCAATAAGACAGGCCTGACCACTCTGCCCAGAGCATCTGGCGTTCTGGATGGGGTTGTTCTGGGCTGTGTTCTCTCCTGCCCAACTTCAAGGGAGGTGCATTTCTTCAGGGCATTTATAAATCTCAGATGTTTGTGTATGTTTAAAGCTGCACATTAACTTAAATGGGAAAGAGTGTTCGTACAAACCATAGCTTCTGCATATGTTTTGCAGGCCAGGCTAGCAAAAGACAGGTTTAAATGTAAACTTCTAAAAATATACACTAGGAAACTTTTTTTCTGGCTGTTTAATAACCTTAGAAATAAACAATTACATGGACAGATCTTCAGTATCACACCCGGAGCAGCGTCCAGAGGCAACCTGGGCAGGAAGGACAGGAATCTGCAGCCGCATTTTACCGCCACCCCCCCGGAGATGTGAGGGTCACCCGGCCTCTTGGTCTTGGGGTCTGTACGTCTTAAAATCGGCAATAAAGATTCCCACCTTTCCCACTTCTCGGGGTTGGAGCATCATCTGATTAGTGTATGTGAAAATGTTATCAAAATTATAAATTTCATATCAAATAAGAATCATTATTAACAGCCCCTCAAGAATCGCTTCCTCGTGGAAATGCCTGGAGCAGTCAGAGTCATCGCTTGACAACAGGCTCAATAATGTTGTCCAGGTTTGGGTTCGGGAGGGTGGTTTGCTTCTCCTCCCCTTCCAGCCCCCATGGGAAGGAAAGGGTTCCAGAGGGAGCAGATCTGTGACTCTGGCGCAATGGAGGAGGGTGGCTTGATCTCCACAGTCTGCTGGAGAAGAAGCCCTGGGGGTGCAGAGGAGTGAAATGCAGAGGGTGGAAAGGGGTCCCGAGTTCCAGCACAGACCAGCTGCCGCAGGGGCTACTCGTGTCCCAGAGAAATCGTGATGCTCCAAGACAGGGCCAAGGGCAGGCGAGAGCCTGCGTCCCAGACAGGACTCATCAAGTTACATTTTAATTAAGTGGCTGCCCCACTGGGCCGACCTCCCAAGAACACAGAGTAAAAAGTAGATTAACAACAAGGAAGGAAGGTAAAAGCCTGGGGATTAACTCAGAATATTAAACATTTGACAAAAATGTGAATGAAGGAAGGAATTTAACAAATAAATGATATAAGGAAAAACTGCACAAATAAACAGCTTAAATATGTCAGGGAAGGACGTCCCTGGTGGCACAGTGGTTAAGACTCCGCGCTCCCAATGCAGGGGGCCTGGGTTCGATCTCTGGTCAGGGAACTAGAACCCACGTGACACAACTAAGAGTTCGCACGCCACAACTAAGGAGCCGGCGAGCCGCAACTAAGGAGCAGACCCGCCACAACTAAGGCCCGGCGCAACCAAAAAGAAAAAATGTCAGGGAAGGTGACTGGCTGACATCACACGGTCTTATGAAATTACGTAGCATTAAAGTAAAAAAAGACCCTTCCCTTCCGTGGGCAGTGGTGGGGCGACCACTGCAACTAAATGTGTCAGACAGGATGTTTCTAGTCAGAGATACTAGATAAGAGATCACAGAAAAAAAATCCTTGAAAATACTGAGGGCAAGTCCTCTTGAGCTCAGCGTCCCCCAGCAAACACTTCCAGGAGCAAGAGAACCAAGTCAAGACGCTTAGGGAGACGTGGACATTCAGTTTCTCTCCTGCGCATTTTAACGGTGTTTCTAGAGACGGAAAGAGGACGGCGTGGATGTTGGGGATGTCGGTCCAGGCGGGAGGTGCGGGGTCCCCTTGGCCGGCTGGGAAGAGGCTCCAGCAGCGGGGGAAGCCGGTCTGCGCCGCGGGTGAGAAGGCTTGGAGGTCACGTGACCTCCCAAAGCCGTTTGAGAAAGTCTAGCTGCTGAACCAGCCTTCAGTAGGACGTGGTTTGAGCTGGTGGTGGGGGCAGGGAGGACAGGTGTGGCCCCCATGGGGGGACGTGCTCTTTCTGCAGGGACGTTCCCGCCACTGAGAACCACGCGCTTCCAGGAAACCACCTGGCTCTGCCATGCGATTTACAGTGTCCTGAGCTGTGGGTGCTGCTCAGTGGTTTCACCTCGTGGACTCACGGCACAGGGGGAAATAGAGAAGACAGTTATGGTACAGAACAGGGTATAAATGTCCTTGGTGATGACAGTATAAAAATACGTTCATCGTGCAGAGAAGTCGGCTAGGAAAGACGAGGGTGACTGACGGCCGCCATCCCTAATTTACAGAACAGGAAGGGAAGATGCACCACCCAAAGTCGGCAGGGTGAGTATAGACTTAAAACAAAGGTTTAAGTGCATACTCTAGATACAATAACGAAAAACAGAAAAGTATCTAATTTTAATAGTGCGAATCGATATTTAGAATAGAAAATCTAGAAATATAGAACCAGTAGAGTATTCAGAGTCACAAGACCAAAAATTAAAAATGATTAAAATGTCTGCTTCTGAGTTTGCTCGGGGCCAAGGGTAGGGTGGAGATACGGCTTGTTATTCGTAAGTTCTCTTCTGTTTGAGTTTTTACCACTGGCTGCAGTATTTTCATAAAGTAAGAACCGTTCTGTTCGTAAGTATGTATTTTTGCTATCATGTTTCTCAGAACGGCTACAAAATGGTCTTAGCCTCATTCCTGAGAAGGACCTTACGTGAGCTACTTGATCTGCATGAATTGGCTTCCCACCTAAAAATGAAGGGGCAACGAGTCATGCTTTATTTCAAGATAAGTTTAACTTTATAACATTGTGATATATATTATAAAAACTAGAGTAAGACACATCACTCCCCTCTTAGAGTTTCTTAGGCATTTGCTTGAATAACTGAACAAGAATTAAGATTAAATTGCCCATCAACTTTAAGTAAGTGAATATCTGAAAATATTTCTATTAGTGATTTTGCACAATCCTCCCTAATCTCTTTTTAATCAACATGTTTATTAAATCTTCTCTTTATAACAGGAAAGTAAATTTCAGCAATTTATCCTTCCATGTTCATAAATTACTAATTACTGTAGGTTTACCCTGTAAAGTCTCACTTTCAGGTAACACATTTAGTTCCTTTAGATAAACTGCCTGCACGTAAAACAGTGTATTACTGGCCACTTTTAAGTATCATTTCCCCACCAGTCTTTGTAAAACATCACTGCTTTCCAAGGGAAGTCTGAGAGTAGCTTTCCAGATTTTCTGGAATTGAATTTCCCAGAAAAGTGGAAAGATGTTGGACAATCACAGCTATAGAGCCGGGAAGGATTGAAAAACCACTCACTAATCCTACTGACGTATGCGTTTGGGGTTGGAGTACACTGCACAACAAAGAAGAAATGTTGGTTGGTGCCTTTGCCCCCTCCCTCCCCCCATCCTTCCTTGTCTCCTTCCCACTGATCACTCAGCCCAAGCTAATTTATTTATTTATTTTGGGGTTATCTTTTTTCATTCCTTTGTTATGTGGTTACGGCAAGATTATTTTTACTCATTGATTCTACCTGAATCTACTTCACCTTAATAGTCTGGTGTGTTGAATGGAAATGATATATAAGATTTGGGGGGCACTTAAAAAGGTGCAATATGAAACACGTCTTAGCAGAGTCCCTGGCACATGGAGGGAGCTCACCCTGGTGTGCTGCACAGTTTCGTTTGTAGTGATGAATACAGCACAGGTTATCACCAGCTTTGGGCCTTCCAGCAGTAACTGACTTATTGCTTGTTCATAGTAGCACCTGGGGATCAGCTGAGGCCTTTATTTATTTATTTATTTTTTTTTTTTAGCCTAAGCTGATTTAAACCATGTTATCCTGGAATCTGTGCAGAGAAATGCATGTGACACTCCAAATCTTAAAATTTGCCAAAGTTTGTGGCTGTGATCCTCCAGCCCTGCACGTAACTTCTTTTCACATCGGATCTAAACTCTAAGAGTCAGGAAGGCAGCGCTGGATCTGTTTGTTCTCTGCTGTTTGCCCAGAAGCCAGGAGGGCCTGCGGCCGCGGCACATACCCAGTCATAATCTACGGAGGACACGGACCTGGCACGTCTCTGTAAGTGCTGTGTGTACGCGAGCACACTTAACCTTCCAACGACCCCCAGGTAGGTTTGACCATCACCCCTTTTAAAGGTGGGGAACCGAGTCCCAAAGAGGCCAGCTGGCCCAGTCACAGCGCTAGTCACAGGAGTTGCTGGGTTCAACCCTGGGTGCCACCCCACTGTGTCCTGGATACCGTGTCCCCAGGGGGGGCCGTGTCTGTCCTCCGCACCCATTACGCGTGCAGAGTGGAGCCCGCGTCCGGTTAGTGGCTGTCGTGGCTATGTGGATGGAGCGCCGCCTCCAGCAGTCGTGGTCTGGACTGAGGGGGCTCTGAGCCCTCAATTTGGGACATTTCTTATTCTACAAAGGGGCAGGTGTTACTGAATGCGAGTGGATCGGGCGGGATGCCTGCCACCAAATTCAATAGTATCATTGATGGAACAGAATTGCCTTTGACTTAGAACATTATAGAGTAATTTTTACATTTCAAAGTTTTTCATGTACTTTATCCTAGGCACCAAGTTACACTGTGAGGAGGCACTTTTATTTCCATTTTACTAAGATGCCCAAAGTGGAAAGGTTAAGTCATATGTCCTGACCACAGTGGCCTTGCACTTGACACTGCAGGAGCCCCCGGGCATCCAGAATGAGGGGAAAAACGGGCCAGTCGTCTGGCTGTTAGTCGACTTCTAACATCCATATTTTTGGACATCAGGTAGATGGTCTTTTTCAAGTCTTAGACTTGGTCTACACTGGCAGAGAAAGTGTGTGTCTTTGAAACCTAACTAGCCCAAAAGTCAATTATTTGTTTTCAATAATCATTCTCTGGTAGGTCATTACCAGTTCGCCCCAAACTTTGGAACTAGAAACAGTTGAATTCAAATAACCAGCTAGCTAGTTATTATCAGTAGGTTAGTATTGAGGTGTTTTCACCACAAGTGACAGCTTAAGATTAAGCATCACTTTCTCCCAACCTGGCTTGTAAGAGCGGCCACGACCTTGATGGTTGGATGGACTGTTTCCTGCCCGTTCTGTCATCCTGAGAAGGGGACTCCATCAGTGAGCAGTTAGGGGTGGGGGCAGGAAGGAGTGTGTTCAGTCCTCTGTGTGTGTGGAGGCGGCTTTGGGGCAGCTGGTCAACTACTTTGTCACTGAGTCTGGGTCCTATCTCTGCCTTTCTTTCCGTGTCTTCGTGGGGAAGAGAGTCCTGGTTCCCAAGCTCGAGCCCACGCTAGGCTACCCTCCTTCCTGGTGGGTGAGGTGCCCGAGGGGAACGCAAGAGGCATTACCTTGGGTCATGACGATCCCAGCCAGCGCCTTGTGGCGGGCGTGCGCTGACGCCAGGCCCATGGCCAGCTCGTGGAACTTCTGCGTGACCAGCTGGGACACCGTGTCGGCGAATTCCTGAAAGACACAAGCAGCAGGCCTCTGTGACGGCTGCGCCGCTGCCATGTCCTCCCTCCTCCAAGCTGCGACCCCATGGGCGTCTGAGGTCCCCCTGCCCTGCGGCGCTCTACCACCCAGGCACCGTGACCCCCCAGGCCTCCGGACATCAAATCTGCGACCTCGATTCTGAGACTCAGCCCCTGGCATGGCCCCTGGGCACAAGCCCCTGAGCCTGTGCAGAACCTTCGGGTGGGGGGACCATGCCCTACATCCCTCCCTGCCTTGCAGAGGTTTCCTGCGGGGGGTTTGCACACACACATCGAGCAATCGGTTCCCACTTTCTTCTCCATGTCAGAGAACCAATTCTGAACTCCCCCCGTGTCCAGGGACCGCTCCCCACAGCTCCTCCACAGCCTGCTCCTTTCAAGTTTCTGCACACGTGCATGTGTACAAACACACACACAGAGATACACACATGTGCATGCACATGATACACACATGCACATACACACACACACAGAGACCCATGCACATGGCACACATACCCATGCACACCTGTGTGTACATGCATACACATACGCACACATACATTCAGACATCGCAGCCACACATGGGCACACACATGCCACACACACACACACAGATACATGGGACGTGTGCACGCACACAAACATCAAGGTGATGTAATCCAGGTTGTTGAGTTTTCTGAAATGACCCGTGTTTCTACAGCAGTGGCACATGTGAGACTTGCAGGCCCGTGTTCCCCAGAGAGCTCGGCTGTCGACTCCCGCCTTGCTCCTGGTCCCGCGGCTGAAGCACCTGCAGTGGCCCCATCACCGCTTTTCAGTCGATTTTCACAGGCTTGGAGTCGGAGACACCGGTGTGCGTCCACGTGGGTCCGGTTTCATATCCTCTGACCTCGCACGGGGGCTGGGGGGGCGGAGGGCAGGGGCCCCATCCAGCTGGAGGATCGGGCTGCTTCTGCCGGTGTGAGCATGGGACACATCCCCCCCACCCACCGTTCTCTCTGGCAGGGTGGTCCAGCATCCGCGGGCCGCGCCGCGGGGCGCCTCCATCTTTCGCTCTGGAATCGGGTTCTGGCGCCTTCGTGTCGCCTCCTGTCCCCAGGAGTCGACGGCGGAGCTGGTGCCCTTTCCTCCTCCAGTAACTTTCCAGGAGCTTCCCCCGCACCTTCAATGGTCCTTTCGCTTCTTTTTAAAATGAAGTTTCTGAACGTGCAGGAGGTGATGAGACCGACAACATGACAGAGGAGACATCTCATCCCTCTGCGTCCATTGGACGGGGCCCTGTGGGGCCTCAGAACAGGACGCCCCAAACCACTGAACAATGACATAAATTATACAAAAGCCGGCTTCATGCGGAAACCCAGAGGCCAGTGCGCTTCGCTCAGGGACGCAGAGCAGACCTGGTGCTAGCACCGTCTTCTCGCTGATCCCGCTTCGGCCTGCAGGGAGGTGCTTCTGTGGCTACTGAAGCCACATCTCTGCCAGGATGTGGCGGGGATGGCGGGGATGGGATGCCAATCCAGCAGCCTTGGCTCAGACCCTCCTCTCGAAGCCCCACTCCCTGCTTCTGGGGAAGTGGCTCTCTCTCCTGCGGAGGTTCAGCAGGACCAGCCCGTCTAAAGGGAGTCGGGGCTGAGCACTGGTAGTGAAGAGGTGCGTTAAGAGGCGGCTTCATCCTGGGTGCCTGGAGCCCTGGTGGAGCCATTCCAGGAGAAGCTGACGCAGAACAAATTAGAGCTTGTTCCTGACTCTCGCGGTTACACGGATGAAGGGTCCCTCCCCTCCCTCTGCCTGGCGAGGTGGGTGGGGCAGCGGATGGAGGTGGGTTGGGTTGTCCAGTCTCTCCAAGGGTGACGAGGACCTCTGCTAGGACCCAGCAAACCTCCCGTGAAAGGGCTGCACCCCCAAGGGGTGCCCGGGGTTAGGGGGCTGTCCCACCGGCCGGTCAGGCGCCTGGCCTGTCCCAGCAGGCCTGACCCTGGGGTTGGGCTCCTGGCCTGCATCTAGTCCATTGTGCCCCGTCTCTTAAAACAGTCCTCGGCTGAGGACACTGCTTTCCATCACCACAGCCCTCGGCGCGGAGCTGGTCCTAGAACCCCGTGCAGCGTCTGTTTGGGGCTTTGTCTGTATCTTGTGCTTCCCCAGCAGCTCCATGTTTTTAATGACGGAGCCCCAACTCCACGCACATTCGAGGTAGGGGTGTGGCTTGTACGCATCTCACACTTTCTTCGTCCTGCCGTGGACGTGTGGTCCCACGTGTGTCAGTGACGACACACATCTCGGATGGATGACTGTCTGCACCCACGACCTTTTCAGGGATGGCAGAACACACACACTGGCCGGTGGGAGGGTAGACATTTCAGGAAAAAATTAGTGATGTTTCTTCACCCGTTGTTCTGGTATTTTCTGACTCTAACATGCTGTCTCAGCTGGCTGAGCTGCCGCCACCAGCACCACTGGCCCCGCGCCCTCGAGGGCTTCCCTGGCGCCCAACCCGGGCCCAGGTTAAGGGGACCATGACTGGGTGCCAGAGCTGCCCGCCTCCACCTCTGAACCACCCATGCTCCATCAAGACCTTTTTTTTTTAAACGTCTCCTCCCCTTTAATCCTTTTTTCTTTATCCTTTTTTTAGGGGTCTTGACATTTATATTAAGCATGTTTCTCAGTTAACATTATATAAAGGTGAATTGAAAAAGAAAAAAGCAAAGATTTCTTTAACTTTTCTTACTTTGGGTGAAGGACTATCTAATTAAGATGTAGAGGGGTATTTAGCTGGTTAAAATTTATCTCTGATATTTAACCAGTATTACTTCCTAGGACTGCTTTGAAAAGTCTTGCTGATAGTTTTGCCAGGGGGAATTTTATGGAATATTGAACTATGACCCTTAGCTTTTCTGGGTTTAAAAGTCAGAGGAAGAGAATCAGGAATAACCATCTCCATCGGAAAAGAGCATCTCCTCTATTACAGGGACCCGAGTTGTCTCTTTACAGACCTTCTGGAGTCTTTGGGAAATGAACAGTTTTTGGTTTTGGAAAAGACTGGAGAAAGGCAGTCTGTGAGCTTTTCTGCTCTGAGGGCCCCTTTCCCCCCACAAAGCCCACCCCTCTCCTGCCTCTCCCCGGCACCCCGCCTACAGCACCACAGCTATTTTCAGTGATTGGCTTTAATTAAATCACATACATGATTACAGCTGTATGTAGTTCTTCATAGTTGGATTTGTGTATGTAAGTGACGTTGTCATTGATTATATGGGGTGTTAGAAGCCAGGTAGGAACTTGGAATTCACGTAGGGAGATGCAAACTTACCGTCTAATTTAACAGTAGGAATTTTTTATGTTTTAATCACTTGGGATTTAATATATACAGTCAACTTTGGTTACTTCGAACCCAACTAATCAAACCCTGAGATAATTTGATTTTTCCCCACCTGGCACTTGGTTTATGATAGAAGCAGCTAAATGCTCAAAAGCAAGCTTGCATCGAGAATTTTTTTTTTTTTTTTGGTACGCGGGCCTCTCACTGCTGTGGCCTCTCCCGTTGCGGAGCATAGGCTCCGGACGCACAGGCTCAGCGGACGTGGCTCACGGGCCCAGCCGCTCCGCGGCATGCGGGATCTTCCCGGACCGGGGCACGAACCCGTGTCCCCTGCATCGGCAGGTGGACTCTCAACCACTGCGCCACCAGGGAAGCCCGAGAATTATTTTTATAAATTCACATTCCAGGACACGTCTGTGGGCTGTGTGGAGTTCCTTCAGTCTCCTAGGGTGGAGACGTGCGTCCCAGCTAACAGCAAACTACTTAAAGCATATTTTTTGAGCTCCCAGGCCGAGCGGTCCTGCGTCACTGCTTTCTGGTCTAGTCCATCCTGGGTGGGAGAGGAGGGATCCTGAAGACATCCCACGTCTGGCTTAGGTCAGCCCCTGGGCGCAAGCACAGTGAGTCGTGGTGGTGAAGCCCCCCCGGAAACCTCAGGGTGGGTGGTCTGCCCCTCAGGACAGTGAACAGGGGAGGGCCCGGGTGGGGCCTGGGTGGGGCAGGAGAGGCTGGACCTGGGGACAGTTGAGAAGCCAGCTTTGTTATATCGAAAGCCCTACGCAGAGAGTCTCTAAAGATGCACTCCAAAAGTCCCGAATAATGAGCTGAAGTGTCATTTGCAACATAAATTCTTTGTTAAATATGAAAAAGAGAGACATCCAGTTGCACTCATTACTGCTGGTGATTTAGCGATTTAGAAAATGCCTCTGAAGGTCCCCTGGTAGCAGGAGAGCATTACTGTGTCCTCCACAAGTTGGTCACGGCCTCTCCGAGCACTTAAGTGGCCGGGGAAGTGTGATCCCCTGAAGGCCCCTCCCCCTGTAGGCCTCAGGACCCCACCCCAGCTTTTCTCAGGGCAGGAACAGATGGGATGGATGGGACTGGGGGCCGTAGAATCTGCAGTGCTGCCCCAAGTCCCTGCAGGGGCCCTGTGAGCCTCGGTCGGAAGTCGGTCGATGCTGTTCATGCAGAAATTGGCACAGGCTGGACATTTGGACCAGAAACGATCAGAGGAGACAGGATCTGGCTTCTGGTTAAATCATGGTGATAATCAGGTGCTTTGGCTTCCAAAGGTTAAGTGGGGAAGTTGGCCCCGCATTTAATGAGCTGTGTGTTACTGTACTTAATGAAAGACAGAAATGCGAGGCTACCTAGGCTTCTGCGTGTTGTGGTCTGCACGCTGCCTGTTGGCCCAATTACCACGGCAAATTAACAGCATTATTTAAATAGGAAAGCAAACTTTAAATAGGAACACCAAAAGACTCAAACTCTACTCATTTCCAACACTAATATTTTGAAAGGCTTAAGTAAATAAAATGTGTTCAGATTTGCAGTAGCAGTCCTCAGGGTAAAATTGACATTCAGCCAAAGTGGTGAGGATATTAAAATCGATAGATTATGAGGGAGAGAGCCGTCAGTAAATATTTTCCTGTTGAAATCCCGTCTTTGGGTTTATACTGCTGAAATATCAGAAAGGTTAGATTTGCATATGGACGGGGCCAGGCGGGACCTGGGACACTCCGTGCCCTTCCTGTCCACCTTGTCTGTAGCACACGATGGTGGGCGGGCGCCCTGGAGGTGGGCGTGCCAGGGGCCTAGGGAGTGGGGCCATGTGCCTCCGCTGTTGGGACTCATCCTCCATAAAGCACGGCCAACTTGTGCTCCTTCTTGGCCGTCCACGCGGCCAGAACTGGGAAGGCAGGAGAAACGCTGGCAGGATGGTCATCCGGCCACCGGACAGCGGTACACAGCTCAGAGGGTTCCCAGTGAATGGGAGAGGATCTTCCCCACCCTCCATCTCCATACTCCTTCGTGTGTCCAGGGAAAAGCCCATCTCCTGGTCTTGGTAATGACTCCTGCTTGTTGACAATGGCAATAAAGCCTCAATCAATTTCAAAGTCAGGGACTGGTGAACACGTGTCCCACTAAATAACTCAAGTTACCTGACTACTCAGTTATTCTATATCTCAAATTACGGAGAGGCCAATAACAAATTTGAAGGAAGGCATGAAAGATGGAAGCCCTTTATCCCCCCATCCACGGCATCGTGAGAAAAGCTCTGAACTTGGCATCAGAGGACAGGCTTGAGTTCCTTCACACCCTCTCTGAATTGTTCAACCACCACCAGGCAGTTATCATCTCTGAGCCCTCGGTCTCCTTTCTGTAAAAGAGGCACTGTAAGAATTACCTGTAAAGTCCACGATCCTGAATCTCAGCAGGGAGACCCAGGCCTGCAGCATCCGCCTAGAACATTTCTGGATGACGTTTTCTTTCTAATGTTGCCAGAAGCAGTTGCTCCATGGGTACCAGGGGCTGCGTGGAAGCGGAAGTACACGGAGGCTGGAGGACCCCTCTTCAGGATTGACCCCCGCCTGTCGTGGGCAACAGGGAGGTAACTGCACGACACTGTCCCTCAGTGTCCTGTGGCCGTTCCCAGCTTGGGTGTTTCAGTGGGACGGCCCCGAGCCTAGGAGGTGGACATCCTGACAGACAGTGTTTTCCAAAGACGGCTGCGCCCTTGTCTCCCATGCTGCTGGCTCTTCTGGCAGATCTCCAACTGCCACCTGCCTCCTATTCAGTAGGCTGTGCGTCCTCTCCTCGGAGACATCTCACCCGCAGAGTGAGAGGGACGGTGGCCCGTGAACGCACGCATCTGTGTCTGGGTCCTGGATGTGACCTCTCGGGATGCAGCTGGGCGTAGCCCCACGGAGAGGCCGCGGGTGAGCTTCCCCGCGAGGGTCTTCGGCCCGCAGTGACCTGTGAAGCACAGCCCAAATGATAGCGCGAGAGCAAGACGCACGATGGTGTGGTTTTGAGCTGTTGGGTTTGGTGTGGTTTGTGACACAACGACAGCGCCTAAAGCAGATGTGGCGAAGGTGCTGCTAGACCGTGATGGGCAGTTTGGCAGAGGGCTTGGATCAGGCCACTCCTGGTGTTGCTACCTAACAGCAGCCTGACTTTGCGAACAGTATTTGGCCTGGACGTTCTCACCTCTCCAACAGGAATAGTGCCTGGGTCACGGGATTATTATGGGGTGAAACGAGAGCCCAGAAGTAGATGCTGAAAATAGTACCTGGTACTGAAAACTCAGTGTCGAATCCGCCAGCATTAAGTGTTTTGTTATTATGGTCCAAACTGTGTGGACACAGTGCTTCCGGGAGACGGTACAGAGATACCTCTCCTGCACCTCTCTGCACCACTGTCTGCTCAGCACGAAGCTGTTTAAAGGACACGTTTGATGCCATCAGGCAGTGTGGAGCGGTGTCTGTTGAGACAACTGTTCCCGAAACACTTCTCGCGTGCCGAGTGGTTTCCCTGGGCCATCCCTTCCCCGCCCGCCTGGCCAACCCTGAGCCCTCGGTGCACCATCTGCTGGGCACGCTTTCAAAGAACCCGGATCACAGGTGAACAATGAGGAACTGGGAAAGCTGCGTGTTGACTTAATCTAAACCCCTGGGCATGGAGGCCATGTTGGATCCAAATCCAATCTTAAGGAGAAATCACATACACGTCAATGTTTCATGCAGTCAATTTTTAGTGAAATCACGACAATTTTGGGTGAGGAGTTGCTCACCACTTAAATTATTTGCTTGCCCTCTCATCAGCTTTAAATTTGTTATTCTTGTTTAATCTGGAAGACAGTCTCTTTAGTGACAATGCATTTGAACATTAATGTCTGGAGTCGGGTTGACCTGCGCTGCAGGCTACCTGGCTTGTCCACTCATTTTTCTGACTTCAGTCCACCCTGATTTCACCCTTGGCCACAGTGTTCTGTGGTTGGTCACTGGGGAACATCATGCTCATGAGCCTGACACCCGAGGACCAGAGCCCCGTCTCTGTCATCCTGGCAACGGCAATGTCCCTCCCCGCAACATACACCCCGGTCAAAGCGTGCGTTTGCCTTTGGGGCCTCTGGAGCACCCGCCCCCCCCAACCCCAGGTAAGCTGGAACAGGATTGGGAAGGGGTCTGTAGGAGCTGTTGCCGTGGAAACCTCACCGTCTCTAGAAAAGCCGGGGGAGAGGCCGAGTGGAGGCTGTTTCTCAAGCAATTCTATTCTTATTTCGTCTCTGAACCTGTCCCCTGGGGAAAAGAATCAATCAAAATTTATTGAGCAAGACACTAGTGAAATCCAGAGACTAATCAGACAGGGTCCTCTGTATAGAGAAGCCCGTGACATGGCGTCTGTCCAGGGCTGGGAGCCCGCCAGGTGCTGAGTGCCTGGGGCAGCCTGTCCCTTTAATCCAAGGGTCCCCAGCCCCCAGGCCGCGGACCGGTCCTGGTCTGCGGCCTGTTAGGAGCCGGGCCGCACAGCAGGAGGTGAGCGGCAGGCGAGCGAGCGAAGCTTCCTCTGCCGCCCCCCATCGCCCCCCATCGCTCGCATTACCGCCTGAGCCAACCCCCCGCCCCAGCCCCATCTGTGGAAAAGTTGTCTGCCACGAAACCCGTCCCTGGTGCCAAAAAGTCTGGGGACCGCTGCCTTAATCCACATCATCGTCCCAGAGGCGGTCACTGTTGCTACCCTGTTCACAGACCAACAAGCTGAGCTGGAAGAAGTAGACTTCCCTGCAAGTCTGGTTGGACCCTCCACAGGTGGGAACCACTGTCCTGCCCGGAGAGGGCTGCTGGGGTCGGTGGGGGGCGGTGAAACGCTGCCCCTTACACCAGTCTGGGTTTCCTGACTGCCTCAAGTCATGAAGTGACCTCGGTTATTGAAGACGGAGGACTTCCTGGAGGAGGCAGGAGGCCCCTCCCAGTAGGAGAGCTGCTCAGGGGCATCTGTGGGTCCACAGGGCCTGTCACGGATGCTCTGAATCAGACTTCCGGGCAGCACAGCCGGAGCTCAGATGCTTCTAACACACAGCACATTTGACAACATGTGACAAAGATGCTGTCCCTGAACAAATCGCGCGGGGTCCCCGAGCTGGTTTCAGCCAGGCCTGTCTTTTCAGCCACCACCGCCCACCACCCCGTCCCTCTCGGCTTGGTCCAGTTTTAGTGGGGGTCCTGCTGGGTTGGCTTAGCCAGACCCCTCTGACCTGCTGTTCCCTCCTAGTGGTTTTCCATCCGCTGCCCCACCCGGCCCTGGGCTGCAGCCCCACCGGCCACGCCGCGATCTGAGCTGGGCTTCCATGCCTCCCTGCAAGGCCATCGCAGGGGTCTTTACCTGCTGCCACTGTCCTCCCCATGAATAAAGTCTTCCTTTTGGTGCCTTAACAGTGACACTGAATATTTCTTTCCTTAACAGTGTCTAAAAACTGGAGAGGATCAGGAACAGCAATGGGGCAGGGTGGGGAGGGGCAGGAAGCCAGATGTGGGTGGGGACGGTGGAGCTGGGACAGGCCAGGCGATGGTGACAGGCAGGCCAGTCGCTCTGCTTGCACCTCCTGGGGCCAGAAAACCGGACAGACGGACACCTCCGTGCGAGAGTGCTGAGCTGAATGTGTATGGTGGGACTTCAGCCCTTGCCGTCATCCCTGGTCTGCAGTCCCCACGCGGCCCCTACACAGCCGGCCGGCCTCCCCTTGCAGGGCTCCAGGCTGGGCCCCCTTCTCTCTCTGTCCCTTTGGTCTACACAGGCCTCACGCCACCCAGGGCTACTGTGAGACTCCCACCGGATTCAGCCCTCAGAGGAAGCTCCCTGCCCTCCCTCCTGCCCCTGGACACGCAGAAACCCGCCGAATGAATCTTGGAGCAGAACAGCGAGGTTCCCTCCGATCTCGTCTCCCCGGCCCCGGCGGGGGGGCGGTGTCTAAGCTACGGGCTTCTTGGTGAACCGGGAGAATCCTTTGTCTGTGGACAAGAGGCCCCTCAATACCTATGATGGATTCACAAAGACGGGTAGGGAGCTGGTCACACTCGTAAACTCCAATTTTATCAACATGAAGGCATTTAAAATCTTGTCCTGTTGGCATTTATAAATTCTACATGATTAGTTACATTAAAGAAACAGGGGAGGGACTAAGACTCTGCGCTCCCAATGCAGGGGGTCCAGGGTCGATCCCTGGTCAGGGAATAGATCACACATGTGGCAACTAAAGATCCCGCACGCCTCAACAAAGATCCCTCATGCCGCAACTAAGACCTGGCACAGCCAAATAAATAGATAGATAGATAAGTAGATAGTAAAAAAAAAATAAAAAAGGAAACAGGGGAAATGAAGAAAAGAGGTTTTTTGGATAAGTTTTTTTTCCCGTAAGATGTTACGGAAAATACCGAATGAACCTTTTTGGCCAACCCATTACTGTTGCGGGGAACGGGACTCGTGAAACAGCCCAGGGCCAGCAGGCCGCCAAGTGTAGACTGTGGGTGAATTCGCCGGCTGTCGTCAGGCTCTCAGGCTCCTCCCTCAGAGAGTGAGTGCAGGGCCAAAGGGCTCAGGGTTGCTGGGTCACTAGGAGCAGTGCAGGTGGGAAGTAGGGGAACCCAGCGGCTACTGCTGACCCGGGGGGGGGGTCCCCTCCCTTGGGAACCAGGTGCCAGAGGGAGCAGCACCCTCATGGAAGAGGTGACCCCGGCTGGGAGAGGTAAACCGACTTCCCACAGGTGACCCAGAGGTGGGAACCAGCAGTTGGCAGGGTTAGGATTCACATCCAGATGTTTGAATTGTAGCTCCAAAATTTGGACTCCTGATTACAATGTCAAAAGTGACTTCCAAGGGCTTTTTCATCGAGGATTTCAAAAAAGCCCAAGATAAAGACCCCATGTTCATTAACTTGAATAATTGAGAATTGAAGTTTGTATGCACAGATACCTGTGTATCAATCAATCAATCAATGTGTAACATTGATTAAGTAAATTTGTAGTTATTCACAATTACTCACATTGTTAGACACCCACACATTTGTTTAAACATATGAATGTCAGTTACTGCTTTAACAATTAACTTCAAGTTGGAATACAATAAAAATGTAGAAAATGAACTAAAACTGCATTGGAGATGTGATATATCTTTTTTGTTGAACTGGTGCTTTCTGATGTACTCAGGGAGATATTTTGCATCTGGGTTTAATTAGCATCTTTAAATTCTCATTAGTGCACTAACACAGGATGCTCACAGATGAGGGCCTCTGTTTGGGGTTGATTCATGGCTGTTTGAGTTCATCTGGATTTAAAAAGATGTAAACAAGAAGCATCATTTCAGCACATCAAGAGAGAAAGACTCTCAATAGGTAACATAGTTGTTCCTCAAAGGAAGTAATATTTACTTTCTTAGCTTTTGTTAAATTAAAGAACAGTTGTTTAGCTATTGCCTGAATAATAAGGGATGCTGGCACCTGTTTTGCAAAATTATCAGTGATGTCAATGTCATACTTCAAATGCCATGAAGGAGGAACTCTCAGCCCCCTTTGTCTCATGACTTTGGCCCCAATCTGCTTTCTTTAGCCTGAAAAGTTTCCACAGAGGTGAAATAAAGGTTAAAATTGCTAAATAGTTCCAAACAGTGCATCTGCAGCGCTGACTAAAGCTGCAGCCAGGCCACTGCTGTGCGTTTCTTCAAGCTCATGGAGACCTGAGACCAGAGATCCACCACCGCTCATTTCCTGTATGTGACAAATGGGAGAGAGATGCTCGGAAGGTACGTGTTCTCTAAGCTGAACTTCCACAGCCAAGAAAGTCATTGCCCCCATGCCTTGGACTCAGCACCGCTGTGCACACACCTGGGACCTGGACCTGGTGCTTCTCGCTACTGGAACCAGTGCCACACCAATGGTCACCACACATGCCACTCAACTGGCCTGCTGTGCCACCAGCAAGTGAAGGTCTTTTCCCGTTGAAGCCAGTCCTTAAAGTCTGGAAGGGGCGAATGTTCAAATGCAGAGATACCAATGCAAGGCTACAAGGAACATGAAAATCATGGAAACATGATACCACTGAAGTATATTTCCAGTAAACAACCCTAAAGCATTGTGATCTATGAATTTCCTGACAAAGAATTCAAAACAATTGTTTTTAAAGAAGCTCAGTGATAGTCAACTCAACAAAATCAGGAAAGCAATTTATGAACCAAATGAGGAGCTTAACAAAGAGACAGAAATCATAAAATAAAACCAAACAAATTCTGGAGCTGAAGAATACAATGACTGTGATGAAAAACAAAATACAATAGAGAGCTTTGCCAGCAGACTTGATTGAGCAGAAGGAAGAATCTGTGAACTCAAAGACAAGTCACTTGAAATTATCAAGGCAGAGGAGAAAAATAAAGAATAAAGAAGAGTGGGATTTATGGGACACTGCTGAAGGAACGATGGATGCATTATGGGAGTCCGGAAGAAGCAGAGAAAGAAAAAGAGGCAGAAAGCTTATTTAAGTAAATAATGATAAAAAAAAGCTTCCTAAATCTGGGGAAGGAAATAGTCACACAGACTCAAGAAGCAAAGGACCTCAAGTAGGTTAAGCACAAAGAGGTCTACATCAGGACACATTGTAATTATACTGTAGAAGTCAAAGACAGAGACTTTTGAAAGCAGCCAGGGAAAAGTGACTCATCACATATATGGGAACACCTATAAGGTTGCCAGTGGATTTCTCAGCAGAAAGCTCGCAAGCCAGCAGAGATATATTCAAAGTACTGAAAGAAAGAAAAAGGCCAATCTTTAAAAATGAAGATGAGAGAATGTCTTTCCCAGACAAACAAAAACTGAGGGAGTGAATTGCCTTACAAAAATGCTTAGGAGTTATTCATACACGCGCACGCGCACGCGCACACACACACTGGAATACTGTTCACCCTTTAAAAAGGAGGGGATCCTGCCATTTGTGACAACGTGGATGAACCTGGAGGGCATTATGCTGAGTGAGATAAGCAGACACAGAAAGACAAACTCCGCCGGATCTCACTTACATGTGGAATCTACAATAGAAGCGGCAGGTAACATTGCAAACTTGTTTAGAACAAACATGACGTGGAGATGGCTCCTTTGGGTGGGTGTATTCTGGGGGAAGCACAAGATAACACTTTGGAGTGAATGGTAGATAGGTTCTTATTAGATTTATGTGGGGAGGTGAAAGGGGTTGAGGGGGAACAGCCTAGATGACCAAGGAGCTGGGCAGTTTGGGGGACGAGAAGCCGAGCTGTTCAGGCAGAGCCTCCAGAGCCCTAGCCTGGATGGCACAGTTTCCCACGGCTGGTGCTGAGGTCTGCCACCTCCAGGGAAAGCACTTGTGAGCTGTCTAGAATCTATTCGGTGGTCCTGCCGTGTCCTTTTCTGTTACAGACGTGGAGTCTGAGGCCGCAGGGGCGTTTGCTGCGGTCCACCCTGACTTCCCCTGGGACTGGCTCAGCCCCACTCGGCGGCCGTGGGTCTCAGGTGCTATACCGACTTTAACTTTGTCTGCATCAGGGGTGTCCAGTCGGTCTAGGTGTGGGGGACTGTGGTGGTGACCCTCCCTGTGCAGTTACTTTAAGGCTATCAGCTCGTGTGCCTCGGGACAAGCCTCTGGGTCGCTGGGTGTCCACCACGCCGCCTTTCTCTCCCCAGGGAGGCGTGAGACAGAGCTGGCAGGACGCTCGCTCGGGCCAAAGGCACCTGGACTCTGAAAGGAATCGGACTTAACAGCCCCACTGAGGGCCTCTTATGTGCAGTGAAAGGGGAGTTTGTCTTCACGTCCCCGGCTTCCTCACGCGGGATGAATGTCCCTCAGAATCAGGAGGAAGGATAAAGTGCCCTTGTTGTAGACGAGGTCCGGGCCCTCTAGGCTTCCTCTGAGCAGAGCAGACGTCCGGTAGCTGCTCTGGGGACAAAGGGCCCAGGGTCCCCAGAGGCCTGGCGGGCATCTCAGGACGGTGGCTGAGCTGTCAGGGTCTCAGGGTGGGGGCCACGGGGAGAGACTGCATGACGATCAGTGTCTGCCTTGGTCCGACCTGGCCGCCGAGCTGCTTGGCCACCAGGTAGGTGTCCAGGCCCCGCAGGGCATCCGGCTGCACCTGCCTTTGGCCTTCCTGACACTTAGCCACTTAGCGTGGCCTTTGCCTTGCTCCCCTGGGCACAGACCGGCTGCCCCAGGGCCCCCGGGGTCAGGAGTTGCTCCGATGGTGGCTTCTGGCCTTGTCCACCTGCACCTTCCTGCTAGGCGCCACTTGGGCCCCAAGGGGACCCTTGCTTAGGGACGATCAGCTGAGATGTGGAGGCCCTGAGTGAGGGTCACGCCCCTCACTGGGATGCAGAGCTGGTGAGAGGGGACGCCGGCCCAGCTGCAGGAAAGGCTCACGTGGGGCAAGGAGGGCCGGGTGACCACATGCTGGACCAGCACCCCACCGTTCTCCACAGGAAGCGGGACCCGCAGCAGCAAGTCAGTCCCACGTCATCCTGGCCGGATGTGACGTGTCCTTCCTCTCCTGTCACCACCCTCTCGGCCTCGGCGCCCTGCAGGGTCCTGGGTCCTGTCCACAGGCCTCCTTGTTGGGGCCACCATCCTCGGGACACTTTGCCGGGTCGGGGCGCTGAGCCCAGAGCACGGGGTCTGAGCTGCGCCCCGAACCTTGGCCACACTCTGCTCTCCCGTCCACACCCGCTACCCATCCTGAGATTCCTAACCTGTCCCAGAGGGAATTTCAACTAAACTAAGAGAAACTTGAGCACCAGGGCCCGCACTTTTAGTTCCCACACAGCCTGGGAACAGAGCAGACAAATGTCAAAGAAAAACGTTTAGAAAGAAATGGGAAACATTACATAAGTTACTTTTTCAACAACCATCACTTTACCATGAAGCCTATTTATCCCCCTGATTAGACAAAGTGCTTTGCTCTGAGGCCGGGCCGTGGTCCTTCTCTGTGAAGACATCTGAAATCATAACATACTTAGAAACCCAGCAGTTTTCTCTCTTTTTCCTGATACGATGAAGTGGGTGTTTGTTGGTGCTGCGTTCCACCAGGCGTGGAAGAAGCCTCTGTTCGTCTTGAATGGGTGGTGGCAAAGCCTCATGGGACTGGTGGCTGCACTGCAGAGTGAAACACGGTCACTCCCCCTGGACATTGTGCATCTGGGGGGAGGCAACCCAGGTCCTGTGCCTGAAGTCTCGGCCACAGCTACCCCGGGCTGTGAGCCCACTCACAGCAAGTCTGCTACCCGAGGGCCCAGATAAAGGACTGAGACCGAGGTGTGCACCAGGGCCATAGCCTATTCTCCAAGATAAGGGTCCTTGTTAAGAGGATGATTCTGACACAAGGACCCATCCTGGATTTTCTTCAATAACTTGTGGGGAGAAAAAAACCCAAAGCCTTTTGGGAGCAGGTATGTTGCTAAGAAACCAATATTCTTTGACTGGAAATTTGAACCTTTTTAGAAAAGTCTGTGTCACATCCAGAGAGAGAGAGAGAGAGACAGAGACAGAGACAGAGAACGAGAGAGAGATTTCAAAGCTGCCTTACTTTTCGAGGGGTCGGTTTTATTCTCTTCCCCTCTGTCTTTCTTCTTGTGCGCATTTAAAGAACTGTTAATAGGTTTTGGAGAGCAATCTTGCCTTTGTTGTGAGCAGCTCGGAATTCCCCTTTGCATTTTAAGGGAGCTCCTTGGGAAGGCTTGGAAATGCCAGACAGACTATTAGGCCAATGGAGGTCTGTCCAGTTTCTGATAAAACCAGAACTAATTTATTTTTTGTTTATCCTCCACTGCATTTGACAAAGCTTCCTCTGGAGATGTGTATCTTCATTCTCCGTTCCTTTGGTTTGTCATCTTTTTGTGCTTTGTTTTGCAACTGACAAGGGAAAAAAATCTGACACCAACCTTGGAAGATGGTAATGCATTCAAGATTTTGTTTTCCTCTCAGATCTGATAAAAATCTTGCCTAAAACCATGTCCAACCTTTTCAGCAGGAAGTCCAGATGGCTTTGCAGCCTGCATAACAGACTGCAGTCACTGACGCTTTGCAGAGTGTCAGCAGGGCAATGTCTTTCTTGAAACATAAATGGAAAACAAAAGACAGCATCTGTGCTCCAGGCAGGGCTAGGGGCAGAGGGGCTGGGGGCAGAGGGGCTGGCGGTTGTCTGGGAAGGGAAGAGCAAACAAAGGACAGATCTTAGACCTTCTCAGAAGACAGTCTCCTGCGAAGGAGAACTCCATCAGGTGGGATGGGGGGTGAGGGGGGAGACGGCTGAAGTCAGCTGCAGATGGCCCCAAAAATGGATGATTTGAGATGAGGAAGAGCTGAACTTCCCTCCCACTGCAGGTGAGTCGTTGCTGATAGGATCAGCTGAGTGTGTCTGCCGCGTCCCTGCACCCGTGTTCCTGCAGTGTCTGCTGTGGGAGATCTCATTTCCGACGTCCGCTGGAGGCTGCCGTGCTGACATTTATCATCAGCGTGAGTGTGGGGCTGGAGACCCAGGAAGAACAGAGATGGCCCAGGCGCTGCGGGAGGGCCGGCTTCCCCATTTCCCACTCGTTAGCAGAGTTAGTGATGCTTCCGTCCTGTCCTCTGCTGGCCACAGCTGGCAGATTGTGGGTGGATGACGTAGTTTGCAAACTTAGCTGATGAGGCCTTTGGCTCTGGAGAGATGCGCTGTAGGGTTGACTTCTATTTTGCAGCTGAAGAAACGGCCCCAAAGAAGGTGGCCAACTCCTAAGTGACTTTCCCTCGATGCCAGGCCCAGGGGTGCCTTCTCCTACAGTATCTCCAGTGGCCTTCCTCCTTTACACTAATATCTCGCTACCCCATCCAGCAGCGATACCACGGAGTAAGGCTTCCTTGCCTTCTTCTTTTCGCACTCCCAATTTCAAGGCTTTGTGAAGCCTCCGATGGCATCCAGCCAGCCCATATCCTGCCCTCTATCGGGTGTTTCCTCTACCACGGCCAGCCCTAATTAACTCCACCGGATCGACCATCGTGTGTGCACCCTGGTGTTAAGCGGTGGGTCTCCTCCTCGTGTGCATATTATGTTCTCCTGGGGAGATTTAAAAACATTCCAGGGCAAGGCACCAGCCTGCACCGACTATAACGGATGAGGGCGGGACGGGCGGGGATGTAAATAGCTCACGTTCGCTTCTAGTGGAAGCACTTTGAATGTCTTCATTGTGTGTGTCCATCTCCTTTCAGCTGTTTACACCTCAGTGTCCCAGGAAGGCCAGCACGACGTCTTCCTGTTTGGGGTCACGTCTTAACATGTAGGACGCAGCCCGGACACATGGACGCCTGCCATGCTGACTGGCTGATTGCTGGGGGGCGGAGGCATGGATATGATCCAGGAGGGAGAAAAGTCAGAAGAATGAAAAACCAAGAAATGACCTTCAAGCACGTTACAAAGTCTTGAAAAGCCTGTGAGGCAGTTTGGAGCAGGAAGCGAGGTGGGGATTGCATGTCATTTGGACACCAGTCAAGGATGCTGAAATGAATTGGTTTGTACTTTTTGGCCTCTTAAAGCAACTTAGGAAACACTAAGATAAGGTTCTGTAATTTCATTAGAAGAAAGCGGGGACAGTGTGAGAGATCACAGTGCGAATAGGAGACAGAAGAGGACCATGAACAGGGTGGACGCACTGGTCTGGGTTGTCAGGATGCTGGGTGCCTTTGCTTCTACACCTGCTAAGTACTTTGATGGGGCTGGTTCTGTCTCTAGAATTCTGGTTTATTCAGATATCAGAAAGTATGTGAAGAGGCTCATTAAGAATTTTTGATTTTTAGAGTTACCTGACTCTAAAATGTGGAACAGTGATAAATGGCTTCTTTTGTTATTTCAAAATATTCTTCAGAGGAATAATCTCTAGTGTCACCTAATATGGGAGAACTATAGCTTCTTTAAAACTTGGTTAATTCACAGACTTCAGTAGCAAAGATGGCTTTATGTGTGGTGTATCAGTAAGTGCTCTCTGTGTAACAAAACATCCCCAAACTCAGTGGCTTAATCAATGAGCATTTATGGTTCACTCCAGTGACCGATGGAGGCTGGGCTCTGGGGGCCTGGTTTCTGCGAGCTCTGGGGTCAGGTCTGCTCCACACATGTCTTATCCTCTTTGGTGAGCAGCTGTCTGGGACATGTTCTCATCACAGGGATGGCGGATGGGCAAGAGTCTAGTCCAGCTGCTCAAACCAATTCAGGTCTCTGCTCATCAGGTCCCCAGAATCCCAATGACCTCATCAAGATACATGTATGAGACCTACATCAGCAGGATGAGAAAGCATTTTCCTTCCATGGAGGAGGGAGGAGAAAGTCAGTCCTCACTGACTTATAACCTGATCTGTCTCTACAGGCTTAGCTACTGCAGGGTGTGGAATAACATAAGGCCCTGGCAAGTTGAGCTAAACATTTCCACCCATGGCTGGCTCTCTTCTGGGACAGACATTCATTAATTTAGCCTTCTTGCAACACCGTTACCAGGGGAAAGATTCGAAAGGGTTCTGGCTACTGGTATCTCCTTAGTCTTTGTATATTTGGTGCCTTTCCAAACAGCCACCCAAATGGGACACCAACGGGGTGGGGAAGGATTGAATGACAGGTTTAGTGAAGGAGGTCCTCTCGTGGCCTTTTGGGGTTCAGAGGGTCAGACCCGCGGTCACATGGTGGGAGGGAGGTCAAGGCAGCTGTCCAAGTTTGCCTGGGATTTTCTGCTTTTAGCGTCTTTCCGTTCACGACGTATCTGATGATGTTGAAACTCCCTGGGTTAAATGGCTGGGTGGAGAGCAGGGCGCCTCACCACCTCTGTTTCAAGCTGAGAAGCAGAACTGGAGGAAATCATGGTGCCAGGATGGTTGGCTCCACTTGAATGGGACAGGTCCCCAGTCCAGAACCACCTTAGCTGTCCTTTGGGTCTAACTTTTCAAGTCACCTGGGGTCTTTGGCCTCAGTTTTGTTTTTTCCAAGTGAAATCACAATCAGTCGGGCTTTTCTGACTTTGACTAAATTCTGGTTAATGACTCCTTGGGATTCTTCAGGATGCCTGTTCCTCCCTAATCTCCCCAACGGGGTAGGTGATGGCTTTTCTCATTCTCATGACCCTGCCGCCTCCTTCATGGAGAAGCACTCTTATGAAGCATATATTTCTAACTCCCCTTATTTTACATCAAAACTGCCTCTTTACCCCGCCCCCCGCCCCCACCGTCAGAAAATCACTCATCTCGTCTCCTGTCCTCTGATTCCATCCTCTCCTGTCTCCCCCACAATAAATGATGCCCATCTTTCCTGACTTCAGTCTCTCTGGCATTTTGTCTGTTTGTGTATCTTTTGTGGTCATTTCTTGTTTTCCTCCGGCACAAAATACTTATCTAAACAAACTGTATAGCGAACAGTGTCCCCCCCACAAACTTATGTCCACCCAGGACCCCAGGATGTAACCTTATTTGAAAACATGGTCTTTGCAGATGTAATTAGGTAAGGATCCAGAGATGAACTCATACTGGATCTAGAGAAAGACCTAAATCCAAATCTTGGTGTCTTTACCACCGAAAGGACAGGGAGATTTGGACACTTATAAATGATTCCGAGGTGGCCTCTGTGGATTGGCCCCCGGGCTGTTTGCTGCACCCCTGCAGGTGGACACACGTCAGCTCAAAAGCCAGCCAGAGCCGAACTCAAAATTTTATACATTTGAAACTTATAAATAGCCCCAAACAAGCATATTTAGAGACCGTCCGGTTTGCTTGAGCCATACAATCCCTCTGGGAGCTGTTACCCATGGATAAGATGAGATGGGCCCTGACTCAGAGCCCCCCAGGCGGCTGAGAGACCCCCCTCTCTGAGCCCCTTCCTGAGAGCTCCCCCGCTCTCCAAGCCGCCCAGGGCAGAAGTGCCGGCAGGGCCGTCCGTGCCTGCAGCCCCGTCAATGCTCTGCCCAGGGGACCCCGTGGGTGCGGCCACCACCCCGTGGCCACCTCCTCCCCCCCATCAGCCCGGGGTTCCCATGAACCTGTAACAGACGCAGACACAGGAGCAGACGGGAGGGCGCGTGGGAGGCAGAGGCAGAGGTGGGAGATGCCCTGGCCTGTCAGGAGCCCCGGGAGGACCAAGCCTGCAGCCCCGGTCCTCAGGTCTGTGCTACATTAAGCCACTCGGTGTGTGTTCATTGGTCATGACCACGCTGGGAAGCTGACACGCAGACTCGACCCCTCTCCCCACGTGCTGGTTCCCTGGTTCCCCGCTGGGTCCAGAGCTGCGGGGTTGGGGATGCTGCCCTACACTGGGACATGCAGACAGGGCACCTGTCCTGGGTGGGGGGGGGTCCTTCCCCTGTCGCAGGTGTTAGAGGACTCTGGGGTTATTCTGAGTTGCCTTGGGTGCCACCCAGCACCTGATCAACAGTCTGAACAGTGTGGAGACGAGGGAGGGCACTGACTCTATGTTCGAGTTTCAGCCCTCGCGGGCCTCCCCACCCCGGACTTGGAGCACAGCTGATGCATTACCATTTTCCACCCCCGGAGGAGCTGCCGTCAAGGACTGAGGCCCCGAGTTGGCCGGCTGGCTCCCGCATCTGCGATCTTCTCCCAGGCACCTCCGCCCAGCCTCCTTGCTGGGGGCCCTGGCCTGGGCGCCCTGCTCCACTCTGACTCGGGACATTTTCCCACTGGGCTCCCCCTGCTGCCTCCCCTGCCACTTGGTCCACCCCCACCTCCCGCCCTGCACTGCATGTGATCTGACTCTTGCCTGGAACACGGCGGTGGGGGGGCGCTGAGCCTCCTCCCTGCCCGTCCTGCACTGTTGGCAAGTGGCCTTTATCCCCAGGATCCCAGTGACAACCTGACGACAGACCTAAGTGCCCTCCTGCCAGGCTGTGCCGCGGCAGGCTGACCATGCAGCGTGGCTGTTCCCGTCTCCCCAGACACCTTGCCAGGTTCCCCTCGTCCTGTATGGAGGGAATGATGCCTGTCCTGCTGGGTTTTCATTCTCGGTGCCTGCCAGGTGTTTGAAGAGGATTCTGCCCCATTTGGGTCTCTCGGAATTTTCATTTTTGTTGTCAGAAGAGTGGTAATATAATAGTATATACGAACAGTAGCCTCTTCACTCATCTCTCTGCTTCTCATCTGACTCCCAAGCCCTCTTAGCTTTGCTGGAAGATTAAACATTCTCAGATGCAGGCGTCACGTGGTCTGTAGATCAAAGTCCCTGGGGAAGCTGCGGGCCATGGGGGAAGGTGGAGGTCGGGGCCTGGGGGAGGTCTTGCGTGACCTGCTCCTCCGCCCTCCAGCAGGTCGTCCGGTCAGCTTGCTCTTGCCACTCACTGGACTCTGAGCCTCAGACCTGCCTCTGCCCAGGGCCCCCTCTCTCCTCCTCCCCAGACCCAGCTCTCACCTCCTGAAGACCCAGCGCAGAGAGAGGCCACCTCCTCCACTAAGGAAGCCCCTCCACTGTGCCCACGCTATTGAAGAATTAGCTTTGTTGTTAGGTTACCCATCACATGTGACCGTGTGGTTTGCTCATTCATTCAATAACTATTTACTGAATACTTACTCAAAACACTATTTTAAACAACAAGCTCTTACTGTATAACACAGGGAAATATATTTTTAAAAATACTATTTTAGGTGCCTCCCCGAGGGCAGCAGTTTTGTCTTCTTTTAAAAATTCCTGGTGCCTAAATCAGTATTTGTTGAAAAGGCAGTTGGGTTTGGTCAGCTCTGCCAAGCTCCTCCTCTGCGGCTTTATACAAAATCTACCCTTCTGCTCATCCACACAATGTGTGTAACCGTCCATCTCCTCCACCCTCATCTGGGCAGGAGATCAAAGAGACAGATACAGGCAGAGGTGTTTGGCCGAAGGCAAAGCAACGCGCACGCGTGAATCCTTCTTGCCGGCGGGTGGGTGACGAGCCATGGAATCAGGGCTCATGGAGACCAAGGTCCACTTGGTCCCCAGGCCATTTAAAGCCACTGGCTCTGATGGAGGTTTCTCAAAAGTCCAAGTTTGCCTGGGATTTTCTGCTTTTAGCGTCTTTCCGTTCACGACGTATCTGATGATGTTGAAACTCCCTGGGTTAAATGGCTGGGTGGAGAGCAGGGCGCCTCACCACCTCTGTTTCAAGCTGAGAAGCAGAACTGGAGGAAATCATGGTGCCAGGATGGTTGGCTCCACTTGAATGGGACAGGTCCCCAGTCCAGAACCACCTTAGCTGTCCTTTGGGTCTAACTTTTCAAGTCACCTGGGGTCTTTGGCCTCAGTTTTGTTTTTTCTAAGTGAAATCACAATCAGTCGGGCTTTTCTGACTTTGACTAAATTCTGGTTAATGACTCCTTGGGATTCTTCAGGATGCCTGTTCCTCCCTAATCTCCCCAACGGGGTAGGTGATGGCTTTTCTCATTCTCATGACCCTGCCGCCTCCTTCATGGAGAAGCACTCTTATGAAGCATATATTTCTAACTCCCCTTATTTTACATCAAAACTGCCTCTTTACCCCGCCCCCCGCCCCCACCGTCAGAAAATCACTCATCTCGTCTCCTGTCCTCTGATTCCATCCTCTCCTGTCTCCCCCACAATAAATGATGCCCATCTTTCCTGACTTCAGTCTCTCTGGCATTTTGTCTGTTTGTGTATCTTTTGTGGTCATTTCTTGTTTTCCTCCGGCACAAAATACTTATCTAAACAAACTGTATAGCGAACAGTGTCCCCCCCACAAACTTATGTCCACCCAGGACCCCAGGATGTAACCTTATTTGAAAACATGGTCTTTGCAGATGTAATTAGGTAAGGATCCAGAGATGAACTCATACTGGATCTAGAGAAAGACCTAAATCCAAATCTTGGTGTCTTTACCACCGAAAGGACAGGGAGATTTGGACACTTATAAATGATTCCGAGGTGGCCTCTGTGGATTGGCCCCCGGGTTGTTTGCTGCACCCCTGCAGGTGGACACACGTCAGCTCAAAAGCCAGCCAGAGCCGAACTCAAAATTGTATACATTTGAAACTTATAAATAGCCCCAAACAAGCATATTTAGAGACCGTCCGGTTTGCTTGAGCCATACAATCCCTCTGGGAGCTGTTACCCATGGATAAGATGAGATGGGCCCTGACTCAGAGCCCCCCAGGCGGCTGAGAGACCCCCCTCTCTGAGCCCCTTCCTGAGAGCTCCCCCGCTCTCCAAGCCGCCCAGGGCAGAAGTGCCGGCAGGGCCGTCCGTGCCTGCAGCCCCGTCAATGCTCTGCCCAGGGGACCCCGTGGGTGCGGCCACCACCCCGTGGCCACCTCCTCCCCCCCATCAGCCCGGGGTTCCCATGAACCTGTAACAGACGCAGACACAGGAGCAGACGGGAGGGCGCGTGGGAGGCAGAGGCAGAGGTGGGAGATGCCCTGGCCTGTCAGGAGCCCCGGGAGGACCAAGCCTGCAGCCCCGGTCCTCAGGTCTGTGCTACATTAAGCCACTCGGTGTGTGTTCATTGGTCATGACCACGCTGGGAAGCTGACACGCAGACTCGACCCCTCTCCCCACGTGCTGGTTCCCTGGTTCCCCGCTGGGTCCAGAGCTGCGGGGTTGGGGATGCTGCCCTACACTGGGACATGCAGACAGGGCACCTGTCCTGGGGGTGGGGGGTCCTTTCCCTGTCGCAGGTGTTAGAGGACTCTGGGGTTATTCTGAGTTGACTTGGGTGCCACCCAGCACCTGATCAACAGTCTGAACAGTGTGGAGACGAGGGAGGGCACTGACTCTATGTTCGAGTTTCAGCCCTCGCGGGCCTCCCCACCCCGGACTTGGAGCACAGCTGATGCATTACCATTTTCCACCCCCGGAGGAGCTGCCTTCAAGGACTGAGGCCCCGAGTTGGCCGGCTGGCTCCCGCATCTGCGATCTTCTCCCAGGCACCTCCGCCCAGCCTCCTTGCTGGGGGCCCTGGCCTGGGCGCCCTGCTCCACTCTGACTCGCGACATTTTCCCACTGGGCTCCCCCTGCTGCCTCCCCTGCCACTTGGTCCACCCCCACCTCCCGCCCTGCACTGCATGTGATCTGACTCTTGCCTGGAACACGGCGGTGGGGGGGCGCTGAGCGTCCTCCCTGCCCGTCCTGCACTGTTGGCAAGTGGCCTTTATCCCCAGGATCCCAGTGACAACCTGACGACAGACCTAAGTGCCCTCCTGCCAGGCTGTGCCGCGGCAGGCTGACCATGCAGCGTGGCTGTTCCCGTCTCCCCAGACACCTTGCCAGGTTCCCCTCGTCCTGTATGGAGGGAATGATGCCTGTCCTGCTGGGTTTTCATTCTCGGTGCCTGCCAGGTGTTTGAAGAGGATTCTGCCCCATTTGGGTCTCTCGGAATTTTCATTTTTGTTGTCAGAAGAGTGGTAATATAATAGTATATACGAACAGTAGCCTCTTCACTCATCTCTCTGCTTCTCATCTGACTCCCAAGCCCTCTTAGCTTTGCTGGAAGATTAAACATTCTCAGATGCAGGCGTCACGTGGTCTGTAGATCAAAGTCCCTGGGGAAGCTGCGGGCCATGGGGGAAGGTGGAGGTCGGGGCCTGGGGGAGGTCTTGCGTGACCTGCTCCTCCGCCCTCCAGCAGGTCGTCCGGTCAGCTTGCTCTTGCCACTCACTGGACTCTGAGCCTCAGACCTGCCTCTGCCCAGGGCCCCCTCTCTCCTCCTCCCCAGACCCAGCTCTCACCTCCTGAAGACCCAGCGCAGAGAGAGGCCACCTCCTCCACTAAGGAAGCCCCTCCACTGTGCCCACGCTATTGAAGAATTAGCTTTGTTGTTAGGTTACCCATCACATGTGACCGTGTGGTTTGCTCATTCATTCAATAACTATTTACTGAATACTTACTCAAAACACTATTTTAAACAACAAGCTCTTACTGTATAACACAGGGAAATATATTTTTAAAAATACTATTTTAGGTGCCTCCCCGAGGGCAGCAGTTTTGTCTTCTTTTAAAAATTCCTGGTGCCTAAATCAGTATTTGTTGAAAAGGCAGTTGGGTTTGGTCAGCTCTGCCAAGCTCCTCCTCTGCGGCTTTATACAAAATCTACCCTTCTGCTCATCCACACAATGTGTGTAACCGTCCATCTCCTCCACCCTCATCTGGGCAGGAGATCAAAGAGACAGATACAGGCAGAGGTGTTTGGCCGAAGGCAAAGCAACGCGCACGCGTGAATCCTTCTTGCCGGCGGGTGGGTGACGAGCCATGGAATCAGGGCTCATGGAGACCAAGGTCCACTTGGTCCCCAGGCCATTTAAAGCCACTGGCTCTGATGGAGGTTTCTCAAAAAACTAAAAATAGAACTACCATATGACCCAGCAATCTCACTCCTGGACATCTATCCAGAGAAAGCTCTAATTTGAAAAGATACATGCACTCCAATGTTCATAGCAGCACTATGTACAGTAGCCACGACCTGGAAGCAACCTAAATGTCCATCAACAGATGAATGGATAAAGAAGAAGTGGTACATGTACACAGTGGAATACTACTCAGCCACAAAAAAGAATGAAATTTTGCCATGTGCAGCATGGATGGACTTGGAGGGCATTATGCTAAGTGAAATGAGTCAGACAGAGAGGTGGGGGGTCCTTTCCCTGTCGCAGGTGTTAGAGGACTCTGGGGTTATTCTGAGTTGACTTGGGTGCCACCCAGCACCTGATCAACAGTCTGAACAGTGTGGAGACGAGGGAGGGCTAGGATATCACTTATACGTGGAATCTAAAAAATATAACAAACTAGTGAATAAAACAAAAAAGGAGCAGGCTCACAGATATAGAGAACAAACTAGTGGCGATCAGTGGTTTCTCAAAAGACTAAAAATAGAACTACCATATGACCCAGCAATCTCACTCCTGGACATCTATCCAGAGAAAGCTCTAATTTGAAAAGATACATGCACTCCAATGTTCA
>NC_041224.1:34623079-34678206 GCF_002837175.3 Physeter macrocephalus | reverse complement strand
CTTGGGTGCCACCCAGCACCTGATCAACAGTCTGAACAGTGTGGAGACGAGGGAGGGCACTGACTCTATGTTCGAGTTTCAGCCCTCGCGGGCCTCCCCACCCCGGACTTGGAGCACAGCTGATGCATTACCATTTTCCACCCCCGGAGGAGCTGCCTTCAAGGACTGAGGCCCCGAGTTGGCCGGCTGGCTCCCGCATCTGCGATCTTCTCCCAGGCACCTCCGCCCAGCCTCCTTGCTGGGGGCCCTGGCCTGGGCGCCCTGCTCCACTCTGACTCGGGACATTTTCCCACTGGGCTCCCCCTGCTGCCTCCCCTGCCACTTGGTCCACCCCCACCTCCCGCCCTGCACTGCATGTGATCTGACTCTTGCCTGGAACACGGCGGTGGGGGGGCGCTGAGCCTCCTCCCTGCCCGTCCTGCACTGTTGGCAAGTGGCCTTTATCCCCAGGATCCCAGTGACAACCTGACGACAGACCTAAGTGCCCTCCTGCCAGGCTGTGCCGCGGCAGGCTGACCATGCAGCGTGGCTGTTCCCGTCTCCCCAGACACCTTGCCAGGTTCCCCTCGTCCTGTATGGAGGGAATGATGCCTGTCCTGCTGGGTTTTCATTCTCGGTGCCTGCCAGGTGTTTGAAGAGGATTCTGCCCCATTTGGGTCTCTCGGAATTTTCATTTTTGTTGTCAGAAGAGTGGTAATATAATAGTATATACGAACAGTAGCCTCTTCACTCATCTCTCTGCTTCTCATCTGACTCCCAAGCCCTCTTAGCTTTGCTGGAAGATTAAACATTCTCAGATGCAGGTGTCACGTGGTCTGTAGATCAAAGTCCCTGGGGAAGCTGCGGGCCATGGGGGAAGGTGGAGGTCGGGGCCTGGGGGAGGTCTTGCGTGACCTGCTCCTCCGCCCTCCAGCAGGTCGTCCGGTCAGCTTGCTCTTGCCACTCACTGGACTCTGAGCCTCAGACCTGCCTCTGCCCAGGGCCCCCTCTCTCCTCCTCCCCAGACCCAGCTCTCACCTCCTGAAGACCCAGCGCAGAGAGAGGCCACCTCCTCCACTAAGGAAGCCCCTCCACTGTGCCCACGCTATTGAAGAATTAGCTTTGTTGTTAGGTTACCCATCACATGTGACCGTGTGATTTGCTCATTCATTCAATAACTATTTACTGAATACTTACTCAAAACACTATTTTAAACAACAAGCTCTTACTGTATAACACAGGGAAATATATTTTTAAAAATACTATTTTAGGTGCCTCCCCGAGGGCAGCAGTTTTGTCTTCTTTTAAAAATTCCTGGTGCCTAAATCAGTATTTGTTGAAAAGGCAGTTGGGTTTGGTCAGCTCTGCCAAGCTCCTCCTCTGCGGCTTTATACAAAATCTACCCTTCTGCTCATCCACACAATGTGTGTAACCGTCCATCTCCTCCACCCTCATCTGGGCAGGAGATCAAAGAGACAGATACAGGCAGAGGTGTTTGGCCGAAGGCAAAGCAACGCGCACGCGTGAATCCTTCTTGCCGGCGGGTGGGTGACGACGAGCCATGGAATCAGGGCTCATGGAGACCAAGGTCCACTTGGTCCCCAGGCCATTTAAAGCCACTGGCTCTGATGGAGGTTTCTCAAAAGACTAAAAATAGAACTACCATATGACCCAGCAATCTCACTCCTGGACATCTATCCAGAGAAAGCTCTAATTTGAAAAGATACATGCACCCCAATGTTCATAGCAGCACTATGTACAGGGCTCTGATGGAGGTTTCTCAAAAAACTAAAAATAGAACTACCATATGACCCAGCAATCTCACTCCTGGACATCTATCCAGAGAAAGCTCTAATTTGAAAAGATACATGCACTCCAATGTTCATAGCAGCACTATGTACAGTAGCCACGACCTGGAAGCAACCTAAATGTCCATCAACAGATGAATGGATAAAGAAGAAGTGGTACATGTACACAGTGGAATACTACTCAGCCACAAAAAAGAATGAAATTTTGCCATGTGCAGCATGGATGGACTTGGAGGGCATTATGCTAAGTGAAATGAGTCAGACAGAGAAAGACAAATACTGTATGATATCACTTATACGTGGAATCTAAAAAATATAACAAACTAGTGAATAAAACTAAAAAGGAGCAGGCTCACAGATATAGAGAACAAACTAGTGGCGATCAGTGGGGACGGGGAAAGGGGAGGGGCATGATGGGGTAGGGGAGAAAAGGGTTATTATGGGATTATGTGTAATCAAGTGTGTGAGACTTTTGAAAATTGTAAAGCACTATAGAATTTTAAAAAAGCCACTGGCTCTGATGTCCAAAGCACATATCCCCGGACACTTAGCACTTGGTGGAAAGCCCACGCCTGGTGGTGACAGCGCGAGGGCTCGCAGGCGCTTCCCCTGCACGACACAGCCATACCAGGCGCACAGATTACAGACCCTGCGCTGGTGTTAAGAGACACAAGACAAAGGCACTGAGCTATATATCTAATTGCATTAAAAATTGAAACCAGAGCTATTTAACTTCTGAATGTCATGGACACAGACAAAACTAAGTAGCTGAGCAGAAGCTGTCAGCTCTGGCTGCCGACAGACGGAGATAGTTCTCCTCACGGGGTGAGTCAGAGTCGACAAGATCGGCTTCAGAGCCTAAACTGACGACGGAGAAAAGCTTACACGTGTTATTAAGGCAAAAACTCTAGACTATAGAATACCAGCATGTAACATGAAATCATCAAGACAAACAACCTAACATGGACATGGGCAGATCCATCTTTTCTTGGTGTTTCTCTCTGTCTTTCTGTATCTCTCTCTCTCTTTCTCCTCAGGGTTCATTAGTTTGGCTGATTAAATATCAGGGTGACTAATTAGAATCTACAGTGAATATCCGGTAACCCTAAGAAATCATTATAGAATTTCTTTTCAAAAAAAATTTATTTATTTATTTTTGGCTGCATTGGGTCTTCATTGCTGTGCTCAGGCTTTCTCTAGTTGCAGTGAGTGGGGGCTACTCTTCATGGGGGCACGCGGGCTTCTCATTGCGGTGGCTTCTCTTGTTGTGGAGCACGGGCTCTAAGAGCGCGGGCTTCAGTAGTTGTGGCATGCGGGCTCAGTAGTTATGGCTCACGGGCTCTAGAGTGCAGGCCCAGTAGTTGTGGAGCATGGGCTTAGCTGTTCCACGGCATGTGGGATCTTCCTGGACCAGGGCTCGAACCCATGTCCCCTGCACTGGCAGGCGGATTCTTAACCACTGCGTCACTAGGGAAGCCCTCATTTTTTAAATACACTTTATTTTCCAGAAGAGTTTTACGTTTACAGCAAAATTGAGGGGAAGGTGCAGAGATTTCCCATGTACCCGTCCTCCCCCACCATCACCGTCCCCACCAGATGGGACATCTGTTACAACTGATGAACCTACATGGACACGTTATCATCACCCAAAGCCCATAGTTTACATCAGGGTTCACTCTTGGTCTTGTGCATTCTATGGGTTTGGAAAAATGTGTAATGACAAGGGTCCATCATTATAGTATCGTACAGAGTAGTTTCACTGCCCTAAAAATCCTCTGTGCTCCCCAATCCTTGGCAACCACTGATCTTTTTATTGACTTCATAGTTTTGCCTTTTCCAGATGCCACAGAGTTGGAATCATACAGCATGAAGCTTTTTCAGATTGGCTTCTTTCACTTAGTAATATGCATTTGCGTTTTCTCCTTGTCTTTTCATGGCTGATAGCTCGTTTCTCTTTAGCTCAGGATAATGCTCCATTGTCTGGATGTAACCATTTATTTATCCTTCACTTACTGAAGGACATCTTGGTTGCTCCCCAGTTTTGACAATTGTGAATAAGCTGATGTAAACATCCATGTCAGATTTTTTTTTGGTAGATATAAGTTTTCAACTCCTTTGTATAAATACCAAAGGAGCTGGATCATATGGTAAGAGTATGCTTAGTTTTGTAAGAAACCGCCAAACCGTCTTCCACAGTGGCTGTACCATCTTGCATTCCCACCAGCGAGTCCACATCCTTGTCAGCATTTGGTGTTGTCAGGGCCCCAGATTTTGGCCACGCTGATAGGTGTGTGGTCGTATCTCGCTCTCAAATTGCATTTCTAGGTAACTAAATTTTGAGCATACCATTTATTTTTGTGGGTGATCTCTTTAGCCATGGGTCACCTCTTTTAATTTTCTCTTTGGAAGAGCAGGATAGAGAGAGAGCATGGGAGGCTTAGTCTTCTCTCAATTTAATTTTCTCAGCTGGGGAAGTTATAAAAGTGGTTTTCTAGGACAAATAGATGTGGTTTATTATAAGCTGGTTTTGGCAAGGATCGATTTCGATCAGGCCCATGACTGAGATGTCCTATGGGAAAAACAAAAGAGGGAATAATTCTTTTATAAAATTAGGTTATTTCACTGATTTAGACTACTTACCCCGCTCCCACAGTAGTAAACTCAACACAGTTTTAGTGATCGTAGGGATATGACTGAGGGAAGATGTTTGGGGAAGTTTCCGAGGTTGCCTCTAGGAAGTCCAGGGTGACAGTAAATGCTGTCTCTTTGGAGATATTGAGCAATGAATGCAGGGAAAAAGTGGAGCCATTGCCCAGCACTGTGGAGTTGATTTCAACTGGGTCCTTGACTGCTCAGTCTTATTTTTGCTCAGAGACCACCTACCTGTCTGTGGTCATGGTTGTTTTCAGCTGGGTGGGTGAGGACGTCGCTGTGGTTCCCGGACACGTGTAGTGGACCCGGGTCTGCTCCTCGGACAGGGAACCTGCCAGCCTGGCCCGTGAGCCTCTCACAGGGGTGGTCGTGCTGGGGTCCAGTGGCACAATTAGCTGCAATTAGTAGCGATTCCTTTTTTGGTTTTTTTCTGGCTTAGATTCAAAATTTGAGAAGTTTTTTGAAAGGTACCAGGACCAATGACTGTCGTTCCAAAAACAGGGATTTTGGTAAAATGACACATGATGGTTTTATTTCCCTGAGCACATGCGTTTACGGTTTAGGATGTGGGAAGTGGGCTGAACTGCTGGGCCCTAGGCTCCAGACCCAGGCCGCGTTTTGCAGTCATCCTAGATTTTGGCTGCGCAGCTGGGGAGGTTCTTGTCTGAGGTGGCCTCTGCTTCCCTTTCAGGCACTGGCCCTCAGTGTTTCTCATTTGCTGTTTTCAGGCCTGTCTTCCTGTTCTGTTCCTGACGTCCCCGTCCTTCCTCTAGGTCCTGCCTTCTGCCGGTACCTGCTGCTCTGACTGGACGCACCATCCCTCCCGTTCGTCCAGCCCGTCTGCCCTTTGCACCCTCGCTTCACTGTGGTCCTGTCTGCTCTGTCTGAACCCAGTGCGTCTCTTCATTAACATCTACCTGGTTCTCAGGCCTTGATTTCAGGACCCCACCCCCCACCCCGCCACTCCAGGTTTTCCTGCGGCTCTGTCGCTCATTCTTTCACTAGGCAAGTATTTACTGGGGCTTATTTTGGACCAAGTGTTGTACCATGTACTGGGTACAGACAGAAATAAGGTGTGGTTGGTGGTTAGGCTGTGTGAAATATTTGAAGCTGTTTACGTTTACGCAGCGGAGCGAGTTCCCATTTCCTCGGTACCTAGTGATGGAAACACTGACAGATATTTGTACTCACCAATCCTCAATGTCAGCCTCACGTAGGGCATTGTCTGCACTGGAGGGTAAACGCTTCTGATAAACTCTAAGGACCAGTGGGGGGGAAACGTCTTACTGTCTCTGTGTGCGTATGTGGACGGCTCTTAGAAATTTCCTTGAATGAAAGAAAAATGAGGACGAAGGAAGAAGAATCAACTCTCTCCCCAAACCCTCAGGGCCACAGCAATGAGAGGATCCATCTTAAACTGACTTACTAATCGAATCCACAGATATTTATTGAGGGCCCGCCCTATGCCAGGCAGTGTTCTAAGCTGGGGCGTGGGGAGGATGGAGCTGTGAGGGAGACGATCTCATTCCTCCGAGTGGTTCAGGACTGTCCTCTGAGAGCTGCTGGCTGTGACCCAGTGCTGGGGATGGAGCTAAGCCGGGGGGAGGGGGAGGAGCTGAGGGAGGAGGGCCAACTCCTCATCATCTGCAGCGGGGGTTGCTCTCCCCGCCCAGCTCCATCCCCTGCTCTGACTCTCACTTTCTCTGGGGGAAGAGGAGACAAGATTGATCATAAAGTCAACGAATAGCTTTTAGTCCCTTGGCTAAAAAACCTGAAGTGAACGTTTACATTTATTTGGTATTAAATTGAACCACATGAAATTGGCTGTATTTTGACTTACAAGAATGTTAATTTCCTGTATTTCAATCTAGCAGCTAAAACAAGTGCTCTGGAGAAAATGAGCCTGTCAGTTACTCAGGTGATGTCGACACGGGTCCATCAACAATCTAGGTTTGTCTACAAGCAGATGAAAAGTGAGACAATCCTAACAGTCCTGGAACAGGGCTGCAGAGGCGCTGTAAGGCAAGTGACAAATGTGGGGCGAATCGGAAGATCTGAGCTCAAGCTCAAGCTTTGCATTTGAGGTGGTGGGCCGGGTGCAGGCGCTGTCCCCCATGTGAACCCCAGTCTGTAAAGGGGGGGCGTGTTGGAGGGTGTGGCCCGGGGACCCTCCATAGAGCTGCCCCCGCCCACACCCGAGTGCCCACCTGGTCTGCACACTGTGGCATCGCTTTCGTTTCCGGGGTCGGCTGTGATTTGGCGCCCCACTCGGGCATCTGGACCTGGGACTCTCGTGCTAGAAAGGGCTGGGGCCCGAGGTGCCCCTCGTGCTGTGCGAGGGGAGGGGTCTGCCCAGCACCCCTCCCGCAGCTGCTCCCTGAGAGCATGTCAGCGAGCCCTCTGGGAGCTCATGGAAGATGAGAGCAGTCACGCCCAGAGTTGTGGTCTGTGATGAGGATTCTCGTGCCCACACTGTGGACATTCAGCCCCGGGATCCCTGCAGACACGCTTCCCGCCGGACGCGGCGAGTCTGCCGCCGGCGCTCGCCGCTCGGTCCAGCAGGTGACCGGGACGGAGTGCGCGCTGCTGGCAGCCGGCCCGTTCCCTGAGGCCGGAATCAGGCTGAGCCAGCCATGGAGGGCAGCTGTGGGGCAGTGAGGCCCGGGGGTCTCCGAGCCCGGGGTGTGGGTTTGACCCGATTCGTGTCCAGAAGGGCAGCAGGCAAACGTCCCTGGGAGAGTGGGAGTCACGGCCACCGGTGTCTGTTTAGCCGAGGGCAGACCCTTTTCAGCCAGGGGTCAGCCGGGGCTCCTTCCGGATGTGAGGAGGAAGAGAGGAGCCCGTGGAGGCCTGTCCCACCCACTGAGTCACAGCAGGGACTCAGCGAGAGCAAGCCCCCCACCCCCATGACCCCGCAGGCCTGTCCCCCAAGAGTTGCCCTGCATCCTCCACTCCCGGGATCCCATCCCCAGGCCTGGGCCCTGCTTCCCCAAAATGATGGAAGCGTGGTTAAAATGAAGTTCTTTCTGGAACCAATGGGCTGGATCTTAAGCCTTCCTGAGAACTGAAGTGTAATTTAAGAAACTGGAAGAAATGATTGAGTCACCGTCTTAATCCCCCGAGAGTCTGTTCTCACTCCAGCGAGCAGCCTAATCCCTGCGACTCTGCGACACTGAGCCGAATCCTTAATTACCAGCATCTCATTTCTTCTTCGTGGGCACTGCCTGAGTAGCATCTGTTGCTCAAATGAACTCATGTGAAAACAAAGTATTGAAATCAATAATTCAACTTGGAGGTGAAATGGAACAGAAAAATAACTTTCCTGTTTGCCGGCTCCTTTTCACGGATGTGGTGACCTCCGCTTTCCGGCGGAGCTGTCAGAGCCCGGGTGGCGAGCAGGTGACTTCACGGTGACGTGGATGCAGGGGCGAAGGCAGCTCCTGCCAGATGTGGGCTCTGCGTTGTGGCTTCTGTGCTTTTGTGGAAACAAAGGCAACGCAGTATGTCTCCCAGGAGCCGAGGCGCCAGCACCCGGGGGGAGCACTGGCCAACTCTCGGTTCCAGACAGTGGCCACGGCAGGAGGGGGGCTACGGCAGGTCTGGGCTATGCTGCTGCCTTTCTCTTAACTTCTTCACATTTCCTTTTCAATCCTGATCAGATGTCAAAGCTTTGTTGACACTCGATAAGTTGCACTAAAGCATTCAGCCGGGCTCGTGGACTCCGGGGACCCAGCAGTAGCCCCTTTCCCGAGGTTCCTCCGGGAGATCAGTCACTTTGGTGACGCGTGGATTTGTGCGGGTGGGGATGGTCACAGGCCCTCCTGGCTGCATCACGCAGCACTAAAGTGAGTTGTCACCTGTTGACATGCAGGAAGTGCCACCTGGACACGTCCCTCCAGGTGCAGGGTCCCTGCTGTCCAGCAAAGGCCACAGGCACTTCAGCAGGCGGGATGGACACACGCTCCCCATGGCTTTCGTCACTGCTTTTTAGGAAAACAGGAGAAAGACAAGCAGACGACAAACAGGTGACGGCCCAGCACAGGGCCTCCTTCCGGCGCCGGTCCAGGGAGGTGCGTGCATGGAGGCCTCGGAGCAGACACCACGGGGGAGGCTCCATCCAGGCCCTTCGGCTGGGGAAGCCAGACTCCTGTTTATGCGAAGCTTTCACAAAAACGTGCTTGCTGTCTACTTCCTTGCAGGGTTTGTAGATATTCCAATTCCCCGCAGAGGTCCTGCTGCCTCTCCAGCCACCTGGCAATGCTCAAGACCCTAGCACGACCTTGGCTGGCAATGTTTCTGAGGTGGCGGTCTGGGAACCGGCGGTCTGGGAACCAGCGGTCTGGACACCAGCGGTCTGGACTGTTCCTCAGGGCAGCTTCTCGAGTCAGCTCACGACGAAGGAAGGAGGGACGGTGAGCGTTGAAAGGACCCAGGGGAGCTTCAGACGAGCGGCTGCTGACTCAGGGCTGATTACAAATGCGACACTCCGGTCCCGCTACAGTCGCCGCAAGATCGCACGTGTGTCCACAGACTGTGGTCCAGCCTTTCAGCAGCACCGAGAAGCAGCCACTTCCTCTGATGGCCCCCTTTCCACAGCGACGGCTCCCCTACGCGCCCCGTGCCCACCCTGCCGGCAGCCTGCTCGTTCCCACGTGTGGAGGCCACTGTTGTCCCGAGGGAGGCCTGGGTAGAAGTCCTTACAATTGGGATGAACAGCTGACCAGGCCTCCACCCCAGCGCCGTCCCTCCCGTCACGGCCCCCTTCCTTCCGGGACACCCTCCCCTGCGCGGCGAGGTCTGGGGAGCGGGGTGCGGTGCTGCAAACCCCAGGCGCAGACGTGCAGGGTGCAGACCGCTCCTGACCTGACCTGAGCTTCCCTGGACGTGTGGATAACCCACTTCACTTCCTGGGGACGACTGACATCCACCCACAAACAAGAAAACAGCAGCTATGGAAATTCCTTCAGATATTTGAAAGTTTCAGAGGTTCTCAAGGAAAAACAAATGAAACCTCAGTGGGATCCACATCTGGGCTGCTTCCCTGTCCTGCTCAGATTAAACCTCATGGGCCTCTTTGCGCTTGCGTATTTCACTGTTAGTGTAGAATTTTCTAGAATAGGTTTCTTCCTCCTCATGATGAAAAGAGGGAAAGGAACGTCCACCTAGGAAGATGAAGGCGGGGAGGCTGCAGGACATCTGTTCCTTAGACAGCCTCCCTCTCCTCCCCATCCGTCAAAATCACCCTTGACAAGAGCTGACCAGTCGCTCCCACGACATGGAAAACTCCAGAGCAACCCCGCCCAGCTCTGCTCCTGGGAGGGTCCCCCCTGCCGTCCTGGCTGTCTCCCCACGGGGTCTCCGCACACCCGAGCTGGCGGGGGGTGGGACCGTCTGAGGGGCTCTGCTGGCGTCAGGCTGGCCCGAGCGCAGGGTCCCCTGGTTTCCAAGCTCGCTGACCACCGCCCAGGGTGCGGTGTCCTGGACACCAGCGTCAGCCTGGCCCATGTTCCTGCAGCGCCCAGCAAGCAGTGCGTCATGAAATATTGATATGGTTCCACCAGACTTCCACCTGACATTTGATTTATGGCTTTGGGTGTTCTTTTTTAATTCTAAGCAGTCGATGAAGGATCAAAGGAAATGTCATATTTGCAGCACTGAGCCCAGAGGGGCACCTCTGCAACCAGGAAGGGACTGGCCCTCCTGCCATTGGTGGTGTTCCCAGCGGCCGGGGGTCAGGCTGAGCCCCTCCCTGGTACACCCAACATTTCAAATATTTATCACATTAAATATCAACCTCCAGAATATTGCCTTCGTTTAAGCTTTTCACGTCCCAATGATTTTTTATTATTTCCATCGACCAAAATAAATGAAGAAAATGTTTTAGACTACACTTGAAAGCATGTAAAAATCAATAACTGGATTTTAAAAGATTTAAAATGTCTTGAATACATTCATTTTCAAACATTTGCCTCTGATCTTTAAATAGCTTTTCTTGGAGCATAACATTTTTTTAAAAAGTCAAATATGGAGCATTAAGGGTATAATTACCATTTTAATTATAACTCAATCATCCTATCTGCTTTGCATAGAAATTAAAGCTTTTATGTCAGGATTTTGGGCACTCACAAATGTTCAGGAGCAATTAATGGTAAAAGTTTAATCTAAAAAAAAAAATCGAGTACGAACTTTGCGGTTCTTAATTTCATTCTTGCTCAGACTGAAAAGTACAGATGCTCTCACTTGTTATTTTCTTTCTAAAGTGAATCCGTTTCCACTTATGAGTCTGCTCCTGTGTCCCTCCCAGAGGCAGGACCACCATGGTTAAGGGGCTCTGAAGACTTGCTGTCCCGGGGCTGGGGGCCACTGCTCACCTAACACACAGGCCTGCCATGTGACACACGTGGGTGAACGGCAGACGTTGAGAGCAGCCTCAGGCTGGTGCACACCCTGAGCTGGTGCGATTGTCGCGTGAGCCCGTTTGCCGTAGGATCTAAAATCATCTCAACTGCTCTGAGAGTTATTGATTTTCCTCCTGTCCCGAATAGGAGTGTTTAAAAATTGGTTGTACCTTTAGATCCTTTGTATTTGGGAAGCAGAGGCCTGCTTTCATTAAATCACAGAACAGGACGAAGCCTCAGAAACCTCAAGGACCAAGGGTTCCCTGTGAACCCTGCTCTGGGCTCAAAGAAAGTTATGGGAGGGGGCTTCAAAAGTCTCCAGTTTGCATGAATGAAAACACTGTTTGGCTAAAACTCAGCTAGATTTTCTTTGCATTTAGCCCCGAAAATGAAATACTGAAATGACAGCTTTCCCGTGGTTTTGCTGCAAACGAGTGCCATGCTGAGCTCCGCATCCTGACGCCCAGGCTGCAGGTCTGGGCACGCGTGCGCGCTGGTGTGCAAAGTGCAGTCTCACCATTTTTCTCCTTGTTAAACCCCCATCTAAGATCTGGCCCATTTCCTCCTGTGCTGGAAGGAAAATCATTTTTCTGGGCATTGCCGTGGCAAAATAAAATAATTCCAATTTTAGAAAGTCTGTGGATGGGCCCCTTCCTCTCAGCATTTTTTGCTGACTGCCTCGCTCCACTTTGCTTTTCCCTGGAGCCTATTTTTGTGGTTTGTATTTTTCTTCCTTGTGCTTACATCTTAGTTTTCTGCTTTTATTAGGAAAAATGGCAATGGAGGCAGGCAGACATGATTTAAAAATGATGATCACACCACGTCCCGTGTACCTGGGATGAGACAGCGCCCGGAGACCTACTACCTGACCGTGGTCACCCACTTGTGCGGTCCTAACGGTGACACCACCACTAACAGCCCGGAACTAGAGGCAACCGGCTTCCGAAGTGCGCGCACAACCTGGACGCTTCCAGCAGAGGGGGGATTTCACGTGATTTTATTATTTCCAGGGAAAGAAAAAATTAAAAAATCTGAGTAAACATGACTGAGATTTAATGGCTCTGATAGACTTTTCGTATAAATGAGTTGACCCTTCAGAAAACGTCCCTTTCTTGGGCGTCCTCTTCAGGTTTGGGTTCTACAGGAGTTCCCGGTGCCCTTTGGGTAACCTCAGTCCCCAAGCATCGCCGGGGGCGTCCATGTGCCCTCCCCCGTCCCCTGGGGGGCTTCGGCAGTGGGGGCGGGCGGAGCTGGGGGCCTGGAAGAGGAGGGGGTCTGTTCCTCGCTCGGCTCCGGCCTCCGTGGGTGGACAGCATCCTGTCCACTGCAGCTCCGCCCCTACCCCCGGCATCCCCACCTCCACAGAATGTGCTCTCCCTGTGGTGTGGCTTCCCCAGTCCTGGCCACACCTCGGTGAGGGGCCTGTCACGCTGAAACTCTCCACCGGCCCGTGGACAGGGCGGGCTTCCTGCTGACCCCCATCCGGGAAAACAGGAGTATCAGGAGGGGGCCCCACCCCGTCCGAATGGGTTTGAAATGTTCGCTGCTTACATGTCTACATTCGGTCTGGCTGGGCAATGAATTCGGTGAAGAATATATACCGTAATTTTGTTAGACAAAGTGCAATGCATGTCACCTTCCAGTGTTTAGCATTGTGAGAGTTTCCCGGGAGCCAAAGAACAGACACAAACCCGTCCCCAGAGAAGGTGCGGAGTCGCTGCTGTTGCCCGGGACATAAAGCCAGAGGCAGGAGGCGGGACCGCTGGCTCATCTCTGCAGCCTCGAGAGAGAGCGGACCGTAACCCGCAACCACTGTGCGGCCCGAGTACCGGCTGCTCCGGCGCAGGAGGGGAGAGCGGTGTGCTCGGGCCGGGAGGTGAGGCGGGAACAGAGCCTCCAGGGCCGTGGGTGAGACGCCTCATCACCCTTCCATCCCCTTATTAACCGAAAGCTCAGCACACACTCGCACAGGCTGCTGGGTGTTGGCACCTTTCCTGGCAGGAGCCGCGCGGGTGGGACCTCTCCCGCACCGGTCCCCCATCAACAGGATTGGGGGGCAGGCTCCCTCACTCCGCACCGCTTGGTCCCTTTGGGAGAGACTTTTGTGGATTCTAAGGTGTTGCCAAGTGTCAGAAAGAGGGACAAAGCGAGGGGACCCTCCCGTTACCATGCGCAGAAGAGGATAACCGGGGTCCCACCCTGACCACAGGAGAGTCTCCCCATCACCCCTGCCAATCCCAGCGTGACCGACAGGTACTGCAGCCTCCCAGACATCTATTTTAGCAGAAAATCATCAAGAATAGGCAGGACCAGCTCTAACAGCTTAGAAGCAGGGCAAGTGACCTTGACTTCTGATGTCTGCCATATGGCTCCATCCCAAACACTGGTTGAAGAATAGAAAGAAAATCCTAGAAGCTAAGAATAAAGAGGGACAGAGGCTGACACACCCCATAAAGTAACAGCTCTTAAAACAATGTGAAACTAGCTCAAGAACAAGCCCAGACGTATAAGCCAGGACTGTTATCCTAGAACAGACTTCATTACGTACAAAAATGCATGAGAGGGGAGGACCACCAGAAACAGGAAGGAAATGATTATTCATAAAGGTTTTTAGGATGACTGGTAAGCAAGCATAATCTTGCCTTTGGCTCACACCTCAAAATATATATTACAGGTGGGTGGAATGAAATATCAAAATAGCAGAAGCAAACCGCAATGAATGTTTACTAAGCTTCTCGAGGTGGGGTGGAGAAGATCTTTCAAAGCAGAGAAGCAGAAGAATAAGTCAGACATTCAACAGATTGACTACAGAGAAATGAAAACTTTCTCTCTTTCAAAAACCTTTCATCATAGTCAAGTTAAAAAATGGAACAAAAGATGTATGCAGCCAATGACGATGGATTAGCAAACAAAATGATCATAAACATAATAACTCTGCTGATAAGAACTCACTGCAAAAATGCCTCTCACATCTGGACTTAAGAAACGCGTGTTATTTCTGATGAGTGGATAACCGGTATTTTTCCCTTTATGGAGCGCCGGCAACTACGTTTTCCCCTCTGCCTTGAACACCAAGCCGCTCTGCGCTTGGTCGTTGTACCTATCTTTAGCTTGTTTTACTTGCTTCCTGGCACGTCCCTGCCCTTCTGGGAATTACAGTGTACGTACAGTCTAATGGTGTGGTTGAATTCCTGGCTGGTTAGACAGAACCGTCTTGTCTTTTCCTTCACCAATATGAATAATCTCCTTTGGATGGATTCCCAGGGTGGAATCACGGCACGGATTTGCATGAACGTCTCTGAGATTATTGACCACGGGGCACCTCACTCTTGGTGGGTGCTGGGCCCATGCAGGCTCCCTCTCCGTCCCCTCCTCCCCCACCCCCCCACCCGCCAAGAAGAACAGAGCAAGTGTCTGTTAATAAGTAAACGTTGTCGTTAACGCAGCAAAGTGTGGCTTCTGAAGTGTTTGGATTTTAAAAGAGAGAAGGCAGTGATCTGTCCAAGTAAATAAATCAGCCAGACTCAGGGGCTGGTGCCTGCATATCTCCGATGACATCGCACAGGTGTCACTTTGGTTTGGGGTGAGGCCTTTCCCCAAGGCCAGTCTTGGAGCCCAGGCAGGCACGGACTGACCTTAGTGAAGGCAGAACGCCTTCGCTCAGGCCAAGAACGACCAGACCAGGTACAGCTGACCGTTCTTAGTTGTCAAAACTATACCAGCTCAGTCATCGCCTGCGAAGGGGGTTTCACGGTGAGATATTTGGTCACTGTGTTGTTGACTTTGTAACTGTCCTTCTTCCAGATAAGATTAGGTCTGCTGACAGGCTGCTGGGTCCTGTACACTCATCCCTTTTTCCGTGACGGGAGAAGATGACAGGTGAACTGCAAAGCAAGAGACAGATGAGAAAACAGTTCCCCGAGGGAGACACGGGGCGCAGAAGGGCTGGCGTCCGTGTCCGGGACTTTAGGCACTGGGGTAATGCGTCGTGGACGGCAGGCAGTGTGCACATGGGTGCAGTGTTGCAGCCACGGGCGTACTGAGCTGCCTGAGATTGGACGCCGTGACAGCACAGGCTTATGGGGCTAGTTCTTCAGTAGGAACGTATTTTACTGTTAAATGTTCCAATGACCCTAAAAAATCCCATCCCCTAGACAACAGGCTTCATTTCGACTTCCATCTGTCAGACTGATGTGTCACATGGCTCTGTAGTTAAAAACCAACATGAATCATTTGGAACCGAAACCCATCCCCTGGCTCTTTACAGGTCTCCCCATGTGACTGTGACCACGTGGGGCTCTCGTTTCCCCGTCTGCAGGGTCCTAGTCATCCTTCCTTGGAGTCAGGGTCAGTCATGCAGCGGGCCAGCCCTGGTGTCTTCCTTATTTCAAAGGCTGCATCCCAGCCTGCAATGCTTGGAAAGTCCCACCATGAGCAAAGACTCAGGCACCTGCCTTTCTCAGACACAGGGTAAGGCTACAATTTTAATACCTCCTTGTAAACAGAAATATCTCACTCTGTTCTCCGGAGAATTTCCCCGCCTCCAGGACCTTCGTCCAGGCTTGAGAACAGCACAGGCCCAGGAAGCCCAGGGCTCCACATGAGAGGAAGGGGGCAGGGATGGTTCCGGGGCCAAGCTCCAGTCTGTGCACGTCTGCGTCCAACGTGTAGCTGTGGTAGTGGACACCGGGCAGGGGAGGAGAGAGGGTCTGTGTCCCCCACAAAGTGGGACGAAGGCTCAAAGCAGAAACAGACTCTCCTGCTTTGTTTTTCTCTCTCCTCAGAGCAGCCCAAGCACTGGGCTCAAATGGATCCCTGGTGATGTTTCTAAGTAACTCGGTTCCAGAGGAAAGTGCAGCCCAGCATCCCTCAGTCTCTTTGATGAGATTCTTTGACGGGTGGGGAGAGGCGACGGGAGGAGATCATTAAGGATGGGCCGTAAACCTGGTCTCCTGAGTTTGGTGCTAAATCTCACTTTTTGCTAGTGGAAAGAACTCAAACCCATTTGATAAAAACTTTGGTGAACACTGTCTATCTTGGAAACTATTTTTTAAAAATAAATTTATTTATTTTCATTTATTTATTTTTGGCTGTTTTGGGTCTTTGCTGCTGTGCACAGGCTTTCTCTAGTTGCGTCGAGCGGGGGCTACTCTTCGTTGCGGTACGCAGGCTTATTGCAATGGCTTCTATTGTTACGGAGCACGGGCTCTAGGCGCGCGGGCTTCAGTGGCTGTGTCACGCGGGCTCAGTAGTTGTGGCTCACGGGCTCTAGAGTGCAGGCTCAGTAGTTGTGGCGCACAGGCTTAGTTGCTCTGTGGCATGTGGGATCTTCCTGGCCCAGGGCTCGAACCCGTGTCCCTTGCATTGGCAGGCAGATTCTTAACCACTGAGTCACCAGGGAAGTCCCTGTCTTGGAAACTATTTTGTCTTTTTCAAAAAACTCAGTGTAGGGTGGAAGAAAACTCCTGGGCTTCAGAGTGGCTGGACTTTTGTTTGAATTCAAATTCTGCTCTCGCTTTCTCTCTGTCTCTCTCTCGGTCTCTCTCTCTCTGTCTGCTCATGCTTTTTCTAATTCTTTAAACTATTGAGTATTTGAGTTGATTTCTTCATTGCTTCCTACATGAATTTTTGGTTTAGGCAATATAATGATTATTCTAGTTAGTTTAGGGAGCTTCACCAAGTTGAGGAATGATGAGAAAAGAACAATGTCATTTATTAGGCTAATATTGAGGGAGGAGAAAGAAATGTTAAAGAAATAACAGGCAAGGAAATTTACCACATCTAGCCACTTGGGACCTTGTAGTGAAGGAAAAATAAGAAGCAGTCAAACAAATCATAACAGCCCTGAAAGCTTCACTCGATTGTAACAGAATATCATCTTCAAAGTCCAAAACGATGGAAGCTATAGAAACAATATAATTGGTACACTCCCTTTAAGAAGAAAAGGCACTGCATTTATAATGATTCCTATCTAAATTACTTTAAAAAGTTTGGCATATTAAAATATAATTTTCAATTATTTCAAAATTCAGTGTTGTAGAACTTTTCATTTTTTCATAATGTTGATAAATATGATGGCATCAGTAGTACCGAGACTTGATTCAGCTTTCTCGACCATATCTGGCACAAAGAGAAAGAGTTCAGACTCTGCTAAACTCATAATAGTGTGAGAATCAAGAAAATACTATGTCTGTTTGGTCTGATGCTGGACAGTGTTTAAAAAGTAAATCAGGGCTTCAAAAAGTATTGAAGGTCAATAAAGGAGGGAAGCCCTTTTCCAGAGGTTACTTTGTCTTGTTAAGTGAAGTAATACACTAATACATGTAGGAGAGGGCTTAGCACCTAGTGTGTGGTATATAAACATCAGTTAATATAGTCAACATCATCTTTATCACACCTCACAAATTCTCTAGGATATTTCAGATCTGTACATTGAAAATTATAAAATGTTAGTGAAAGAAACCAAGGAAGACCTAAATTAGTGGAAAGACACGCTGCTTATGGATTGGAAGACTCAAACAGTGAAAGTGTTGATTCTCATGAAACCGACTTCTAGGTCAATGTAATACCAGCAAACATGTTTGTAGAGGTACATAGCTTATTCTAAAATTTATATGGAAAGGCACACATACTAGAATAACTAACATATCCATTTTATAAAAAGCAGAAGGAGGGGCTTCCCTGGTGGCACAGTGGTTAAGAATCCACCTGCCAGTGCAGGGGACATGGGTTCGAGTCCTGGTCTGGGAAGATCCCACATGCCACAGGGCAACTAAGCCCATGCACCACAACTACTGAGCCTGTGCTCTAGAGCCCGCAAGCCACAACTACTGAGCCTACGTACCACAACTACTGAAGCCCGTGCGCCTAGAGCCCGTGCTCTGCAACAAGAGAAGCCACTGCAATGAGAAGCCCACGCACCGCAATGAAGAGTATCCCCCATTCGCCGCAAATAGAGAAAGTCCCCATGCAGCAACGAAGACCCAACACAGCCAAAAAAAAAAAAAAAAAAGTGGAAGGAATCACTACTCAATATTGAGGTTTTCTAGAAAGTGATAGTAATCAAGACTGTGTGGTATTGGTGAAAGGACAGATGCACAGATCAGTGGAACAGAATAGAGAGCCCAGAAGGAGACCCACACAAATGTGACCAACTGTTTTTTGACAAAGGTTCCAGAGCAATTCCGTGGAGGGAGAATCGCCTTTTCGACACAAGGTTCTTGAGCAACTGGACCTCCATAAGCACTGCCCCTCCCCCCACCAGACCCCCAGACCCATCAACGTATATCTCACACCTTGGATAAAAACTGACTAAAAGTACATCATAGACTTAGATTTTTAGGAAAAACCTAGGAGAAAATTTGGGGGATCTACAGCAAGACAAAGAATTCTTAGACTTGACATCAAAAGCATCACCTGTAAAAGGAAAAATTGAAGGATTAGATTTCATCAAAATTGAAAGACTTTGCCCTGTGAAAGGCCCTTTTAAGAGAATGAAAGACAAGCCACGAACTGAGAGGAAATATTTGCAAATCGCAATCTGACAAAGAACTAGTACCTAGAGTATACGAAGGGCTCTCAAAACTCATCAGTTAAAACACACAGTTGAATTCGAAAATGGGCAGAAAACACTAGGAGACATTCTAGCGAAGAGGATACACAGACGGCAAACGAGCACACGATAAGACGTGCAACTTCTGGGAAATGCAAGTTAAAACCATGTGCGATACTATAACCACACACCTAGCAGAGCGGCTAAAATAAGAAATAACACCACCACCAAATGCTGGTGAGGCAGTGGAGAAACCAGATCACCCGTACACTGCTGGTGGGGATGCAGAATGGGGCAGCCACTCGGGGAAACAGTTTGGGATTTCTTTAAACTAAACACGTGGCTACCACCTGACCCAGCAATGACACTCCTGCGCATTTATCTCAGATGAATACAAATTTGTGTTCATACAAGAAACGCTGTGTGCTGATGCTTACAGCAGCTGTGTTTGTAATCGCCCCAAACTGGAATCAACCCAGACGTCCTTCACTGGATGAAGGTTAAAGAAATTGTGGTCCATCCACAGCAAAGAGCAGCAGTATAAAGGATCTATTGATACAGCAACCTGCCTCAGTCTCTGAAGAACTAGTCTGAATGATAAAAACAATCCCAAACGCACACCACATAATTCCATTTATATAATATTAATGACGTGATACAATTATAGAAACAAGGACGGGACTCGTGGTGGCCAGTTTGAGGCGAGGCAGGCATGGCTCTAAAAGGGCAGCAGGAGGGATCTTCGTGCTGATGGATGTTCTGTGTCTTGACTGCAGCCTTGGGGACAAACCCCACACGTGATAAAATCACACAAACTGAACACACACAAATAAGTACAAGTGAAACTGGGGAAACCTGAGCCAGACGGGTGGATCGAATCGGGGCCAACATCACGGTAGTTTTGCAAGGCGTCATCGTTGAGGGATGCCAGGGGAGGGGACCTGCAATCCCCCTGGACCATTTCCTATGAGGGCACGTGGTCTATGACTCCAAGTGGAGTTCACACACACACACACACGAGCACACACACACACACACGAGCGCACACACACACACACACGCATGCACTCTGGGCCTTATCCCATCTGAGTGTGTGGGGAGTGAAGCCAGGTGTGCGTCTGCTATGCAGGGATCCTGTGGAAGGACCCAGCCAGACACTGATCCACCTGGGAGCCCAGCCGGCAGAGTCCTTCCAGCCTTGGGTCCCTCCTGGTGCGTGAACCCCGAGGGCAGGGCAGTGACAATGCCCCACATAACATGATGACTTCACTGCCTCTTGGGAGGACCTCCGACCCATCATAAGCCCAGCATGTCCATCCTGCAGCCCACCTCCAAGTGCATTCTGTTCTCCTCCGAATTGTAAGCAGTTTGAGGGCTAATGTCATTACATCCAAGCAGGACCACCTCTTAAAATGACTGCAAATCACTGGGGTAGAGTTTGAAGTGATAACCTGAAGTTGAGTTTATTTAAATATTTCTCTCATTCAGGAGAACAGATAAGGAAAGTGTATTCCAGTAGCAGCACGGGACCCCGGGTCCCCTTGCCTCACGGGCTCCACCTACATCCTCTGCTGTGGCCACTAACCCGGCATCTTCCTCCAGAGAAAGCCTCTGACAGCCCCACTTGGCTCTGTGCTGGGGACACCACTCAAATTTCCTTCTTGTGGAAGGAGCACGGGGCCTTCCACGAGGCCGGTGGCGGGTGGAGTCTTCTAGAGCCTCAGGTAATGTGGTTTCTGTAAGTTTAATTTACACTGTTTGCTTTGAAGATGTAGTTTACCAGTCAAATCTCTCCCAGAAAATTATCAGAACAGGAAAGGCAATAAAAAGTTAAAACAGTAGATAGGCAAATGTTAAGAAATTCTAATCTTGGGGAATTGAATGCAAGTGAATTTGACTTTTTCCATTTGGTAAACTTACCCATTTGGTGTCTTGAATAAAACTAAAACTACAGAGAAGAAAGAATCACTTCCTTGAGTTAAAAAGTACACTTTTAGGAGCTATTCAACATGAAAGGCTAAACAGATATCAATTCATAATTCATTAATTGTCACGACTGAAACAATGTTCTTGGTAGTTGCTTCAGTTTCCTCGCTCGAAAAATACCAAAGTTAACCAATAACCCAAGTGAACCCACGGAGGGGCAAAAATAGAATTCTTCTTCTGTGACATTGGCAAAATGATGAGGGTGACCCATGATGAAGATACCCCATGTTCTAATTCCACCTCAGTCACTACTTTTCTACAACCTCTTTACTGTACTTCTCTGTACTCTGGATTCCACACGTGCAATTGAACTGTTCTCACAAAAGGAGGAGGAGGAACAGGACAAGAAGAAAAAACAGGAGAAGAACAAGAACCAAAGGAGACTTGATCCCCTCCTCCCAAAGAACCTCTGTTGAACCCACATTTACGCTAAGAAAGGTGACAGACGGTGGGCTGGCGAGGTGGGAGAGATAGCCCCCCCTCCTGCCCGGAGGACACAAGCAGGAAGGCGGGTAGTGATGACACACAGGACCAGAAAGGGATGCCGAGGGAGTCCTGGGGGCGATGGGGGTGTTTGCGGGCTGATGGGCAGGTGACAGGAGGCGGGTCGGGAGTTGGGAAGGAGCTCCGGGTGGGGACAGGACCTGCAGTGTCTGGGCATCGCGTCTGAGTCAGGGGGACCGGGGGCTGGGCTCATTACCGTGCAAATTCATGGTCGGTCTAGTTCAGACGCCGCGCTCCGATTGTCGCCGACCCGGCGCTCATGGGAGCCTTCGGCTTTGTGATGAGAGTAACAGGGGGAGAAACGGAAGGATTTTTGAGCAGGTGAGAAATGTGATCAGGGTGAGATCTAGAAGGTTAGAACGGCAGCGTTTGGCGAAAGCAAGGACGCCCTGCGGTAACTGAGTCCTAGAACGGTGGGGACCCACACCCAGGTTCCGGGGGCCCCGGAACAGTGGATGCCATGTTGCGGACATGGAGATGAGCCCTTGTGGCCACAAGTTTGCCCCTCATGGGGTGGGGTCGGGGACCCCAGGAGTCACTGCGGGGCTTGATGGATGCCAGTAACCCTGATGAGGAAGGAGGGCTGCACACGGCTTCAACCTCAAAGAACGGTTCCAGGCTCTGATAGGGAATCAGCAGACACCGACCCTTTGTGTCCTTTCAGTAGTCGGAGCTTCACGAAAGCGAGGCCTGTGCTCCCAATGCTCGCTGTAAACAAACCAAGCAAGGCTCAGCTCTTCACTTCAAGACCAGCTAGTGTTTTTGTTGCTGCGGGTGAACAGTTCAAACCTTCTTATGTATTTCAACGATTACTGTTATCATCCTTTTTCGCAGAACTTCCTGGAGCAGGACCTGGCTCCTCCTGGATTGTTCGTAACATGGGGGGAATGTCTTATCACCTTTCCCTGCATTGTCTGTGTCAAAATCACCCCACAGAGCTTTGCACATAGAACTCTTATTTCGCTTTGCTTATCAAGAAAGAGCGCCAGAGAAAGGGGGCTCCAGAAGTTTGTCACTGTGCTAATTTATGACCCGTCGAGTTCAGACCCGTCGCTTGGATTCGGTACAAAGTTCACACTCTCACGATGCAGCCGGTGGCAGCTTTGGAGATAAAGGATTTAACGAAATGCCGCAATATTGCATTTCAACGTGACAGAGAGCCCTTGGCAGCTGCCGCATATTTTGTGCCTGCTGCCAGTTGAGATGTAAAAATTGTCAGACTATTTCTAAGTGGAAATCCAGGTGTTCACAATAATGAAAGTGTAAGGAAAATCATAAGGACACCTCTGCTATTAAATCTGTTCCAGTGATTCTTAAGAGTTAAAAAAATTAAATCTATTAAAATGTATCATGTGTTCAAAATATTTCAGACTGGAAACAGAACGTCCTGACATTTTCCAGCGTGAGAGCCACTGTCGGCTTGGTGAGGGAGGTGGCGGCTCCACGCAGCAGGATTTTCTGCGAAGACCCCACACACTGGCCCCGCCTCTCCTCTGCCCATTCTCCATGCCCTGTCCTTCTGGCCTTGGTTCCTGCCCCCCAGCTCTCACCTGAACCCCTGCTCTGCACACTCGCTTGGAAGTGTGTGTCTCCCCCGCCCCCTGGCACTTCAGTGACTGCCCCCCTGAGCACCGCCTCTTTGCCCCCTCTGACCTTTTTCTTTCGTTTGCCCCAAACATATGTAGATATGACTGGAGTGTTTCCCAGGACTGAAGGGACAGGATCGGTGTTCGGGTAGTCAGTCTCTTCCCTGGAAGGGCACTTTTTCACTTGGGGTATTTCCCTGGGGTAAAAGTAGGGAATGGCTGGATAATCGCTGAATCTTATCCCCATCCTTTTCTGTCCTGCAGCCAGGAGGGGCACGTAGGGTCTGTTCAGCCACACGCTCACTTGGTTTCCACTCAGGCGCTGGACCAGAGGTTGGCAGAGCCTGAAGCGTGTGACTGGAGACGGGCTCCCTGGTGCGGGCTGGCCACCATCACCGCCTTGAAGATGCCGTGCCCGAACCCAGTGATCTCCAAACTTTCTGACTGTATACGATGAGGCCTGAAGTCGTTTTGAACATTCACTCCCCATATGCGTATTAATTCATTTATAGATGATATAAACCACTCTATTCATGTAGCTTGTACACAAAGACACAAATTAAAAAAATAACGAGATACACTCCACAAATGGGGGACAGAAGGGAACTTCCTCAACCTGATAAGGAGTATCTACAAAAAGCCCACAGCTCATATCAGACCCATTTTTTTTGCGGACACATCTTATAACTCAGCAAGAAAAAGACCCAAATAAAAACAGTTCAAGAATTTGAATAGATATTTCTCCAAAGAAGATACACACACGGCAAACGGCACACTGAAAGATGCTCAGTATCCTTAGTCATGAGGGAAATGCAAGTCAATGCTACAGTGACATAACATTTCACACCAGCGAGGGTGGCTAAAATAAAGAAGACAAGGTTGTGGAGAAATCGGAGCCGTCAGACGCTTCTGGTGGGATTGCAAAACGATGCCGCCAATTTGAAGAGTCTGGAAGTTTCTCAAAATGTTAAATACGTTTTGAAACAGCAATTCCACCGCTGGGTATCTACCCAAGAGAAATGAAAACGTATGTCCACACAAATAGGTGCACTCAATGTTCAAAGTAGCATTATTTATAGTAGCCCCAAAGTGGAAACAACCCAAATGTTGAATGGACCAGCTAACAAATGGATAAAGAAAACCAGGTATATCCATAAAAGTGGAATATTATTTGGCATAAAAATGAATGAAATACCGACACATTCTACAACATGGATGGACCTTGAAAACATTAGGCTGAGTTCAAGAAGCTGGACAAAAAAGTCACGTATTGTATGATTCCATTTACGTGAAACAACAAGGACAGGCAAATCCTAAGAGAAAGAAAGTAGGTGGGTGGTGGCCCGGGGCCTGGGGAGGGGGAAATGCTAATAGGTTTTAAGGGAGTATGAGAATGTTCTGAAATTAGATAATGGTGGCTGCAGAACTCTGAATATACTAAAAACCACTTTAAAAGGAAGAATTTTATGGTATCTGATTTACATCTCAAGAAAACTGTTATAAAATGATGAGATTAAAACACAAAGTTCTAAAAGGTCTAGATTGTCTTCTCTCTTTTATCCAAGGAATCATCTACACACTCCACAGTTTGGGGACTTGAACACACTGTGCTAATCAATTATGGACCCACAGACCTATCTATTTGGAATTATTTACAAAGCTTTTAGGGGTTTTTCTGAAATCTCCTTTCCCAGAGACGTGGTGGTCGCCATTTGGGCTGTTTGCTTTCGGAAAAGCTACCCTCACCAACATTAGGAGGCTGCATAAGATGTGGTTTGATTAGACATGGATGCCACTTACTGGTTTCTCTACTTAAACACACTTAAACATTAAGATTAGGGACCCTGAGAGTTAAAATCCTAAATCTGCAAACAGGCAAGCCTGGAAATGCTTGTAAACCAGTGGCATTCTTTTTGGTGTCGTAATAGATGTCAAATACCTTTTGCTGATTAATGAAAAAATACTTCAACCAAGAAGGGTGTAGTTTTGATAGTTTGACATGGAATTCAAAGGACTTTAAGATGGCGCAGGTGTTTGCCCATTGAAGGCAGAGGATCCACTAAAGCCTTCCATCCACCCTGCCCCCTCTTTTATACATTTCTGTGATTTTGGTTCTGTGATGGTATCTGTTCAATTCAGAAACAACTAACTGGTTACTTTAGTGAATTGAAACAGGACTAATGAATTTATTTGAGAAAGAATCCCAGACCTTCAGATGATTTGTTTGGCTAATTTACTGATTGAAAGTCATTGATCTGATTACATAGTTACTGTTTCCCTCTCCCTAGATTTTGGGTTTTCCACAGGCACTTTTGTTGGTGGCAGCAGGGGGCCCTCACCCCAGCAGCAAGTGAGCATCTCAGAGCTCAAGTTCAAGCTCATTAAGGAAAGTGCTGGCTCTGTCTCTCATCTCACTGCCAAGCTCATTAGACGTGCCCCGGGCTTAGCTGAGTTTACTCAATTTTTGCTGTCCTTCTCCATGGTTTTGATGAACTTTGGTGCCATAATTGCTTAGTTTGGCGTTGCCCTTTTATACAACACTCCACCGACCAGCCCTGCGTTGACACTCATGTCCCCATGGGCACCAGGCACCTGGATTTATCCTCACCAAGCCCCGTGCCGTTGGAGCCCCTACTTTCCCTACCTCCCAGGGCAGCAGGAGTGGGCAAAGGGCCTACGGGCACGCAGACAGCATCACGGGCGGAGCAAGAGTCAGACCCGGAGGCCGGGCTCCTGGGTCCACGGTCTTGCCGACCCCCGCACCCTGCACAGCGGACGAGCCCGGAATCATTGAGGGTGAGCTTGGTCTCAGAAGGTGACTGTCCTCACATCTCTGTGCTTTTTCTCATCATGCCAGTAATACTTAATACTTTTGAACAAGTAGAGCACATGTGTGTTTAACAGAGAAAAGTTCACAGGAAAACACAGACTGTCCGGCGGAAGGAGGCTGGGCCAGGGAAGGGATGCAGGCAGGTTCCCCAGTGCAGAGGGTAAGACTCATCGGAGAGAGGGGGGCTGAGCTGTCTGCACGGGCCGATGGAGATGGGGAGATGGCGGTCAGAGGCCAGCTGTCCCCTCTGTCTGTCCCCTCTGTCTGAACTGCCACTGCCTCACGGTCACCCCAAGCGCTGCAGCTACTGCCCATTCGCAGGGGCATAAAGGCAGCCAAACCCCCAAACCACGCCTCCTGCCTCTGCTACCCGACTGGGTGAAAGAGGAAAACGGACCCCGCGCCGCCCAGCGGTCCTTTTACAAATGCAGATAAACCTCATAACGGACGTGTTTATCACTTGAATAAGGGGTAACAAGTAGACGGAAGCATAACAGAAATTATCTCTGCGCGGGTTCGTCTCTCCTGCGTCAGCTGTGGAGCAGGCATATTTGGGGGAAGAGGGCCGTGATGCTACAGAGCAGGAGTTCAGTGGGTGTCCAGCAAGCAGGCTGCTTTTCTGTTTCTCACTGATGAGTAAATTAATGACATGTAGTATGAAAGAGATCAGGCCCTCTTTTGGGCCAGGCATTTGAAAATATTTTATCAAATGCCTTGATTGCTGAGACTGGCCTTGGGTGCTGTGAGCAGTAATGTAATGTCTGAAGCTGTCACATGAGCCTCAGGGACCAGTCCCCAGGGCTTCTTAAAGAGAAATGGGCTTCAGGAAAGGAAGACTGTGTCCCTGCACCTGTGTATACACACATATAAAATAACTTGTATCTTCCATATATGTTTAGATATATAGTTATAGTTAGGATTCACATCTGCCAGTCTGGCTACTTTCACATGGCTTGTTAAGATTTGCAACCTTGGGACTTCCCTGGTGGTGCAGTGGTGAAGAATCCGCCTGCCAATGCAGGGGACATGGGTTCAAGTCCTTATCCTGGAAGATCCCACGTGCCACGGAGCAACTAAGCCCGTGCGCCACAACTACTGAGCCTGCGCTCTAGAGCCCGCGAGCCACAAATACTGAGCCCATGCATCACAACTACTGAAGCCTGTGCTCTCTAGTGCCCGTGCTCTGTGAAGAGAAGCCACCGCAATGAGAAGCCCGCGCACCACAACGAAGAGTAGCTCCCACTCACCGCAACCAGAGAAAGCTGAACGAAGACCGAACGCAGTCAAAAATAAAAAAAGTAAAAAAAAATTAAGATTTGCAACCTTAATAGATGAATCTTTAAGATCTCAATGTGGATCATCTTCTGTGATTTGGAAGCTTTCCTTTTATAAGAAAGGTTTTTTTTTTCCACAAAGCCAAACACGGTTGTAAAGAGTTAGAATTAACTTCTTATTTTACCATTTGGAGTTTTTACAGGGTGTGTGGACTTTCTTTGTGCAGCTCCTGTGTGTAGGATGCAAGCTGTGCTATCGCTAACAAAGGGTCTTTATTTCGGGGGATCTGAGTTAGCCCCCTTTCCTCAGCTTGTACAAAACTCTTAGCACATCTCCCCAGCAGCACGATAAAATGTAATTGTTCTCATTTAAACCCTTCCCTGAGTTTAATTCTGAAATTTAAGCAGGACTAAGAATCATTTGGAGTACTTGTTAAAAATGCAGCCCGAGATATCCTGATTTGGTAATTCTAGAGTAAGTGCCCAGGATCTGTTTTTAAACATGGTGCCCAGGCAAATCTTACTCAGAGAGTTATTGGGTCACAACTTGGAAAACCCATCGACTAGCTGTGAGTAATTCTCAAGGGCAAGGGCTTTATCTTATACACTTCTGTGTGTTCCTAGCACCTGGCACATTGCCTGGGGCAGAGTACTGCTCATTAAATATGAGTAAAATGATGGATGAATGGATGGGTGGATAGATAGATGGATGGACGGATGGATGGATGGACAGATGGACAGATAGATGGATACATGGAAACCAGTGTCTTTGCCAGTGGGCCTGCTGTTGGCAAGCCGTTGGTGGCACTATAAACAAACTTTGGCAGTCATTTATGCCTTTTCTAAACCTCAAGAAACATTTTGATATGTCTTAAATAAGAATAAATAAGTTCCTGCCTAAATAGGAAAAACTCGGTCACTTTTCTTGGATTTCAAAATCATCAAAGCAAAATTTGCAGATCCTGATTATCTCACTGTTTTTGCAACTAGCTCATTGCTTGGTTTATCCTATTTAGCACATGCAAGTCAGAGATGTGTTTGCATCACAAATAAACTGCCTTCCACGTGCCCCAACACTGAATTTGGATTTGAATAATGCTAAGTAGGTCTTCACATTTGGCTGTTATGGTTAATATGACCATTCATAGCATGTTTCCATATATCTTCATTACAAACGTAAACATAATTAGCTCTTATTCAAAAACAATTTGGTTGTAAAATCCAGTGATTTCTAAATGTGCCCCCCATTTTAAGAAACTCCAATATGCAGTCATTCAAATTCATGGAATGCATAAATTCAGTACCAGTTCATTTCAGAACTATTCTTTGCTTTACTATAGGATCCACTGAGGCGGCTTCCAAACAATGGGATTCTGTAAAGCATTTAAAATGTTACTCCCTTTAATAATCAGACATAACCTTAATGGAATGCTGTAGCACCTCCATTAAGGCAATTATCTCATTATTGTGACTATTTTCATGTCTGTCTCTCATGCTCACTGTGACAATGAATTTTATCATGTTTATCTTTGTTTATTCAGGTCTTAAATACTTGGTGCCTATTTAATGCTCTAAGCATTTAAAGGACATTATTGGATTCCTGCCCGTCACTGTATCCCTTCAGATTCCTAATACATTGTGGGAACCCCCCAAAGTATTTACTAAATGAATGTCCTTGCTGTAGGAAGGCAGATAATTTTATATCATGATGTATGGGTACTGCATGGCTGTGGAAGGAAAATGAAGGGCTTGAAGGTTCCTCGGATATTTCTTCTTGTTATAAAATAAGAATGACCTTTGCAACTCCATTTAGCCTCAGCTGCTTATGAATTATGAGGTGTTCCTCGTGGAAGAGACATTTCCTACAGCCCACTCACCCTCAGAAGACCACAAAAGTTCTCTGTAGAAAAAAATTACACATTTTCAGTCCACGGAGGGTTACCCATGTCAAGTGGAGTTTTATTATTGTCCTTAGTGTTGGGAAGAATTACTTTCGGGAAGTTTTAGCTCATTACTTCTGGTCTTCATCAGCTGTTCTCGGGGGCGGTGGCCTTTACCGAGCACGACAGCCCCCCTCTCTGTCGGGTTCCCCCCCATTCCCCACGGAAACAGAGCAGGTAGCCTGACAGCAGAGCGAGACTCAGGACACCAGAGGCAGCAGACAGGAGACTGTGGGGCTGGGTGATTTCAGAAGGAATTCCAAGAGATTTCTCTCCCTTTTTTATTTAAAGATCTGTTTTGTGAGTTTTATATATAACCAAGAATTGATTTTACAAAGTCAGTTAATTACTGCGAGAGAAAAAAAGTAGATTTATGTAGTACTTTTATGAGCACGTGGTATAGGGGAGTGTGTGTGTGTATGTGTGTGTGTCTGTGTACTCGTTTGCAAAATAAATCCCAATACTTGCTCAAATAATCAAGAATTGGGAAAGACAAAATACCCAGAGTGATTTTCACTCAGGACTCAGACTCTAACTAAAAACTCTAAAGGCACAACTGTATCAACTCGAGGGAAGGGGTACGGCCTCGGCTGAACTGGGTGGTCTGGCTGAGCGTTGGGGGTCAGCAGAGGAGTCTGGGTTCTCTGAACTGCCCAGTTTAGGGGATGCCCTTGAACCTGTGTGCTTGCGGGCAGGAGTTTACTGCCCACTCCCTGTCCCAATCTCCTCAACATTATCCTGGACGGGGAGGGAAAGGGATAGAGTGAGATCTGACACCCATTCCTTTGTTTAAATCGTCCCAATTATCCAGGCCATTTTACTATATTGATTTCATTGGTTTCAATTCCCATTTTCGAATAGCAGGAGAAGTGAAGGGAGTGAGTGAGAACCTTTCACGGTAACTGGCTATCAATGGGGTGCCCCTTACTCTCAAGGCTGGGTGGCCGTGGAGTTTGCCTCCCAGGTCACCATACAGTCTTCAGGCCAATCACACACGCCGTGAAGCTACACAGACCCCACATGGGCTGGGGCTGACGTGTGCTTTGTCTCCGCATTATTATTTTGGGGCAACGTTATTTAATCTTGCTGTGGTACTTTGCGAGGTGAATCAGGCTCACTGGCATGCATCATCATGTCCCGAAACAAAAGCCTCTATTTTAAATGAGAGATATTCACTGGAGCCCACACAGAGGGGACAGAGGGCTTGGAGGGGATGGAGGGGAGGAACCACGGGTCTCAACTCCCTGGGCTTTTCCTTAAAAACAGGAAGCCCATTAAAATGTGACAGACATTTCCCTTCCCGCCATGCCAGCTGATAAGTACTTAACCAAACGCTCCTTCAGAAGTCCAGGCCTACGTATTTAAATTCATTCAACCAGAAGCTCAGCTATCTTGGGCTGCAGAGTTTCAATTGACTGTTCCCAGTTCACTGCTTCTCATCCCTAATAACTACATTGCAGATAAACTACATTTTTTAAAAATCATTCTTTCCCCATTTCCAATTTCTGTTCGTCAGATCTCTGTCAAATAAAATGTGCAATTTTAGCCATTCCCTCCCGCCCGTCCCCCTCCCCCCCCCTCCACAAAGCCCCGCATAGGGAAAATACTGAAACGAGAATCAGGTTCAACTTGTCATCCAAGGACTTGTCTAGAATGATGTGGAATTTTTACGTTATGTGAATTTCCCATTCAGGGTGGCCTCCCCGGGAGCTGGTGACGGTCCAAGCCTCCGGGATGTCTCCCTCACGTTTACCAGAGTGGACAGTGCAGTGGAGTCAAGGCGTTTCGAGGCTGGAAGCAGACAACTCTGCCTTCCTCTCTTCTCCCCGCCAGCAGCCCCGGGAGTGGCGGGTGGGCTGCAGGGCGTGGAGGCCGCGCGCCCGCCAGCTGCCCCCCCCACCGATGGCCTCGTCAGGCCTGACACATGTCCAGTCACCGGCAGGCTCTGTGGCCCCATGTTCTGGATTTGAAGTGTTGTTTCCCTCCGGAGACCCTTTCCGGTTTTCGGTTGGAAAGCTCATGGCTTTGCTGTCCATCAGGGTCTCTCTTCCCCGACAGCCCAATCCCACCCCTGCTGCCCTGGAGAAAAGTGGGCCAGAGCCCAGGATGCAGCAGAGTGGACACGCCCTCACGGCCACGCCCGCTGCTGAGCTGGCCCAGGAGAGCAGGTGGAGGTTGTGTCGTTGGGCCCGTTCTTCTGGGAGCCAATCAGAGCCTCTGCTCATTTGTTTCACAGTTTGTGAAGACGCCCACACGGCCCCCGGGCTGTATTCTTGCTCACTTTCCTGCTTGCCTCCCATCTGCTTTGATTACAAAAGGGATTAAAAACAAACACCACCAAATGAAGCAAAAATACCAACCAGTCCAGGGTAGAGTGGATTCAGGCCAAACTTCAAAAATTCTCCAGGTCGACACTTCCGTTAAGAAAGAGGGCTTTCTATCGACACAGGGTGTCCTGGTCCTTTCTAAGAGGGATGGAGAGTCCATCTATGACAGGTGCCCGCCCTCCTGAACACACATGTGGCATTTAAGAAGTATTCCTAACCACAGAACAGCAAGGTTTGGAATGATCCGCTTCTGACGTATATTGTGTTAGTTTCAGATGTGCTCTTGCAGCACCATGATTGCTGTCTTGCTCTCGGACAGAGTCCCCTGAGAAAGCAGGGAAGTTGATGTCCAAGTAGAAAAGGAGCAGGTCATATGTGCGACTGTTGACCTTCACGTGTTCTGTGGCCCAAAACAGGCTGAGCACCAAATGGGTCTAGAATCCAATTAGCATCAACCAGAAGATCACCTGTCCTCAGCACTGTTTCTGGGGGTGACATGTCACTCTCTTGCAATCAATTATTTCCCTGTGACACCTTCGCCCTCTAACTGCTCCTCCTGCTGTCTGCATCTCAGGCTCCTTGATCAGGTGGTGCTTCACGCTTCTTTCAGCCAGATTTTGGCCTGGATTTAGCTGGAATTACATAGCCACGGACAACAGGAAGTGAGATTTGCCAAGGACGCTGCACATCTGGGCGGCCCTCCCACCAGGACCCAGTTCTCTGTGCTCCGTTTCTCCTGCCGACTCTCATATATGGTTGTTAAATATATAGTCAACATCTAACTTGTCGTGAAGGCTCACCCTTTGCCAGGATGTCTCATTTATTCACTAAAACAGCCCTACGATGTGGCCCCTTTATCAACATCCCACTTCACAGGAAGGTAGGTAATGTGTCCACTCACACCAATGGTCACTGGCAGGACCAGGACTGAAATTCTAAGGTGTGACCTTCAAGGTGGTCACCACATCGCCTGTCACTCTGTGTTCTCCCCTCACGTTAAATGTTGTGGCATCCAAAGTCATTCGGGGCACGACTGTCCCCACTCCTGGACTGTTCCCTTCTCACGATGGGCTGCAGTGGGGCCACTGCCCATCTGTGTCCTCCCCGACACCTCCTGGTGAGGGAATGATTCACCTGATCGGGGGTCCCGGGGCTGGTCTCCCCTTGCTCTCTGGGATCCCAGACCTGAGAGGCCCATGCTCTCAGATGCTCTGGGGCTGGCGAGGCTGGAAGGGCGTCTGCAGGGTCCAGTTAGGGAGCCTGGCGTCGGGGCACCCAGGCCGCCCTCCCATGTCCCCATCAGTAACCAGATGACGTCCCGATCCGTCTACCTGGCTCCTGTATCTCAGTGGATGGGAAGTTGGTGGGAAAAGAGGTATCTTGCCATTACTAATCCCCTTCTCTCCCATCATTTGTTATTCTGACTTTTCCATTAGCCATTTTTTAAAAAAAATTAAATTCTCTCTTTCTCAACAATAGGAGTCTTGGTTGTATTTGTGAAGGGAAGTGATCCCAATTCACAGAATCCACAAAGCCATCCACTGGAAAATGGGAGGAAAATATTAGAACTTTCATTTAAAAGCTTGTGTGATCAGAAAGATTTGTTTTCGTAGTTCTTGCAAACACAGGATTTCAGTTGGCTGCATTCTCGACATGGGTCAGAATTTGGGTCTCAGTTTTGTGGATCTTGGGTTGGACAGAGAAGGTTGCCATGGGCATAGTCTGCACGGCATCCAAACACAGGGTTAGTTATGATCTATTTGGAACCTAACAGCACAAAGGGTAAAACCGAGGGTAGAAGATACTCCAGGATTAAGAGAAATGGTGTCCACACAGAAGACATAAGTCCGTTGATGGCTCTTCTCACTGCACAGTCATCGAAAGCTTCCTCATAAAAACCAAGTTGGCAGGAGGACTCCTCCTGCGATGAGACGGGCACTGGGTCCCCTTCCTCCCGTCAACCCAGCCTCCTCAGGCAGGACTCGAGCTTCCAAGTGTTTGGTGACCATTTCTATAAAATAAGGGCTGGGTTAGCGCTTCTAAAATTCTGCAATCATCTGATTTACCGGCCAAACCAAAAGAACAACAGTGAGTAGATTCACCCTCGATCATGAGTGACCCCTGGATCCAGGGTGACCGTGGGGGTCAGATGAACGCCTCTGGACTTGGTCAGCCAGTGTCGGAGGGAGGCCACAGTGGGGTGTTCTGTGTACCTCCACCTCCAGAGGAGAAAAGGCCAGTGGACGGGTCTTCAGGACTTTCATGGGCCTTCTTCCCAGGGACATGACAGAGAATGGAGGTCAGGAGACTCCGAGTGCGTTCCGTGCACCTCCAAATCACCCGTGCGGTCAAGGCCACCAGTCCCGCTTCACGAGAGGAAACGGGGTCTCGGACACTGGCCCTTGGTCGTGGTGGTGAGCGACACGTTGGGACCCAGACAGAGGGCCGCCTGCCTCCCTCTCCACCCAGCCCCTATGTTCCCAACTCTCCCCTCATCCTTTCCAGGGTAAGAGAGCAAACAGACGGTGGGCTCCATGGCACCGAGAAGGTGCACAGCTTGTCCACTCCCCGCTGTGCCTGGGAAGATGCAGGTGGACATTGACCACAGTTGGGGGGAGGCCCCTCTTCACCCTCTTCACCCCAGACCCAAGGTCATAGCAAGATGAACTGAACTTTCATGGACGCCAGGTCACCTGAGTCTCACAATTTCATACCCTCAACGCCGGGGGGAGCTCAAGGCAGTTCCTTCCATTGGGGAAGCCACCCACGTTGCAGACCAGAAACCAGAGGCTTGAGTGAGCTGCCCAAGGGCGCCCAGCTGGAAAGGTGGGAGCTGAACTTAAATTCAAGGCCGCCCATCCCGACTTGGCTCCGGTGGTAGCAGGAAGCCCCACGTGCTTGTCCCGCGTGTATCTCAAATTTTGCCTAAAGCCAAACTCGTGATTTCTGGCCACTCCCCACACACATCACACCTCGGCATGGGCCCTGCAGGTGGGGAGGCTAGGGGGCAGCCTACAAACAGCTTGTATTTCAGGAACCACCCAGGCCCACTGTTGGCTCCCTTCCAGCCACAAACACAGCAAACTCGGGCTCCTTGGCTGCGACACAGCTGCCCCCTACTGTCCTCCTGCAGTTCCACCCCACTGCAGAGGCTCCACCGCCCCCCCGCCCGCCCCCTCCCCTCCCCCCCGCCCCGAGTTCCATCCGAATCCATCCACCCCCACTGGCTCTGCTTACGGCCCCATCACACCGTCCTCACAGCCAGCTGCTGCTGTCGCTGTGAGGCCGAGTCCTCCACGGGCACCTGCTTCCTGGCCCCGGGGCTGTTCCTGGCTCTGGGACCTGGATCCCATGGCCGGGAGTGGCTAGGCCATTGGACACCTGACGGAGAGCTGGCAGGAAGAAAGTGCCTTTGCTGAGATCCGGGCGGGCTTGCCTTCCTGTCGTCTTCCTGTCTAGACGCCTGGGGTGAACTCTGTGCTGGCAGGAAGGCCACGTTGCCGAGCGCCTTTGCCTCCGCCTGCCTGTTCACTTCACGACCCTGTTGTGAACCCAAAATGACATTCCACGGGTGCTGCAGGCCAACTCGTGCGCTTTACGGAGGCACATTCTCTCCGATTTCTCCATTTAGGTAACTGAATAAAACCTCTACCAAAGACCAGGCAACCCAGAGTCCTTTTTCTGAAATGGTCACAAAAGAAACATGGTTAAGATGCGGAGAGACTGATGCCGCTGGCAGAAGATGACTTTTATCACTGATTCGCTGTAATCACGACCTTGGGGAAACAGCCCTGTATTAAAGAGAAGTTTCTCCTGCTTGGTGTTTGTAACTTTTGTCCTGTAGGCTTATAATTTTGAGGACTTGAGTGAACTCATAATTCCCCAGAGGGCATTAATGTAGAAAACGCATTTTAAAAATGTTTAATTGTTGAGCTATTGCTACAAATGATTGTTCCTCTTTTCTTGCACCATTTGGGCTCACACATGCGGGGATGAGGGGTGATGAGATGGAGCGGGGAGGCAATGAGGTCTGGGGACGTGAGCGCATCTCTCTCCAAACGGAGAGAGCCTCTGTGCCTCCTGTGTCATGAAGGATGGTGATGTTTCTAACACAGGTCCCAACGCAGCCCGGAGAGAACTGGGGAAGCCGCTGCATTTGCCTTAAAAACACAGCCGAGTGTAACAGGGTCCTACAGCACAGCACAGGGACCGATATTCAATATCTTGTAATAACCTACAATGGAAAAGAATCTGAAAACAAAGTATATGCATATATATGTGTGTATAACTGAATCACTGTGTTGTACAACCTAAACCCACCTGGGAAGAAGCGGGCGTTACAACTATGAGGCAGCAACAGCGGGGATCCAGGTCCTGAAGGGCACCTTTCAGACTCAGTTTGCGCTGCAGGCCACGTGTCAACCTTGTCAGAGTAGCCGCGTGGCGGGTCTACACTCGGCACCCATGGAGCCTCGACATCCCGCAATCTGAAGTCCCTCAGCACAAACAGCCACCCCGTGTGAGTCCTGGGGACCTCGGGGGAGCAGAGGGGGCCGGTGAGACCAGCCCCAGAGGCCCTACAGGGCGAGGACAGCACAGCCACCTGGCACAGCTGGGCGACGGAGCTGGATCTGTGTGGGGATGGGGTCGGCAGGGCTCCCTCCCACCCCCCACCCCTGGCACGTCCATCCCTAGGGCAGGCGCAGAGGCAAGCGGCCACGGGGAACCCACCCTCCTTCGTCCTGGGTCTCCCCCCACAACCCGCGGCTCCCTGGACTGGAGGCGCTTTCCCCCCGGGATGCTCCTCTTCGCCTCCTCTGCCTCTTTCTCCAAGTTGTCATCTCTTTGCTGCTGTCTCTCCTCTTCACTGTAACAATGTGTCCCCAAGGAAGAGGGGACCTGGCCATCCCGACAAAGCCTGTTGTCTACACGGCCAAGGGCAGCCTCTGCACTGACAAAGGTGGTCTTCCCGAGAGGGAGCCGGCGAGCTCCCCGCCGCCCTGCCGCCTCGGTGCGGGTGGCCCTTGTCCCAGGAGCCCCCTTTCCTCTGCCAGCCCTCCAAGTCGGCTGCTCCCTCCTGCTTCCTGCCCACACTGTGTCCCCTGTGTCGCTCCCATCACCGGGGGCCACGCACTGCCCCGTTTCCTCGACAAACCTGTAAGAGTGCCAGGGCCTACGGGGAGGGCAGCCTGGGGTCTGAGGGAGGGTCTCTGCCCCGCTTGGGACCACCCTCCCGGCTCCACCACTCACCAGCCAAACTTTGGCCGAAGGGCTGAGCTTTCCTGCCCCTCGGCTTCCTTGTCTGTACAGGGAATGTGAGTGGTGCCACCTGCCAGGTTTCTGTGAGGCCCGGATGTGCTATTATACGTAAAGCGTGTAAAACAACACATGACACAGTAAGTGCCTGATAAATACCAGCTCCTAGTATCACCATGGATCATTGCCGGCATCACCAGTGTTAGTCGTGGCTGTAGAATAATGAGGCAACTGGGGAAGCTTGGTTTACAGCCTCTGCTTAATTGATCAACAGTCATGTTACCTAAGACACCAAACACAGTACTGGGAACATATAGGCTTAAATACATATTTAACTCTTCTAACTTAACTCAGATGGTGGGGGCTGTTGTATAAATGTATATGGTACATTATATCCATCATGATTAAGTGTACGTTTATAAGTGTGAGTTGTATACTTTGAGTGTACATTGTACAAATTGTATCATATAAATTATACTGTGTAGACATTGTGTGCACACTGTGTAAATTGTAACGTATAAATTATATTATGTAGACATTGAGTGTACATTGTACAAATTGTATTACGTAAATTATATTATGTAGACATTGTGTGTACATTTTATAAATTTCATCACATAAATTATATTGTGCAGACATTGTGTGTATATTGTACAAATTATCTCGTATATATTATATTGTGTAGACATTGTGTGTACATTGTATAAACTGTATCATATAAATTGTACTGTGTATACATTGTGCACACATTATACAAATTGTATCGTATAAATTATATTGTGTGGACATTGTGTCAGTGCGTAAGTGTATTGCTAGCATCTACAGAGCCTTCCACACCCTCGTTGCAGAGGGATTTTTGGAGACTCCTCCGTGTGTGGCAGCCGTGAGGAGACCCATCTCTCCCATTTGGCCGTCAGTGCCTCTACTGAGGAGACGACGTGGGGAAGGTGAGGGCTGGCTGGACAGGCGGGTGGGTGTCTTCCTTCTGTAAAAGGCTGCTTTTCCCTCCTCGTGGACCACAAGAGGGTGTGTGTGGCCATAGAACACAGACAGAGCTGAGGTGCTGAAAGGAAGAAGGCCGCCTGAATAATCATGGCCTCGCCTTGGGCAGGGGGCAGAGTGGCCATGGCCGAGTAGCAGAACAGTTACAGCGAGGCGGACAGGCTGCCGGGACCCTGGGCACCTGGGCACCCCTGCATGAGAGATTTAGACCTGGAGCTGGAGTCCTGAGCCTTGCTGCAGGGGCGGGACACCCCAGGGCCTGCTGGTGGGAAGTAACAACTTCCCCTGGACCTACTGCACCCTGGGCACTGGGGTCCAGGCTGGCTTAGCCTAGACAGGCCCCGCCAGCGTCTGCCTCAGGTACTTAATCTGAGCCAGGAGGGCCCCCACGATGGGATTAGTGACCTTATGATGGAGACCCCAGAGAGCTCCCGCCCCTTCCTCCTAGGGAGGACACAGCGAGAAGACGCATCTGTGAACCAGGAAGCAGGCTCTCACCAGACACAGAATCTGTGGTCACTTTGATCTTGGTGTCCATCCTCCAGAACCATGAGGAAACAATGTCTGATGTTCATTAACCACCCAGTCTGTGGGATTCTGTTATAACAGCCTGACTGGACTAAGACAGAGATATACTTTGATAAAAATCCTGAATTGCTAAATTTCAACTTTGTGCACATTGAAAGTAAAACATGAATATTACAGTTTCTTTGTTTTCCCACAAATTCAGTAGAAATCCTCACAGGCAAGTGGCCACCCTCCACCCCGGCTCTCACCAACCACAATCTCTCCACGCTGCCTGCATGGATTTCTACCTGTTCTTTATAACCAGCGTCACCAAAATTAGCCTGGTGTTGAGATCACCTGTCCAGTGATTTCCAAGGGAAGAGACACATTCGATTCCCTGACGCCCGGGCTTTTGGGGCAACGTGGTCGTGAGGGTGCACATCCAGGTGGAAAAGGGGGAGGACAGGGAAGGTAGGTGGGTTCTGTACACCACCCCACCCCCAGACCCCCGGCACCTTCTGCCAAAGCCTGCAGGGCTCAGGGGAGGTCCCCAGAGACCAGGTGTGTCGCTCTGTCTAGAGATGCACAGGAGCCCAGCTCCTCAGCTTGGGGTCTTTGTGGCCAGAGTCGCTCTAAGTCGGGGTCTGCTGTGCTGGTGGGTCTCAGGATGTGGTGGGGTCCCGTCCTAATCCCAACCCCCAGGGAAACAGAAGGTAAACAGCCAAGAAAGTGTGGCCATGAGGAATGCCTTGCTGAGGCAGAAAGAAATCAGTCCTTTTCAGGAAAATAATTAGGACCCAGGACTGTCCCTTTCTGCTTGTAGGACCTGTAAAGCTGCAGCTGTCCTTCGGAGGTCATTCTGGAATTGCCGGTGCTGGACATGTGGCCAGGGCAGGGTCGACCCAAGCATCTGGGAGAGTGAGGCCCCCAGGCTCATGAGGGGGACCCCGCAGGCGTCTGCTGCAATTTCAGGGTGTCCTCGGGTAGAACATCTCGGACAGTGTTAAACCGTCTCAAAGCCAAGTAGGTGTGATTTCCATACTTTTTGTAATCCAAGCCCATTTAAAATCTGGGGACAGCTCCAATGCTAATTTGTGGCATCAATATGAACAGTTCTGCGTTACAGCAGTTAAGGTGCTGCCTCTGTTGAAGGCGACAGACCAGCAGGACTGTGAAATTAGAAAAACCACCTGTGAAGTGTCCGGGGCGGCGGGGGTCACGCCGGCTTTTGGGAGAAGGACAGCAGATCTGTTTGTGTCCCAAAGTGCAGCTGTTGAGAACGAGGTGACAGTCAGGCCCCCGGTCTAATTCTGCAGCTAATTCTGGGGGCAAATTCATGAAATGGATTGCGTATGGGAGCTCCGATCCAAGTTTGCTATAAAATGCTGAACTCTGAAAGCACTGTTCATTTCCATTATGTTTTATGTCCCCATGGTTCCCCACTCCCAGCAGTGAGAGCTGCACCACCAGGGAACAGAGTAGGTGCGGGTTAAGTGTGCCAAGTGCCTGACAAATGGCCAGGACAGGCCTGGGGCGTCCGTTCCCTAGAAGGACCTGCAAAGGGCTTGAGAAGCAAGCAGGCTTCATGGCTAGTTTTAAAGGCATCCCCCTCTTACTCTCAGGGAGAAAGTGTTTTAGTTGCTTTGACTAAATCTTTGAGACACTGTTAGTTCCACTGTAGCCTGACATGGAAATTAAAAAAAAAAACAAAAACAAACAAACAAAGGGAATCACTGCGGGTGAAGAGAGACTCAGGAACAAGACAATAAACCTGGTAGTTTTCAAACGAGAGGTGATGCTTCACCACCTCTCTCTCTTCCTGCATCACGGTAATTTTTAGTCACTTTCTTTCTTCTCTCATCACGTGGGAGCTCTTCTGTTTCCACGGAGCCAAAATGCTGAGAGATAAGCCTTTTTGGTTGAATTTAACGCTGTTATTAATTAACTCTTTTCCTGCTAGGGGTGAGAAGTGAAGACCACAGAGATCTAGATTTTGTGATTTTACTTTTGTTTTTTTTATAACAAGGATGTTCCAGGTAATGAGCATTTATATTCTGACATGGTCTCGTTATTGCTTCCAAGTTTCCCGTGAACCTAGAGGAAATCTGAGGGCTGGCTTTCCCACCTAGCCCTGGGCTCTGCTTTCACCCTGTCAGCTGGTGTTTGCAGAGCGCCCATTCGCTTGGGCCTGCGCCGTTAGGGAATTTAATAAAGTCGTGTTCTCATCCCTCTGGCAAAGAGACCTGAAGTCAGAGCTCATGAAATTGAAGGAACGAATCAGCCTGGTTCTGAGAAAACCCCCAGGTTGAGGAAATGGTGGAAATCTGATACTGCAGAAATCGATGCCTGTGATTTTAATCTTTATTGAGAATGTTATTCTTCAGAACTGTTTTAGAATGGAGGCTGAAACTTTACCTTTACCTCAGCCTGGCCGGGCAGACACCTCACTTGTCCACAGAAGGTGATGTCTGGGCGCCGAGGGTGGTGGTTCTTGGGGGTCTGACCCGAAGGACGTCTGGGGGGCTATGTTGCTCAGAGTTTGTCCTCACAACGGGGCGAGCTTCCGACCCACCAAGCTGGCCCTGCCGTGATCTGCTCTGTGGCTGAGGCCGAACAGCCCAGGGTCCCCGACAGAGCAGGTCCTGACCCACCTGCGTGGGGGTCAGCATGGCAGGAGCCTGGTCCTGGATCTCCGGCAGCCGGGGCCGGAGTGGCGTTTTACACATGCTCCCCACACGACCGACACCTTAGAAGTCTTTTGTTCATTTTTCATCACTTAAACAGGGGAGCTCCCCCAGGGACGGTTCTGACAGTTCACTCAGAGGAGACTGAGCCTTTGGTTCAAAGCCCTGAGCAGAGGCGCCATGTCTTCATTTGCTTCTGCAGCGGCAGGAGCCGGCGAGCGAGTCTTAGAAGCAGACCCCTGGTGTGTCCTGCACACCAAGCCCGCCCTGTGGGGCAGAACCCAGACTCCGGGCAGAGAGAGTTAAATACTGAGCTTGAGACCCGAGGTCCAGAAGCTGTGTCGCTCCAGCGGTGACCGCTGCTGCCACCTCCCGCCTTTCCCCCCACCGCACCCGGACTTGGGCAGGGTCCCTCACAGCTCAGTGGTGGGAGCTGCCCTTCCTGGGGGCGTGGACGGCGGTTCTGGGGGCCCTGCCAGGGCTGGGGGGCCTGGCTTGTCTCCCGGCACAGGTGCTGATGGTGCAGTTAGACAGGCAACAAAGGTCGTGCCTCTGGCCACCAGGACCTGCGTGAGCAGGAAGCATGTGGTGTAGATGGCAGTGGGCAGAGGAGGAAAGCAAAGCAGCATTGGTAAATGCTGTAAATGGGACCCTTGAAGCACAGTCCCTGAACCCAGACCATGTCCAAGGTGGGATTCGAATTTAATAAAGCCGCAGAGGGCGCCTGGTCCTGAGCGCCCGGCATGCCGGCCCCACCACCCTGCTGCAGGGGCAAGGGGGGCAGGTAATGAGCCTCCAAGACGGGTCTGGTGTGATGGACGGGCTGCGGCCCTCCCGCGGTTCCGCTCTCTCCATCATCCAGTCTGGGTGTTAGCGGACTGTCAGGGAAAAATAATTTAGTGGCTGTGGCTTTAACGGATGTGCTGCATTCTGGGGTCAAATGACTGTTACAAAGTAGTGGTGCCACCTGGTTCCTGCATCGTGAGAGCTCAGTGTTGACAACATGAAAGGAAAAGGCATTGCAGCCGGAACTCACTGACATCATTCAACTCATGGGGGTTGGGGTGAGGGGGGCAGTGAGAGGTGGAGGAAGGACACTTCTTGCTAAACAGCGTCGGGCAGAGGAGGAGGGCGTGCCCACAGCCCGCGGGGAGGGGTGCCTTCCAGGGACGGTGGCGGGAGGACACGGGCCAAAGGCAGCCTGAGGTCATCCAGGCCGCGGGGGGCAAAGGGGCTTCCTTGGCAGCTGTTGGTGGGTTTGAGCTACAGACGGTGGTTGGTGGGTGGAGACGCCAGGCAGGAAGGAGGAGGAGAAGAAAAGAGGCGGAGTGGAGGAGTAAGGAAGGGACAGCAGGGCTGCAGTGTTTCTGGCGGGGACGCACGTCAACGCCACACACCCGCTTTTACCTGGATTGTGTATTATCTGAGGGTGGGTTGAAAGGCAAGACGCATGGAGGTTATGGGCTACCCCCCTCCAACCCGCTCCTAGATGGTGCAGTAAATATTTGAAAATAAATGAATGAATTGGGGGCAGAAGTAGCAGGAGAGACAGCTGCCCCCCTCATGGGGTTCCCTGTTCAATGGAACCTTCATGCAGCCAAGCTGTGGGGACCAGACCAATGTCTGCTGTGCCCGTTTGTGCTCTGTACCTGCCAGAGTCAAATAATGTTTGTTGGGTGGATGGATGGGTGGATGGGTGGATGGGTGGGTGGATGGATGGATGGATGGATGGATGGAAAGATGGATGGACGGCTGGGTGGATGGATGGACAGGTGGATGGATGGGTGGATGGGTGGATGGATGGATGGATGGATGGAAAGATGGATGGACGGATGGGTGGATGGATGGACGGGTGGATGGATGGGTGGATGGAAGTACGGATGGGTGGATGGGTGGATGGATGGATGGATGGATGGATGGATGGATGGACGGATGGGTGGATGGATGGACAGGTGGATGGATGGGTGGATGGATGGACAGGTGGATGGATGGGTGGATGCTTACTCCTGCTTGTGATTCAACATAGGGTTCTGTCCTCGTGCATTTGTTTGGTTCACTGTCCAGAACCCCTCCAGTTGCCTGAATCTGGGTGGTGCCCTGGTTTCTCTAGTGGACACGTGACCTCCTGAGGCAAACAGTGGATTCTACCTGAGGTGCTGTGAGGTAAAGATGCCCTGATCTGAGCAAGGACTTACAAGTGCCGAGTTCTGACTACGGATCCTGAGCTGGGCTAAAGGCCTTTAACTGTAAAACCTTTCTCTCCTCCATTGATGCCAAAAGTGAATGAGAATAACTTCCTGTAACTAATACATTAGACATACCCACAAATAGTTCTCAAAATGGTAAGAAAAAAGATAATTTGCATAAATAAGCAGTTACAAGAATAGGAAGGAAGAGCTTGCAAAGTGGTACAAGAATACTTCCCGACACAGGGCTGTGCACGAAACACTTCCTGAGTGAGGGAGGTGAGCTCTGTGAGAAGCACGCGCGTTCTCCTGTGTGACGAGGCCCTGCAGGCGGCCGGAGGCAAGGCCCAGCCCGGAGCTTCTCCCTCCGCCTGGCCCTCTGCTCAGGCAGCGTTCTCCAGCCTCCGGAGCCAGAAACTCAACCCAAACCAGCACCGAACTCACGTTCCCACCGCAGGCTCCCTCGGCCCAGCCACAGATAGTCACCGAGGGGCCTTCCTGCCCCTCAGTCCTCTCTGGGGTCAGGAACCCTGCCGCCCCAAACCCCTGCTGCCCCCACTGCCCCCTGCACAGCCGGTGTCACCATCACCAAGGTGACCAGCTGCCCAGCTCTCCCTTCCCTCTGCTAAGTTGGGACCAACAGTTTTTCCATTCACACGCTTCCAGGCTCTCTCTCCCGAGAGCCGGCACACGGCTCGGCTCCGACGCCGCAGCGGGAGACGCGGCGCCTGGCTCGTCTGGGGTGGGTGCGGGTGTCCCCCACTCGCAGGGACAGAGCAGGGGGTCCTCCTGCTGCCCCGTCCCCGCTCCCGGGCGCCCCCGCACCCCGAGGACGCCGCCCGCCAGCAGCTACCGGAGAGCTCTCACCTGAGGCAGGAGGTGACTTCTACTCCTGCTGGGGACGTGGCCGGGCAGCCGGATGTCGAAGAGGGCCTGCAGGGCGGCCTGGGCCGCCTGGCCCTTGGCCAGCTTCTTGCTGCGTCCCGAGCCTTCGAACGTTCTCCCGTCCACGCTCACGGCCATGACGAAGCTCTGGGCGCGCCTCTTCTCGGGCTCCGAGAGGCACACGTAGCGCAGGCCCGAGCGCAGCTCGTTCAGCAGCACCACTGGGTTCCTCGCGCCTGGAGCCGCGGGGCTCCCCAGGTCCAGGTCCAGGTCGGGGTCCAGCGGGCGGCCCAGTAGCCGGCCCCGCCGGCAGGCCGTGGACAGGCGCTCAGGGGCGGCAGGGCGGCGGCCCGGGAAGCCCTCGCTGGGGGCCGTGGGCTCGAACCGCTGGAACAGGGAGTCGGGGAAGTCGGCCTGGTCGGAGGTGAAGTCTGGGGCTGTGCCGCCTGGGGCCGGGTGGGCCTGGCAGGTGTTGGGGAGCTGCACGAAGGACCGGAGGGCCAGCTCGGCCGCCCGCATCTTGGCCTTCTTCTTGGTGGGCCCGGTGCCCTCGAAGGTGAGCCCGTTCACATCCACGGCCACGGCGAAGACGGGTGCGTGCACCGGGCCGGTCTGCGACACCGTGCGGAACTGCAGGCCCGGCCGTAGCTCGTGCAGCTGCACCAGCGCGTTCTTGGGTGCCACCGACCACGAGAGCCTCCTCCAGAGGAGCCGCAGCTGGCACAGGTGGCCGCCGTTGCCCTCCTCCAGTGGCCGCTTCCTCTTCAGGCCGGGTGCGCCCCCTCGGGCCCTGTCCCCGGAGGGTGGCAGCCTGGCCTCCAGGTTGCTCACGTTGCGGTTTTCCTTCACGTCGGCACTGCTGGTACCTGGAGGTGAGAACAGACAGCGTGACCCGGGGCTGTGGCCCGACCCAGGACGTCGTCGCAGCTGACCCCCTGCAACACTCGGCCTCCGGACACCGGCCGGCCTGGCACCCTGTGGAGGCCATGGGGAGACCACACGGGCAGCACCTTGGATCACAGGCCCGCAGAACTGACCGTACCCCTGCAGGTGGGGGTTAGGGCCCAGAGGAGGGGACCCCGCCCCATGAGGTGGCCGGAGCGGACCGAGTGGGGTAGATGCGGGCGGGGAGTGTGTCCCCACTCGGGGCCGTTCCCAGCTGCTCTCCAAGTGCCGCTGGGTCCCTGCACAGGCCCCCAGACCTCCCAAACCAAAGGAACACGTGGCCTCTCTCTCCATCGGGTTTGGGCGACGTGGAGGTCAGGGAGGCCTTGCCCTCGGGGTGGAACGCGAGGGAATCGTGTGCTCACGCCCTGGACGCTGGATGGCACTTAGGCTTAGGGAACTAGATCTAGATGCCTCTACGTAGGTGAAGCTCTGAAATATAACGTTAGATGATAAAAGCAACTTGCAAAATAATACACAGAGGCTATGGTTAATAAGTTATAAGAACACAGAGGTTACACAGCATTCATGTCTCCACACAGGTGGTAACGCTCAGACACGTCCCAACTCCCTTGGGGCACAGGGAGGAATACAGGCTCAGAGGGTGGCTTCGTTTGTATCTGTGAGGTTTTCTGTCTTTTGCACAAAAAGGTATGAAACAAATTTAGCAAAATCATCATTTGCTAACTGTATGTGAGGAAGGCAGGTAATGACAATTTAGTTTTCTGGTCTGGCCCTCTTGGACCACCATCCTCTGACACAGCTGTTCCATTTAGGGAACCTCAGCCGTGGGTCCCCACGTGACCACAGACGTGCGTCCCGCTGGCCTGGCCGACGTGTTTCTGGAACGCCCGACCCTTGGGTTTCCCGAGAGGCTCTGAGGATGACGGTGCTGGGCGGGGGGTTACCCTTCCCTGACCTCACTCACACCTTCACTCTGGCCCCTCACTCCTAAAATGCACTCCGGGGTGGGTTATGGGCCTGTTTTCTAGGAGAGGAAACTGAGGCCCCACGCGGTGAAACAGCTGCCCAGGGACACACAGTCGGTTAATCGGGGGAGGTGTGACTGCATCCAGGAACGTCTGCTGTGGCTGGGAAGGCGATTTTACAGCAACTCGGTCACTTTCTAGTCCGTTTCACAGACACGGAGCTGGGGAGAGGAGGATGCCGAGGGGAACTCTGCTGACAGCCTGGAAGGGACGCTGGAGGAAGCGGCCCGGCTCGGGGCCACGCAGGACCTTGATGCTTGCAGATTTCTCTGTAGGAACTCATTCAGCAAGTGGAAACCCGAGGGGGTTTTACCGCCAGCCCACAGCGCGTAGGCAGACTTTGAGCATGTCTCCCTCACCCCAGCCCGAGAGCCGGCAGCGGGAAGGCGCGCTGGGTCAGCGACCTGGTCCTGACGGTGCAGCTGCTGGATGGTCACCACGAGAGAAGGACCGTCTCACAGGCACGCAGGGCACGCTGAAGACCAGCGCCCTCGAGAGGCGTCCTGGCTCCAGCTCGGGGCCGGCCCTCGTCGCCCATGTCATCCCCAGCAGGTGTGCCCCGCGGAAAGCGTCAGGCTCCGACTTCAGAGCGCTGTTTGCTGCAACCTCAGCTGCTCTGAGTTGCGAGGTGGGCTATTAGCATTCCTCCAGCAGTTTGCTTCTGTAAAACAGTTGGTTTGCAGATGTCGTTTTGTTCAAAGGGGTGAACCTGAGCGTTTTATAAGTTAGAGGTGGGCAACATTTGTTTACGGTCTATTTCAGTAGAAATAATTACCTTCCAAGTATCAACACTGAGTCTCAGCCTCTTTTCTTGGTCATTGTGCATATTGGGTGCACACTCAGCAAGGAGTTCTGCCATTTGGGGTATTTCGGGCCAAGGAGTGGTAGATGGGAATAACCATGCAGTTTTCCAAACCGAAGGTAAAGATGGAAAAAAAATAACCCAATCCAAGAAGCCCACAGCAGATTGCCCAGAAACTCACTGGGAGCTCGCTAATTTCTTATTGATTTCCCACGACCTGGGGACTGAGTGTGGCTGTGAGTGTGATTAAAGTGGCTGGTGTGTCAGATGCCCTCTGAGCCTTCCGAGGAGAAAGTTTATCTTGGAGGAACAGCCCGGCAGACCCAGGTTCCCCTCCACTTGCACTGAAACTGCTTCCACACTCTTCTCTTCGACATCCTAGGACTGTCATCCTTAAAGTCTAAAGTGAGCCACGGAGATCCGAGCGTGGGTGAAGACCCCTTCCTCGATAATCAGTAATTAATAAAAGTTGATGGGAGTGCACACTTCTGGGCTCCATCCTGATATGCTCTCTGGGGGTGATGTCACACGCTGGTTTTTGCAAACGAGCAGATTAGGGGTTCTGCCCCCCCAACATGGCCCAGATGCTCCGTTTAACTGGCCTCCTGAGTTTGCATGAGGTCAGGGAAGCTGCAGGGTGGGTGGTGGTCACTCCACGGCTCTGGGGTCAAGCAGGTGAGAGGTCACAGTCTCCCCCGACCTTGGTGTGTATGACCTTGGGCAGTCCCTCCACCTGCCTGAACTCCATTTTCTTAAGAGGATAAATGTGGGTTTTGGTAGCACTTGCCTTAGGGCTTATTATGAGGTTGAGCTAGAGGACACCCGTAAAGGACTTAGCAAAACCCCTGACACTAAGGAGAGTCAACTGCATTTTTGAAAAGAGCGGGAAAAAGGGAGGCAGACACTTCTAAGCTGCATCTTCTTGTCAAGGCCCAACTTCCCTGCTTATTTCATGAGTTGGGCTTCCAGGACCCCCAGAAAGAAGGGGTGGAGACACACGGGCTCTCGTGATGCAGTCTCGGGCCGAGGAGGGGTGGCGAGGGGGGGACCCTGCCCTGCTGGTCTGGTGCCGCTGAGGTTTGCCAGCCTGGCTCTGCTGGACCCCACGCCCCTTCGCCAGGCCCCTGCCAGGTCCATGCGATCCTCTTACAGAACTGTAGCTCTGATCCCACAAGTTCACGTTTCCTTCGTCTGCAGCCCCCTCCACGACCCAGAAAATGATTCTCATTTTCTCCTCCATTGAGTCGATAGGTTTCACACACCCGGCGTCAGAGAGAATAACCCAGAGGTGGACAGTCTAGAGGCTGAGAAGCCTCGCTCCTGAAAGACTGGGGAAGCTGCCCCCCACCTGCTTCCTCAGGTCTGGGCATCACAGGACCCATGCATCTCCCCAGCCCAGGGCTCTGCTTCTCAGCCCGTGGCCGAATGCCGGGGTCATCCTGAGGTGGGGACAGGGCAGGGCCTAGTCTCCACCTGCCCTCCTGGCCTGGCTGCTCCCTGGGCCCCCCTGGGGCAGGTTGCTGACCTTAACCCTTTATCTGGGTACGCCAGGGGCACCCCGGGCCGATCTGGTGTCTGCACAGTACATGTAAAAGGGAACTGGACGCCTAGCCTCACACGGCGGCCAGCACGACAGATCGCCCTTCTCATGCACATGTGGGCAAAGGTCAGGCTGATCCCGCGTCGTCGGGAGCCTGTTCTTGCAGGGGACGCTTTTCCCCAGCTCTCCAGGGGTGCGTTTTGTCCTGTCACCTGCGGAGGCCCCGCCCACTCCAGAAGGTTTGCACCAGGTGGTCCATCCCTAGAGGCGGGAGGGAAAAGTGTGGGCAGGACTCCGGGTGCTGGCGGCTGAGCGGTGCACAAACAGAACCGGCCACAAGGGACTTTTCCTGGATCAGTGGAGACAATGAACAAAAACTTCCAGCGCAATCTGTGAACATCGCAGGCTCCAGATCGAGTGCTTTGCGTTACGGTGACTGATCGTGACCACTGAAGAGGGAACAGCTGCCGTTGCCTTTTTAAGTCCTAGGGAAGAGCGGCGGCCCAGCTGCTGGGATGCTCCCAGGTTCTGGGTGCAGGAGTTGGTCAGAGAATGTTTATTGTGTGATATAAGCAATCTGATTCTGAAAATGTGTGTGTTGTACACTGGAAGCCGTTCCAGTGGACAGTTCATACGAGGATATAAGAATTGGTGGGTCCTTTAATCCCACTCTGGAATTCATTCCCCAAATAACTGTTATTTTCACCAGTCGTAGCTCAGAAGCTCATACGTGTCAGAGCCGGGAGTAGCTCTGCAGGAAACCTACCCCCCACTGTGTGTGAGGGGCCGGCCTGGGGAAGGCACATATTAAAAGTCAGCAGTGCACTGAAGTCCCCTTAATGGCTCACCCGGCCCCCCCACCCCCTCTGTTTCTGTCTGTCTCTGTCCATCTGTCTCTCTGTACAAGCACAGGGCGGGGCCCTCAGCCCTGCCGGAGGGGAGCAGGGGGTGTGAGGGGTCTGGGGCCCACTGTGTCCCACGTGGGGCTCACACCACAGTCCCCCCAGAAAACGTCTGACTTGGATGCCAAGTGCCTTCCCTCAAGGCAGCCTCAGAGGCCACGTGTTCTGTGTCCCCACGGGTGGTTGCGGCCTTGACCCTGGGAACTCTCCTGTCCTCGCCCAACCCGACAAGACATCCATGACCACACGTGTCGAAGGTCCGTGTGGGCAGCCTCAGATTTCCAGACAGTCACACGTGTCCTTCTGTTGTGGAAATCAGGAAAAAGAGAGGCAAATAACCTCAAACGACATGAGATAAACACCACCCGCGGCAGTAATAGAACCATAGCTGGCAAAGTGAAGACCACCAGGCACAGAGGGGAACGTCTGAGTCAGAGACACGGGAGGAAAACGTGGAACGGAATTATTTCCCTCTGCTTCTGTCACACTGACCCTCTCCTGAGCCCCGGGAGCACCCCCCCTGCTTGACAGGAAGCGTCAGCACAGGCAGTGCTACAGTCAAAGGTCCAACGCATACGAGAACTGCATTTTGTGGGGAAAGAGCAGACTTTTCTATTGGCCTGGCTGTGGCTGGGCTTTCACTTTCCAGGTGAGAGACATTCTTCCAAGTCAAGGTGGGCTTCCCGCTGCCATTGCTTGGACACGGACGGCCCACGCGGGGGCCAGTCCTCGGCTGTCGCCTCCAAGTGGCCAGGCCCTGGGTGGGTGCAGGTGCCTGTGTGTCACCAGCCGTGTCTCCTTCCTCGACGCCCCCTCAGGGCCAGCATCTGTCTGGTCATCACGCTGCCAGACTTCCCGGCACCACGTCTGTAGGTAGGAGATACAGAGAACCGGCCATTGGACCCGCCACGTCCAGATCGGATGGAGCCCAGGGCCTGGAGTCTCCATTGGCTCAGGAAGGAGGGTCCGAGGTCGTGCTCAGGGGATGGCTGTGGCAGCTGCGGCCATGCGGGCTTCGGGACACATTGTCCTGGCGTTGTGGTCGGGTGCAGGCCTGACTCTGACAGCTCCTGGGTCAGGTTCGGCAGCAGACAGGAGACGGCCTCTCTCCCAGGTGGGCCCCATGCCTCCTGGAAGGACCAGGCCAGTGGGGCAGGCGGGTCTCCCTCCCTCCCTCCAGAACCCAGTGCTGTTCTGCGGGTCTGAGAGGGAGTGGGCTTCTCGGCCCCTCCTCATGTGACCCAGTCAATCACGCCCTTGGGTCAGTGGTGGGCACGGAGCGGATGGGCTGGGGCAGTGATTGGCTCCTCCTCAGCATTCAAGGAAGATCGCATTCAGAGGTGCCCTCCTGGACAAGAAGAATGAAAAACCTGCATCTTCCCGTAGACTCAGCCGAAACCCACCCTGAGGATGGCTGGTCCGCGGGTGGACTCGCAGGCACCATCCTCTTGCAGGCAGAGCCTCTGACGGCCCGACCCCGACCTAGCTCCACCCTTCACACTGGGGCTCAAGCTCCAGCGCCACGCAGAGATGAATGCGGACCAAGGACGTGAGGCTGCAGGGGGCGAACCCGGTGGTCCTGAGGGGTGAGGCCACATGGGGAGGGGCAGGGCCTTCACTTCAACCAAACACAGGCGCCCACCTTCAGGGTCTGAAGATAAAACAGGAGACCTCCAGGAGAAATCACCCCGGCTTCTGTCACCTACCTTCCTCCCTGATGTGTACACACACCACACACGCACACACACACACCACACACACACACACCCCTTCTCCGACGTCCACGGCATCTGGATGCACATTAATAGCACTGCATTGGCAACGCTCATGAGAGGTATTACGACAAGTGCATTAATTTGGAGATTTATCTTTGAATAATGTATGAAAACAGGGTCTTCAATAACAGCACATATTACAAAGGGGGATGACTAAGCCGCTGATAGAAGATAAGATTTTCCAAGCATTTCAAAGGCACTTTAACATGTAATAAACAATTAAAAATCATTCTCATCTCTAAGTTTCTACCTCTCAGCCGTGAGCTGAGCTAGGGGAAGTGCCTTAATTACTAGCGTCAGCCAACCTGATCCACGTTTCCTGTTTCTCCAGGTCTTTGCCTAAAACATCCTCGTGCATCATCCCCCTACTTGATTCCATCCTCAACTCTATCACCAGGCCACCCTCCCCGCCCCTCACACGGGCACTGATGCCCTGAGGGATGGATTCACTGCCCAAGGCTGTGAAGCTGGAGCTTGGGGTCGCAGCCGTCAGGCTCTCCTGCCCTTGGATGGGGAGAGAGGTCTCCTACGGGGAGACTAGACTCAGCCAGGGTCCCAGCAGCTCGAGCAGGAAAGGGGATGAAACAGAGTAAGATTTTCTTCCTCAAGGCATCTATTCCACGTGCTTATCAAATAGCTTTGTCTACACGTCCAGGTCAGCTTGGGGGCGCGTGTGTATTTTTATATGTATAAGTAAATGTGTGTGTGTGTGTGTGTGTGTGTGTGTGTGTGTACATGTGGCACACCTCAGAGATATGGTGGGTTCAGTTCCAGGCCACTGCAATAAAGGGAATGACACGGATTTCTGGTTTCCCAGTGCATAAATGTTATGTTTACACTTGACTGCAGTCTATTGGCATTACTTCTGACAAAACTATGTGCCGATAGACTTGCTCGATGCGGGGTGGCCCCAGACCTTCAATTTATAAGAAGCATAGTATCCGTGAAGCGCGGTAAATAGAAGGGTGGTAAGACAAGGTGCGCATGTGTGTTCCACATTACTGAAGTAGTTACCAATAAGTTAACTAAGTTAACTAAGTCCTAGAAAGTTTCCAATTTTGGTCAGGAGAGAACAGAACCAGCCGTTGGAGCTTCATGGGACCTGCGAGGTCGGGCCTGTGGGCAGTGGGGAGGCCATGCTCTGACCCACTGGCACCCTGTCCACACCCTCCACCCTCGCCTCCATCTAGGAAACAAGGGCTCAAACCGCAGGGTCACTGAGGTTGCTCAGTTCTGTGACTTTGCTTTTGTGGAACAGTCAGGGTAACAGCCTCAGCTTCCCATCTTGTTGGTGATTGTGTTTTGTGGGAAGGGGATATTCATGAGAGCTTGTCGTGTTTCTTAAAATCTGAGGCTGAGTGGACAATGTTCCAGGGCCAGGCCCTCCTGCCGTGGCTTCCTGGCCCCACCAAAAACCAGTGACCGGCAGCTAGCCTCCCGCTCCCCACAAGCACAGGCCTGACTCCAGCTGCAAAGGTAACCACCTGTCAGGTAATTTTGAAATGCAAGAGGTGTTCCTGTCATTTGGACTGTTTCATCCCCCATGTTTTCCTTCTGCAAGCAAGAGGGGGGTGCACCATCCGACAGACATGCCCGGACTTTCCCTCACCGGCACACATGCTCCGTCTGTTCTGGGATCTCCTCCACACTCCCAGCAGATCCACCCCCAACCGGCTTTTCAGTTCCCACCCCACACGGCTTTGTTGTCTCTCTGGTTTCGTGAGCCAAAACATTGTTTCAACTGCAGGCACCTGTCCAGCTTTTTCCTTGTTAAATAATTGTACAAACTGTGCAAACAGGCTGTGTTCATTTTTCTTTTTCTTTTCTTTTTTTCCCCTTTTTGGTTTGGAGGGGAAAAAATCAAGAAAAGAGAGAAGGGATGGTCCCAGAGAACTTGTTTTTTTTTTTTCTTGAGAACTCCAGAACCTGGAGTTCTCAATCACACAGTCACTGCTAATATTTCCTACAACCCAGGTGGGGATGGGATCCTGGGGGTGGGGAACAGGATTCCAGGGAGGATGGGATCTGGGGGATGGGATTCCATGGGGGGAATGGGATTCCAGGTGGGGAAAGGATCCCGGGTAGGGACAGGATTCCAGGGGGAATGGGATCCCAGGAGGTGATGGGATTCCAGGGGGCATGAGATCTTGTGGGGGATGGGATTCCAGGTGGGGATGGGATCCTGTGGGGGCGATGGGATTCCAGGGGGGAATGGGATTCAGTGGGGGATGGGATTCCAAGGGGGATTGGATACCAGGGGGGATGGGATCCTAGGCGGGGATGGGATCCTGGGGAGGGGGGAATGGGATTCCAGGCGGAGAAGGGTGGGAGCAGGTCCTCCTGCTCTGGGAAGCCCAGGTGGTGCCCCCACCACCCCAAGGGTCTCAGCCTTTGGGGTCCCCCCTCTGCACGTGAGGCTGGGACCCTGGCTCTTGGGGAAGGGGCTCTGCTTACTGAGGTTGTCCTCATCCTCCGTGTGTGCGGCCCTGGGGCTCACGTGCTTGAAGGAAGCGATGAAGGCGGACAGCATGCTCACTTTGTCTGGAAAGAAAAGAAGGACAGGAAATGCACTTTTGACATCGAGTTTCAGAAAAACTCAGTGCTTTCATATGTTCTTATTACTAAGGGTTTGGACATGGGAAGTTGAAAGGTCATTTTTGGTTTTAGCCACTTCATTCTGGTTCAGTCTTTTATTGAATTTCTGACAGCATTTTATCAAATTCCCCTCTCCACTCAATTTTAAACTTTATGATTTCCATCTTTCTTCTTTTCTTAGTTTTGGCATCTCCATGTCCCTCAAAACTGGAAGTCACCATCTACAGGGCAGCCCCCTAGCCTGAGCCTGCAGGGAGCTGGGTGGGCAGGGCCTGCAGACAAAGGACATTTCACAGAGAGGAGCTAAGGCCAGTGAAGAAATGCCTCAATGAAACGAGAGTCCTGCAAACAGAGCCAAGACTATTTCTCCCCAGTAGTGGAGAACCTGTTTGTGGGCTTGAAGTCATGAAAAAAAAAGGACTTATGAAACCTCTAAAATGTTTGAGCAAAAGTAGATGGAACAGGAAGAGGGAACGGACAGGGCCCCTAGAGGTTCCCCTGAAGTGGGGGCGGTAACTGAAGTGGGAGAGGAGCCCAGGGACCCCCTGTCTGCAGCCCCGGGGGTGGTCCCGGCTGCAGACCTCCTGAGCACAGCGCAGAGGGGAACTCGGACCCGAGAGGAGGTGGCGCTTGGGACCAACGGGCTCAGCTATTTCCCTCTGAACAGAGACGAAGGACAGGTGGGCTGAAGCCCAATTGGAAGAAATGAAAGAATGACTACTGAAGGGACCAGAAGGAAAGCTCCTTATATCAGAGCCCTAACCCTAACCCCTAACCCCTAACCCTTAACCCCTAACCCTGACCTCTAACCCAAACCCCTAACCCAACCCTAATCCCTAACCCCTAACCTTAAGCTTAACCCCAACCGGAAGTGAGTCCACAGGAGGACTCAGCCCCGACACCCCCAGAGCCCCTATCAGACCCTTGCCCCTCACGGCTCTGTCCCCTCGAGGCTGCAGCATTCGTGACTTTCCATGTGAACCTTGACTATGTTTAGAAAACCGCAGAAGGCAGAATCCCTGTTGCTCATCCAGTGTGTCACAGGGTCGCCATGGGGTTGCCCTTGCCCTGCCTTTGGCCGGGTTGTCCAGGGTCCCTCGTCAGGGACACTTTAACATGCTCCGTGCATCATGCTGCCTTTGTCTGCTTCTGTTGTAGGAAAGGAGCTCCGGTTTGGGGCTCATCTAAGTGTGATCTCTTCTGGAAACGTCAACTGGCGGTTTATTATGCAGTCAGCCTCCAGGTGTCCAGACCCAGGCCTGAAACTTACTCTTTTTCTTTCAATTCTGAGCCTGTTTTCTCTTTAGCGGAGCTTTCCAGAGGCCAGGGGAGTTCACATTGAAATTCATTCAGGAGCCTGTTAACAGCTGTTGTTTCCATTAGGGACGAGCAACAATACATTGTTCACTTGGAGAACAATAAATAACTCAAATACAGAAGGACTGCTACCTCTCTATTCTGCCGAACACAGAGAATAAGCCCAGGGAAGGCCCAGTTCCCCAAACCCTCATGGCCCAGCTAATTTACTACACGAGAATGTAGTAACTCTTGCTTGAGTTATAATTTCATTAAGGGAGCCCAAAAATGTTCCAGAAAGAGTGTGAAGCTCAAATGATTTAGTCTCGAGCATCTCAAAATGAAATTACAATCTTCTAATAAAGCAGGGCTACCAGCCAGACACCCACAAAAACACCCTAAAACAATTCAGGGCTCACCTTAGCCAAACTGTGAAATACTTAAAGATTGTTTTCCATCCATCAGAGTTCTGGATTTCTAGGGTGGCCAGATTTGTCAAATAAAAATTCAAGACACCTGGTTAAGATTGAGTTTTGAATACACAACAGATACTTTTCTGTGTATATACATCTCTAATATCATGTGGGACATACATACAATAAAAAAAATTATTCATTGTTTATCTGAAATTCAAATTTAAGGCAAAGGACTTAAATAAGCATTTCTACAAAGAAGATATACAAATGGCCAATTAGCACATGAAAAGATATGCAACATCATTAATCATTAGGGAAATGCAAATCAAAACTATAGTGAGGGGGCTTCCCTGGTGGCGCAGTGGTTGCGCGCCCGCCTGCCGGTGCAGGGGAACCGGGTTCGCGCCCCGGTCTGGGAGGATCCCGCATGCCGCGGAGCGGCTGGGCCCGTGAGCCATGGCCGCTGAGCCTGCGCGTCCGGAGCCTGTGCTCCGCAACGGGAGAGGCCGCA
>NC_041224.1:34558355-34622960 GCF_002837175.3 Physeter macrocephalus | reverse complement strand
CCGCAACGGGAGAGGCCGCAACAGAGGGAGGCCCGCATACCACAAAAAAAAAAAAAAAAAAACAAACTATAGTGAGACACCATCTCACACACATTAGGATGGCTGCTATCAAAAAAAACCTAGAGGGCTTCCCTGGTGGCGCAGTGGTTGAGAGTCCGCCTGCCGATGCAGGGGACGCGGGTTCAAGCCCTGGTCCAGGAAGATCCCACATGCCGCGGAGCGGCTGGGCCTGTGAGCCATGGCCGCTGAGCCTGCGCGTCCGGAGCCTGTGCTCCGCAACGGGAGAGGCCACAACAGTGAGAGGCCCGCGTACCAAAAAAAAAAAAAAAAAAAAAAAACCTAGAGAGTAACAAGTGTTGGTGAGAACGTGGAGAAATTGGAACCCTTGTGCGCTGTTGGTGGGAATGTAAAATGGTTCAACCACTGTGAAACCCTCAACTCCGCTCTGGGTATAGACCCAAAAAGAACTGAAAGTAGGGACTCAAAGAGTTATTTTTACACCCACATTCACAGTAGCATGATTGTCAATAGCCAAATGTGGAAGCAACCCAAGTGTCCACGGATGGATGGATGGATGGATAAAGAAATGTGGTCTGTACACACAAGGGAATATTATTTGTCCTTAAAAAGGAAGGGAATTCTGATACAGGCTACAACACGGATGAACCTTGAAGACATTATACTAAACTCAATAAGCCAGGCACAAAAAGACAAATGCTATATGATTCAAGTAGATGAGGTACCTAGAGAAGTAGAAATTATAGACACAGAAAGGAGGATGGTGGTTCCCATGGGCTGGGGGATGGAGAGGGGGAGAGCTGTTTAGTGAAGACAGAGTTTCAGTTTGAGGAAATAAGAAAGTTCTGGACACAGATGTGGTGATGGTTGCACAACAATACAAATGTACTTAATGTCACTGAACTACATGCTTAAAAATGGTGAATATGGCACATTTTATGTTATGCATGTTTTACTACAATTTTAAAAATAAAAAAGAATTCAAATTTGATTGGACGTCCTGTGGTTTTTCTGTGAACCCTATACCTTCTTGCCCCATCCACTCCTTGGTGGATTTTGGATTTCACGGGCTGGCTTAAACCCAGCAGACAAACCAGGCAGGAAGCACCAAAGCTGCTGAGTCAGCCCACCTGAAACTCCAGCTACCATCTCCTGCCACGATACTTCATGAAAGAGAAATGTTTAACCCTGAAGGCACATACCCTATGACTGAGAAACAATTGTTCTTAAGAAAGGACAGACTGAGTCTTTATTTATTTATTTATAAATTTTTGGCCGCAGCGCATGGCTTGTGGGATCTTCGTTCCCCGACCAGGGATCAAACCCACACCCTTGGCAGCGAAAGTGCAGAGTCCTAACCACTGGACCGCCAGAGAATTCCCCCAGACCGAGTCTTTAGAAGGTCATTAGGAAAAAGGGTGAGGAATTACATTTTCTATTTTTAGAAAAATTCTAAAAACAATTATTTGCCGTCGATGACTTTTTCGGTAGTTGTTTCTTTGACATGCGCCTGTCAGTTTGGTATCTACTTCTACTGGCTCCAGGTGAGCAGAGCCCCAGTAGCCAACTGGTTCTGGTCTTTGTGTTTCTCACGGTCACCTTTGAAAACCTGGTTTCATGCCGGTTACTTACTGATGGAAAATAGAGGCCCTGCTTTTCTTTCTTGCAGCTATGGTTTGGGTCCGCTGAAAGCAGCTGGTTAACAGGACACCCAGCCTCTCACTGGAGAGTCAGAAGAAGGAGAGGGTCTTCCTCCAGGGAAAGCAGCCGGAAGGGCTGGGTGCTCCTTGCCCCGCAGCTGTGTCTGTGGCTCTCAGCTCGGGCCCAGGGGCCCTGCAAACCAGCTGGATGTTGGCCTGAGTGAGATGCACTGACCTGGACTGGCCCTTGTGAGGAGAGCACCTGGGGTGGCTTCCAATCAGGGGTTGTTTCTAGGGAAGTTCTGGTCACCATCCATCATATTAACGGTGTTTTTAATGAATTACTTGGAATGATCCAGGGCATTTGTGTTATAAACCTTATTGCTCACTGCAAAATAAGTGGCTCTGGCCCAAGTTGATGTAATTTCATATATTTCTGGAGCACGTGGGGAAGCATTTTCAGGGGCAGAAGCCGTTTCCTGGAAACGGATGAGATCCCATTGGTTGACAATATTGATAATGAAGAACAAGCACAATTTGGTAACGACATAAAGATAGAAAAATGGAACAAAATGGAGGGTTCAGAAATGGAACCATACCTGTGTGATCAACCGATTTTCAACAAAGATCTCAAAGTCATACACTGAGGTGAAAGAAAGTCTTTTTAACAAACAGTGCTGAAAACCTGTACACCATCTTGGAAAAAAGTGAATTCTGAGCTCTATCTTGTATCATAATGAAAATGTTCACTAAATGGATCATAAAATCTAATACTATAAAACTCCTAGAAGAAAATATAGGAGATTACTTTCATGATCTTCATGTTGGCAGATTTCTTAGACATAAGAAGCACCAATCATAAAAGAAAATATAATTTTCATCAAAATTAAAAATTTCAGCTCAATGAAATACACTGTTAAGCAAACTAAAAGCAAGCCACAGAATGGGATAATATATTTACAATCAGGACGACTGATTTTTATCCAGAATAAAAGAAGAACTCTTATAACGTAATAAGAAAGGACAAAAAATTCAAATTAAAAAAATGGGCAAAATACTTGAACAGAAACTTGACAAAGGAAAATATTCACATAGCCAATAAACACATCTCCAAGCACTCAACAGTGGTACACGTTAAGGAAATGCAAACTAAAACCATAGAGAGATATCAACACACATCCTTGAACGGCTGAGACTAAAGGTAAACTGTAGGTGCAGTCAGGCCCCCTTATCGGGACCTGGGTTTGTCTTTTTCTTTTTTCTTTTTTGCTTTCTTTATAGATTTGGAAGCTCAAATGTATTTAAAAGGCTTTAAGAAGACTCTCAAAGATAAGGCTCTTTGGAGCGGTCCTCGGACTCACGTCCAGACAGCTGTACGTATGGAAACAGAGGGAGTGAGAACCCACGTGAGCGGATGGGGGCCATGGAAGGTTGCAAGCATCAGGCCCTGCCACATGCCCCGCAGCTGCAGAGACTCAGTTTACCCAGGAGGAGCCGGAAAATGTCGACGTTTTGGAGCCTGCTTTTGTGAAAGCCATGTTTGCTTTCACAGACTGTTGTGTTTATCAACAATTTATGAAGCAATTTTTACCAAGTAAGATGAAAATTTAAAAAACGTCTTGCGGCACAAGCCCATGTCAGTTACCTGGAAAATCTGTCCATGGGAAATAACATGTTTGCTGGAAATTTTAATAAAAACCGTAATTGCTAAAATACCTAAGGATTTGATCTTCTACTGCAAAGCACTAAATAGTTCATAGGTTATTTTTTAAAAATTAGATCAATCACGCACTTGGGTTCTGCCCTATTTCAACCGTTTGGAGTGAGCTTTTGTGCTTGTGTCCTCTGCGTCTGTGGGCCAGGTGCTGCCCTGACCAGCGCAGCTCAGCTGCGAAACAGAAAGAAGGTGACAGTTGGAAGCCGCCGAGCGCGGTCAGTACCTTTGGGCTACAAACCCCAGCCTCCTTTACACGTTCCCTTCTTATGTTTTCCTTTTGCCAAAACGCACTCTGACAGATGGCCCCCCTCAGGCTTGACCCACTTTCCTTCCTGACTGTATCTTCTCCCCCAACACAAGTATGTCTTGAACGGATGCCACTTCTGTCCAAACACAAACGCAAATAAGTCTGAACAGGTGGGTGACCTCGGGAAGTAAAAAAATAATTAACCTCCATGCAGGCAGGAGAAAGGAATAATGTTTTGGAGGAAAGGCAAAGATATTTTCTCACAGATTTTCAGGAATGTGTATTTTAAGAGGCCATTTTCAAGGGGATTGAACAAGGGGATTCAGGCGAAGAAAGACTCTGGGTCTGCACCAAGTTCTGTAACACGAGAGGGTCTGCTTCTCACAAGGAGTGAGGTTCTTCTGGTAACTTCCAGGTGCATAAAACTCATGCTTTTGGTCTTGAAACAGGCAGCCAGCCTGTGTCTGTTCCTCATTCTTTGTATGGGCTGAACTGTGTCCTCCCCCAAAATTCACGTTAAGTCCTGACCCCCAGGACCTCAGAATGTGACTGCATTTGGAGATGGGGTCTTTAAAGAAGTGATTAAGCTTAAATGATGTCTTCAGGGTAGATCGTAATCCCAGGTGACTTCAAAGAAGAGGTGAGGACCCAGACACTCATGGAGGAACCACCACGTGAGGACACAGGGAGAAGGCGGCGTCCACACCCAGGGGAGAGGCCTCAGAGGAACCAGCCCTGCCCACACCTGGATCTCAGACTCCCAGCCTCCAGAACTCTGAGAAATAAATGTCCGTTGTTTAAATCCATGTCTGTGGTCCTTCGTCATGGCAGCCCGAGCAGACTAATATATTCACTCAACAAATCTTTATTGAACGCAAATTAGTTGTACCCCTAACCAATAATTTCACACTCTAATGCTAGGAAGGAACAGTGCTGAGGGACTTGGCCTGTCCAGGGACACCCGGGAGGTTGGTTGTGGGGGGCGCATCTTGCAGGAGGTGACCTGATAGCTAATAATACCGTCCACCCCTTACTACGCACAGGAGGTCTGGCTCCAGAGCCAAGCGTACTTCCACTGAAAGGTGAGTCTGGGATGACCCAAGTTAGGGGAGGGGAAGGCCAGGCCGGCAGAGGGGCTACCTTTGCAGCTCTGTCTGGGTGCATCCTAATCAGCATGGGCCTGGAGTCTTGATTCTGAACAGGGGGTCCCAGGGGGCTGGAGGGCAGCAGACATAAACCTCCTGGATTGTGAGGGGTGAGTGGGAGGGATGGTGGGAGAGAGGAGAGTGGGGGAGAGGGAGAGAGAGAAAGGGAGGGAGGGAAGAAGAAGGAGGGGGAGAGAAAACTCTCATCCAAGATGGGTCTGAGGCCCAGACATGGTCCCCAGCATCACCCCGCACTTGCCCCTGGGAGACCCGACATCTGGAAACTGTTGCTGAGGGGACATGGGAGCCAGTTAAAATATCCGGTGGACACACCTCGACTTTGGCCAATTAAACAGAGATGTTTCCCCTTCCATCTCCCTGGATGGGCTCAGACTCGGTTATGAGATGGTCAACTTCCACCTGGGCTGAGTTTCACAGATTGGAAATAACTAGAAAGTTACGGGCCTGCTTGAGACTCACTGAGGGACAAAGAGGAGGAGGGGTCAGAGGAGGTTAAAAGAAGAAAAGCAGAAAAAAGCACAATAACCATCCATGTTTATGCTCCAAGGGGCTGAAACTTCCAAATGATCCGGTGAGGACTCTGCAGCCGACACTCTGGCCCGGGTGTGAGGCTGGGGTCTCTGGGCTTACCCGGGAGACCCTTCGTGCAGGACTGGGATGGGGGGGTGAAGAGGAGGAGACTTTTTCATCCATTACCGACTCAAAGGAAGTCAGGAATATCTCACGCCTGAATTCCTCTTCAAAGCTCCCAAATTTTGTAGGAAGAGATCCCCTAAGTGAGAGTTGCAGTAGCTCCTGCCGCTGGGAGGACGGCTAATAAATGTGTGTATAAAATAGGACCTCCAGTGCATGGGAATTAGAAGCATGGCTCTCAAGCAGTTGTTGGAGCAATAAGAGGTCTCATGGAATCCACCATTTCCTCATGGTTTAATTTCTTGGGGACATTGTTCTCCTCCTGGGAAGCTTCCCCTCAAAGTCATGGGTTAAGACCTCTCCATGCCAGCGTGGGCCACCTCCTGGGGGGCTCTGACCAGGCCACGGTCCTGGTGCTACGAGCAGCCTTGAGGACCACGCAGACATCCCAGCTACACCTGGATTATTTTGGGAAGCGGGGATGGGAGCCTAAAACAAACCAGCTCACACCAGATCATTCTACGTGAACAGCAGGCAAAGACACGGATGGCTGACATGTGACTGACGGGACGGGACTCTTCCAGAAAGTGCATTTAAACAGCAGAAAATCTGCATCTAAAGGTGTGTGTTCACACTTTGCCAGGGCGCTCAGGGCCTTTGGGAAGCCCTGCGCTCCCCTCTGATGCTCCATAGGGAGTGGTGCACGTGCCAGTGTAGACATCTCTCTAGATTCCTTTCGGGTCCCCCACGAACCTCGGGGTGCAAGGGCTACTTTGGGCTCCGTCCCTCACACTGAGGACAGCGGTCCTGCTGGACAGCGCGCGGTGTCAGACTCGACGGCCCTGCGGCCAGACACGCTGTGCGCCACCTTCTCCATCACGCGGGCAGAGGCCGACCTGGGGACGGGTGGCGGATGGCCTGGGAGGTGGGAAGCTGAGCTCCGCACGACGCTGTCCAAGGCCTTTCCAGGCTCCGAGACCCGATGGGAAAGCCGGAGTTGCTTCCAGGACATCTTCCTGATCCTCCTTCTGGCCAGTGTGGTCGAGGCCCACCAGCCACTCCTTCAGCAAACGTCCCTTGTCTGTCCAGGTGCCGAGTGCCTGGCCTGCAGCACCCTGGTTGGTAGCAACTGTCTTGTTGACTTTTCTGGGCAAAGTTTTTACCCAGATTGAAATGTGTGTCTCCAATTAGGAAAACAGATGTGTTCTTGCTTCATGTCACTCACACAGGTGTCTGCCGTGGGAAGCCCCCTCTGGGACGGTCTGGGACGGTCTCCTCTGGTTCCAGGGCTGCTGGCACTCGCGGTTGGGGGGGGGCGGTGTTGATGTCAGCTCCAACGTCCAAGGCGAGAGGAAAGACCTGTTGTCTTGTGGTTTCCTGTGTTCTTCTGTGACACCGTGAGTCGTGCGTCCACGGAGGGGTCCCTGGTAGGGGCAGAGGGTGCTCCTGGTCACCTGGTCAGAGAGAGCAGGTGACCAAGGGCTCCAGTGGGAGGCTGAACTGCAGGGAGTTTGGGGCTGAAATCAGGAGCCTCCATTGCTCACTGGCTCTGAGGACCCGTGAGGCCTCGAGGGATGGTCCTGTGATTCGGGTCAGGAATTGAGTTAAAGAACCAGCTTGAAGCAGGAAATTCTCAGGAGGTAAGAACTTGACCCTAAAGACCCACGCAAGTCCTCCGAGAACCGTTGTCAGTGACCTGCAGATACGGTGACAGGTACAACCCTCTGCGCGAGGGGCGAGTCCTGCACAGGCTCTGCGATTCATGTCCCCAAAGTCCTCCTTCCGTGCTGCTGGCTCTTCACACGTCTGGCGCTTCCTCTGTTGGCATCCTCTGGCCTCCCTGCCCTCTTCTCTTTGGAGACGTGCTAACCACAAGTCCCTCTATTTTATAGTTTTCCTTCTATTTCCATTTTATAAAAAGGTTTCTCTGCCCCTTAATCCCATCCAGCATGTCACAGGACACAATCATTCTCTGCAACTTTCTAGGCTTTGAGTGGATGCTGTCGCCTCTTACATTCCCAAAGGCAACTGGGTCCAGTATTATTTTTATTTTATTTTCTAATGTTACTTTAATTACATAAGTACTGAGTTGAGCTCATTTGGAAACTAGAAACAAGGCATGATAGAACCTCCCTGCAGTTCGCCCTGTCCTCCGCGGGCTTTGTTTAGACTGGTTGTCAGCACTGCTTTCTTCTTCAGTGCTGTTTGAATGTGGCTAATTTCTTACCTCTTACAAGAATTAGATACTCCAATAACCAAAAATAGAACAACTGATCACATAAGTAATTGTTTAGAGAGCAGGTCAAAGTGTTAGTATCTGAATTTGCAAGTTTAATTATTTCTCTTTAGAATGGAGCTCCTGGCTAATGTATGAAATGATGTTTATTAATTTGAAGCTCCCTAATGGACTGGTCTCTTCATGCAGACCATCTCAGGACAAGTGAGGGCTGCTAATCACCCTTCCGGAGCTGACCCCAGCAGCCCTCCACCGTTCCGACGTGTGTAATGATCCACGATGTTCCCCATTACCCCACATAATGGGGTCACACGTATTGACAAACATCAGTCCTACAGAGTGCTGAGAAGACCCCTCACTCTCGGCCCCCGACCACGCCTGCCCCTGTGCCTTTATGTCCTTCACATCAAGTACTGTCCCCAGTCTGGCTACTTGAACCCAGGGAGGAAACAGCTGGTCGTTAATTCCATCATCTGTTTATTTAGCGAAGCTTGATGGAGCATTTTCTATGCCCCAGGATCTAGAATGTTCCAGAATAGCCTAGAACAGCCTAGAACTCCCTCTTCCTGCTGCATTTTCTGCACAGCCTTTATCAGCATCTTCAACACTACGTGTCACACTTGCTTGACTGCCCACCTCTCCCGACTAGAATGTGGACTTCATGCGGGTGAGGATTCCCTTCTGTTTTCATGATAAGATCCTGCGATCTGCAGACGGGACCATTTCATGGGATGCGTGGGCGCTAGTCAGATGGGACTGAACAGAATTTTGGTCAACAGGGTCCTTTTCCTTTGCTCCTGGATTTCACCACAGTGCAGCCTTTCCCTCCTTTCTTAGTGAACTCTGTTCGGTTGGCAGGGTCTTCCATGTCTGTGGCTCGGGACCCCGCCTCTCAGCCTCCTGGTTAAGTTGCTAACGAATGCTCAGGCATCCAGGAGGGGCTGCAGGCAGCCTGCAGGAGTCATGGTGGTGTGGTGTGGATAATCGTGCCCTAAGACTGCCTTGTAAATAAATGTCAGTATTCACCTGCTCAGGGGTTTTGTGATATCGTTTTGGAGATGCTCCAGTCTTAACAGTTGCTGTTGAGGAAACTGGGGAAGCGACCAAGCAGAGAATAGAGAGAGAAGTAGGCAGGGGCCTGCCCAGGGAGCAGGGGTCAGGGAGCCCTCCAGGAGGGGGCAGAGGTCGTCCAATGATATGACGATGCCCATTCTGTGTCACAGCCCAACGCTGCCTGTGTTTGGAGGCAGGCGTGAGGAAGAGGAAGAGGAGAAAATGAGCAGAAAAGGGAGTGTGTGTCGGACGAGGACGAGGTGAGGCCGGTGAGCACAGGCTGGCTGGGCACTCCGGCTGCCGGACGGGGCGGCCCCTTAGCCGGACTCCCCGACAGGCCCTCCCGGCTCCTTCAGAGCCAGAGGCCGTTTACAGAACGAGACACACTGCCTTGTGAAATATTAGTTTCTTATTACTTCTAGCGAGCAGTGGAGTAGAAAGCGGCGTGGTAGGTGGATTTTCTATAAGAGGCAACGTGTGTGTTCTCTATTAGATTCCACGAGAATCAATTTGCAACCCAGTTCAGCCTGGTAAAATTAGATCTAAAACTATTTAATTTTGTTTCAAGAGTGTTTTTCCCATCTGATGCCTGGCCTGCGGACATACAGTGATAAAATACCTTGAGTTATTGCGGGCTCTGTGTGCGTCTGTTGGAGGAGACGCACCCGGTGTTACGCAGCTTCCCAGCGGCCGGTGCCCAGGATACAACGCGAGTCTCCCCCATCACCGCGAGGCTCATTTTTAATGCTCTTATTTTGCGTTCCACATGGTTTGGTAATAAGATGTGGCACATGGAAGTGTTTAATTTGCCTGAGGACGTGCTTTTGTGTTTTCGGAGTCAGGCCCTGTGCTAGAGAGGAACAGTTTGGGGCAGCGGTGCCGGGGGTGGGCATGCTGGGCTTAGTCTGGTCGGGTGGGGCTGACACTTAAACACAGGAGTGGGTGGAGGTTGGAATTGTTGCTTCTTCAAATGAAAGTGTCTCCGTTTTGGGCTCTGACAAGACCTGAAAAGTCGAAGAGTTCCAAGAATGCCTTGTCAGGCACTAACTCTGTCAGCTCCTGCTGACGGGAGAATCCACGTTACTCTTTGCTGGGACCCCAGGCCCTGCCAGGCTCCGAGTGTCACCACGGAGTGTCACCAGCGCTGACCGTCAGGCTTACAAGGCTGCAGGGTGTCGGGTGAGGCAGCACCCGGGCTGGGCCCGGACCTCAGTTTTCTACTTTCCCACGAGTTGCAGTGAAAATGGTGCTGAGCCCGTGGGAGCAGGAGGGATGTGGCCTCAGCTTTCAGGGGGGATGGGGGGAGGCCAGACCTTGCCCTCTGCGTGACAGTGGGACAGGCGTTGTTTCCCAGGGTCCTGGTGGACGGACGCCGTTGGTGAAGCACCATGCTCGGCACCTCCGGCATTGTCACCACTTTTCCACGTCCTGCTTCGCAGCCCCGTCCACCTCCCATGTCCACCGCCCCCCCGCCCCCCATCCACGTCGGAGAGCAAAGTCACGTGGGGAGAAGTGACGTGACTCTCGGCAGCACAGTTAGCACGCGGGTACCATGGTTCACGGGCGATGGTGCCACGTGTGCCGTACACGAGTCGTCTCAGCTCCCCTTCCAGCCTCAGCATCCTCCCCGATCAACACACGGGCTCACACAGCCCCCACCAGGCAGCTGAGCTGGCACCCTACGACCACACTGAATTGTAAATGCCTCTGGGAAACGGATTGTACATTATTCAGCGTTGTGTCCCCAATTTATCCCCAAGAGTTGAAGTTTCATCACGATTTGCTGGACCCGCCTGCTGGCCAGGATGCCACCCACCTGCCCTTCACTTTTCTGCACGTGGACCGCCCTCTCTCCAAGCAAAGTCAGCATATGGTTGCGTCTGGTTTTCTTGTTTGTCTTTAGAGAATTGCAGTAAGACCTGGGGCAGCAGTTCTGCCAAACAAAGACGGGTATTATTACCCCAAAACATTTCCAGGAGCAAATACACTGGTGGAATCTAAGTTCTGTCCAGTGAAGCAGATTTCTTTACTGGAGGGCTTCGGAGGACTTCGAAGGACCCCATGCTAAGGTCACTAGGAAATCTCAGCCACGAGCACACAGCTACTCCCTAGCCGTGGAGCCCGTTTCCTCCAGCATCACAGGGACTTCTTTCCGGAGACAGAACCTGAGACGAGCTGACAGATGGGGCCGCAGAGGCCTCACCACGTCCTTGGGACAGCCCTATGGGCATTTCCTAAGTGACAGCTGGGAACCTCTGAGCCTGGGGGAGGGGGAGGGAACAGGAACCTAAATAATTCTGTATTTGGTACAAAAGTGGGTGTAAAGGAGTAAAGACGTGGTCTAGTCAGAGAAGATCTTGTCACGTTATTTCTGAAGTTCTGTTCAACAGCCATTCTACGTTCACCTGTTGAGCACTGGTCTCTGGGAGAGTCCAGGACAGAGAACGTTCTTTCTCTCTGAACTTACACTCCAGTCTCAGCTCAAGACATATTTCCCTTGTCAACCAAGCAATGCAGATTTTGGTCCAAAGGTTAATATCCACACACACCTGAGAAATGATTGTAATAGCGTGTCCTTTACATGTAACCATTAAGTATAAACGATATTAATCGTTCACAGACATCTGCTGAAAGATGAGCTGGCATCTACGAGCCAGATAAAGGCCCCCCACTTTAGTAGGGTGCATTGTCACTCAGCACCTATTTTCCTTCCCCCACTTCCTTGGGGGGCTCCCGTTCCTGACTCCTGGCCTACGGGTCGGGTAAGGCCAACCCCCACTCTCAGCTCCAAGGGGGGCTCTCATTACCTGATCAGCAGAACCCCCCTCCTGGCCAGAATGGACCATGGGATCTGCTGGGCCCAGTGCAAAATGGAAACGTGGGTCCTTGTTCAGGGATCATTACGATTTCCAGATGGAGACAGCAGAGGATTAAGCCAAGGGAGGGCCTTTCAGGTGGGGCTGCATGACCATGAAGGGTCGGGCCAGGACCCCCGTTTCTCTGACGGGCAGGAGCAGGCCCCTGCCCTCTGAGCCTGGAGCTGATCCCCTGCAGCCGTAGGGGAGCCCGGCCTCAGGCCACCATGCATGACTCACAGGGGAAGAAAGCACTGGGGGTGGGGGGACTCGGAGACCAGCTGGGCTGGACCGGCCTGACCACTCCACTCCTCAGGCCCACAGGCTACTGCTGGGTGTCTGACCCCTGCAACCAGACATGTCCTAACTTACAAACCCGCTCACCACCTGCCTATTTACACGTTTTCTGTTGGCTCATTTCCCTGTGAGATGGACTCACACTATATCTCTGGGTCACTGGTCATCCCAGGACCCACGCATGTGAGAGGCTCCACGGGGGGTCCATTGGTCAGAAATGTCCGTGTCCCAATGATCGTCACCAGGGGCATCTGTTGGCTTCCATGTGTCTGTGTGAGAAGGACCCTGGCTGGTTGTCACCCCCACCTGTTGTGGACAAGGCTAGAACCGCAGATTGAGATGCAGGGAGAGTTGCGAGCCTGGCTCCTCTCCTTGAAATTGGGATGTGTTTTTTTTAAAGAACTTTGTGCTACTACAGTCAGTAGGGGCCACCTCCACTTGGGGCTTGTTCTTGGCACAGTGAAGAGACTCAGGCGGCTTCTGGGGGAAGTGGGGGGACCTGGAGACGTCGGGTGTTGTCACAGCGGCAGGTGGGGATTCACTTGGACTGGCACGTTTCCTCTCTGACACCCACAGCCTGTTCATTTTGCGGGGTATCTGGGGGTGCGTCCTTCCCCCAGGCTCCTGCAGCGCCTCGACGCCCTTCCTCTGCGGGGCCACCCGTTGTCTGTGTCCTCCAGGTGGCCCGGGTCCCTCGGCTCCTACGCTCCAGGTGTGTCCTCAGGTGGGTCATCAGGTGTGTTGTCAGGTGTGTCCTCAGGTGTGTCGTCGGGTGTGTCTGTGGAGCTCCCGTCCCAGCAGAGCTGGTTAGAGACGAGCTAGGGGAGCAGTGTCACAGCACCAGCTGCCTGTGAGCTTGGGGTGTGGCTACCCTCAGGGCTCAGAGAGAACTCAGGTCATGACCCTTCTTTCCAGAGCTTGGAGGCCGAGGCCGACCAGGACGGAGGTACCTTCGCGCTACTGGGCTCTCGCTCCATTCGTGTCTTCCTGATGACAAGCTCCAGAGTGCCCTATGTCTTATTTAATTAAAACATAAGTGTTTTCGTCCAAAAGGAGGAGGAACAGGAGGCAAATCCTTTCTTTGAACTAAGCAAGTGTTGCCGGGAACAGCCTGTGAGCATGGCCGCGCAGAAAGCCGCAGCTTGTGGATGCTGTATTTGAGATTTGAGAGATTTGCGTGCGGAGGGCTCAGCCGAGGAGCTTCCTCGGGGCCCTTCAAGCTTCTGGGGACACATCTCCGAGACTCTCGCAGGCCCTGCCTCTCTGCGAGGTGCATCAGGAGTGATGATGGGGACTGTGCGTCCTGGTCCCTGGGCGGTGAGCTGACAGCCTGCCCTTGAGTCTCGAGATGGACGATAACTCCGCAAAGACAGAGCCACTCATCCGTGGGGCTGTCACTGCTCTGCTGGTGTGTGTCAGAGTGGGCCCGGCAAGGTCAGCGCCACGCCCGGGGGCTTGGGACACATGGACTCCACTCTGGTCGCTGTGCACCTGGTGAAAACACGTCATTGCAGGATTCAGCCATCTCCTCTCCTGGCGCCCAGAAGCATCGTGGGCTGTGAGCTGCCCGGGACCCAGCGTCCAGCTCCACCCGCCAAGAGAGACTTGCATTGCTTCAGAGAAATCCATGGATCCAAAGGGATGCTGACCAGACTCCCAAAGGCTAAGTGATGGACAGTCTTTTTGAGATCTCCCAAATCTGAGCTGGAATGAAATATATTCTCTCTCATCCCTGAGGAAGCAGTGGGTTTAGCCCCAGAGCACATATTTTCTACTAGGTCTTCTCATTAAAGTTGTTCAAGAACTCGTACTTTGAGGAACCCTACCTCCCTTTTTGCCCAAATTAAACTAAATTAAATTTCAGTTAGAAGCTTCCTACATACAATTCCTGGTGTTAGAGCTGAGTGGGGATGCGGACCCCCCCTCCTGCCTCCTCCATCCCCAGGGAGCCTTCCACCTGCTCCCAGCAGGTCCTCAGAGCCCCTGGGGTGACCTGGGGTACAGCTGCCAGCCGACGAGAGGACAGCCCTGCATGTCTTCCCTGTGCCCAGTGCCTGTAATCAGCTCGGTGCTGGTAATCCGAGTGTTTATTGCTTATTAATTACGTCTCAAGAGAAAGGTATAAAGCATCAATTTGGTGTATTACCTCAACTGATGCTCACGGCAATCTTATGAGTTAGCTGCTATTATTATCTTCCTTCTCATCAATAAGAAAACTGAGGTGTGGAAGGATTAAGCGACTTCCTCAAACTCAGGCTCTCTGACTCCCGGCTTCCACAGAAAAACCATCTCCATTGAGACCTCCATTCATCGGGGTCCCCAGAGTCAGTGTGCTCCGGGGAAAGGTACCGTCACACACCCAAACTTCACGGTGCCTCAGACGAACTTGTTTATGAAACCCTCTGCCTATAGACTCTGATTACAATTTGCCCTTTTCAAAGTCGCCAGCCTTGATACAGGCATAGATTTTTATCCTGCTGAATGGACTGAATGTGTGGTCCGGATCCTGGTGCTGTATCCTGGTGGCTCCCACTCAGGGCTAATCAGCCGACTTGTGTCACTGTCTTCCAGGCCTGAGACCCCCCCTCAGCTGCTCGGACATGGGCTGCCAGACACCTCTGGACACATGGTCCCACCTGCTTTCCACTCAGTCCTGCAGCCGTGAGCACAAGCTCCCGGGACACAGGGAACAGACGAGGGGGCTTCTCGGCAGGTGAGGGGAAGGAGACTGAAATCCACTCAGGCTCGTCTTCCTACAGGTCCCCTTCTAGTTCATCTCTGCAACCTCCGTCCACTGACACTGACTCTGGGGGTTCCCAGAAATAAACGTGGCCTTGACTCCCCACCCCCATGGATTGGTGGGTCTCTCAAACTTCAGAGAAACTCTCAGATAATCTGAGCTTGTAGGCCACGTTGACGCAGGGCAGACCGAGCCGGGTGCTGGGAAGTAGAATGAGAACAGGGGATGCGGATAGAGCACTGGCTCAGTTCTCCTGGGTTGTCTGAAATGAGGACGCTTCGGGCCGGACAGAGAGTGAACACCCTCTGTGACTGGTTCAAGGGCTGTGCTCAGTCCAGGGCCCTCAGGGGACCAGACCTAGCCTCCTGCCATTCCTGCCGCCCCATCAGCCCCATCCGTCCCTGCAGCCCAGGGCCTGTCCTGCCACCTCCTGGGCTGGACAATGGGTTACTGGCTCTCTCATTTGAGTAGACGATGGATGGAAGAGAGACAAAGCGGGTGTTTGGGAAGCTGTGCAAAACAGGGGGCGAGCCCAGAGCCCCCAAAGGAAACCCCCTCAGAAGGCTGGGAGGACACACAGGGACCCGTCCACAAAGCCCACCCGTGTCTGTGACCCTGCCTTGAATGAATGTGTCATTGCACACAGGCACTTACCAAGCCCACTGAACACCCACTAACAGGCCCGTCAGTCCCTGCTGGGGTAGTGGGGAGGCCTCATCAAACAACGACGTACTGCTCCCATAACGGTTCTGGCTGGCCCAGCGGTAAAGCCTCTGAGACTGAACTGTCCCCTCTTTCACGGTCCCCCAGGGAGCCGGGGTGATGGCCTGTAGTGTCCCCTCTCTTCTGCAGGCGACACTGGAAGGGGCGCCCGGGTCCCTCATCCCTGCACCTCCGGGGGGAGGTTTCGCTGCCTTTCACGAGGATGCTGTGTGTGTCTGGCTAGGAGGGCGCTGGATCAACCCCGAATGGACCTGGACGGCCAGGAACACCAGCTGCCCTTCCTTGACCTCCAGGCCGGATGGGCAGGTGGGAGGGTGTCCGGAAGAATCAGTACTTCCTGGTGCCATATTTTCCTAAATCCTACCTGACTTACACTAAGACTCTCGATTTTTTAACCTGAAGCCAATAATGTGATGCTTTTCCCCGTCCAGGTACCGAGGGTCCAGTCCTCGCCTGGGGGATGGGACAGGTGGGAATGAGGACCCAAGGTCAATGCAGCCTGGACAGCCCAGGAGCGTCGTGGACGGTGCTGCATGGGGCAGCCCCCCCGCCCCCGCTCTCAGCTGGGCCTGGGCGTGGGTCCCGTGTCGCTCGTGCTACTATAGGCTGCTGTGTGCAGGGAGGCTGCTTACAGGGTGAGAAAGTGCCCGCATAGAGTAAGTGCCACCTACGTGCTCAGCAAAATCCATTCTGCAGCAAAAGCTCTTCTGTTTTTCTGCTTTTTCTACTGAAGTTTGGAAGCTGTCTCCTCGTCACTGTCAGTATCATTTCTCTACGTAAATACTCTAAAACTTCTGTTTAAAACAACTTTTACCGGGAATTGACTTAAAAACACGACAGAAATGGAGACTCCAATAGGGCTGATACCTTTATTTCTGCTTTGCTCTGGCCAAGTTACCAGGAATTTTGAGGAGAGCACTTTTCTGAGAAACTGTCAAGGACTGCACGGCAGGCATTTGGGGCAAAGGCAACAACTGAGATGAGGGTGCCTGGTCGAGGGCCATCCTGTCCTTGAGCCCAGCACCCCCCCACCCCCCGCCTCAAGCTTGGAGACCGGGGGGCTCACCGGAGGGGGTCAAACCCGGCAGCTCTAGGATCTTTAAAGAAAATTGCAAAACATTCTCAAGAGCTGGGCTTCTCTGTTGTTGCCTGTACCACCTGAAGTGCGTACTGAAAAGGGAGTCCAGGAATGTTTGCTAAAAGAGTTTGCAGAACAAAGGAACTTTAAAAATCTCTGCATGCAAATCTGAATTAAACTTGAGCTTTAGCTCTGTGGGTTTGTGACTTTGCTCCTGCTTTAAAAATGCTCTCCGTTTTTCTTTAGAGCTATCATACAAATTCAAAAAAGTCCAAAACAGCAGAAAGTATTTCTTCTGAGCCCATGTTGAAGCCCCCAGTAATCCCGCTCTCTGAGAGAATGTGGACAGACAGAACTTCAGGGATCCACTCGTGAGCCCTGGAAGGATCTGAAGAGTCTTGGGCGTGGAATCTGGCCGAGGAGCGGGTGCTGGGTGCGCCCGGCTCCAGGGTCTGGCGGGTCCGCTGGTCCCCATGAGATGTGGGCACAGCTCTCGGTCCCACTGTGGAGCTGTGTCCCCCCTAGACCGCTCAGTCCTGGCAAGCCAGTCACCCTCTGAACCCCAGTTTTCTCCCCTTTTTACAGAAGGAGAAGCTACTCATGCATTGTCATGAGCATCAAATACAGCAACGCTGTCCAGTGTGCAGGCGAGATTTGGGGACACGGACTGTCCCTTTTCCCCTGAGCCCGTCACCGTCCTCCCCACTTGAGACCACCCTGCAGAGAGCGGGACCTGCTCACTGTCTCGTGACCGACAAGAGGGTGGATGGACCCTGGGGCCGCAGACCCTGGATTCTCAGCAGATGAGGCCGCAGGCAGCTTGGCCGAGATCCCACTGCTGAATAGTCTGGAGGCATCGGAGACTGCCCTGCTCCCCTCGAGGGGTCACAGTCAGGAGGGGGTGTCAGAGTGAACCTGGGGGACCAAGCAGGGCCCTGTGCAACTTGGAAGGTTGCTGGGCATACAGACTCGGGACGAGGTAGGACGGTGGGCTTCCTGGTGAACGCACGCGTGAAGGGTAAGCAGGGGAACAGGGGTTCCACCCCACAGCTCCTCCTCCATTCACTGTCCTCTGTCCATCTCCTCTGTCATCTGAGTGATGGATGGGTGGGGGTGTGGATAGATGGGTGGATGGATGTTCGGGTGGGTGAACAGATGGGTGGATAATAGATGGGTGGGTACACGCAGGGGTATGGGGATGACAGACACACAGACACTACACCTCAACAGAGCGGAAGAACATATTTGGGAATGTGGAGACTCCCCAATTAAGAATTAAATCACTCTTCTTGTGTGTGTTGCTTATATGTCACAGAATGATCGTTTGATTGGATTTTCCTTCACCATTTCATCGAGTTGGTTTTGTGCAAATAAGCTACTTCAATTGAGGGGATTAGCTGTTTATTAAAATTAAAAACAATAATTCAATTTCTGGTAAGGATAAAACTAGACTAGGAAAAGTTATTTTCTTGACTCAGTTGATGAAAGGGTAAAAAGAAAATAATTGTCAGTTAATGTGAGAAGTTATGGCTTCCTTAAATGCCATCTCTTCCAGGCAGCCTTCCTGATTAACTCTAAAATAGTAGTGTCCCTGGTCTCTGGATGTTGATAGAACGCCAATGGCACTTATGTGATGGGGCCTCGTGTGGGCGATTCTGGTGTTGAAAGCCTGGATATCAGGCCTGGTTTCATCACTTACCAGGTGTGTGATCATAACCTGCTCAATGAGTGTCTCCAGACCTCAGTTTCCTGCTCTATAAGACGGGAAATAACAGGAAATAATAATAACTGTTATTTTCCTCAAGAGCGGCTGAGGGGCTTTAAGGGTAGCCCATGTCACAGCCCCTTGCAACCTGGAAGGATCTAGGTAAGTGCTAAGTGTCACTGCTGCAGGTCTCTTTTCCGTATCATATGCCACATAGACGCTGGACTCAGCCCTGTGTCCGACGAGAGCAGTTTGGGACAGTACTGCTGATCCAAATTACTTCCTACTCTGTGCCCTCGCTAGTTTTAGGCTGAACAACATGGATAAAATAGTTAAAAATAAAAAAGCATAATGAGCATTCCACATTTCTGTAAATATATCAAGTCTTCCAAAGTTTCTCAAAACATTCAGAAAAACCCAATAGGATGCTGGCATTGTCAGTTGTTTATTTTCTAGTATCATTTAGATACTCTAGGGGAAAAATATCCACATCTCATTTTCATTAACATTTTTTGGAAAAGTTCCCTTTTCTTTTGCATGTCCTTTATGCCACAGCAGGCATGTATGTCCTACGCTCCTTTTGTAAGTGTAACTACATAGCCAGGGAAGAAAAAGATTCACCTTGAACACTGGCTTTTGGGCAAATAATGAGGTTAAGGAGATGGGCATGTAGACATTCTTGGTTTTAAGAAGAATAAGACCAAAGCAGGGGTTTATATACACACGAAAATGCAAGGTAACACCATTTGGCTACTGATCATTTCACCCTTTTGGCATCTGGGAATCTACTCTTGATATACTATATAATTTAAATTTAGAATCTAGTGTATGGAGAATGGACCCTCACTATGATACACTTAAGAAAATCAAGACAGAATCAGTATAAGAGGTTTATCTGGGCTCTCACCCAAGTGGGCTGAGTTCTAGGGAAACCAAGAGCCGCTCTTTGGTGGGAACAGCGAGTCCAGAAGGTTGGTGGAGCACCCACCGCAGTAAATTACGGGGGATGCAGGGATACTCTTGGCACAGCAGTTTTGTTAACTTCTCATTACGGCTCCTTCCAAGCAGCTCTGGTTAGATAACCGGTGAATTACACTGTCCAAGGTTACTGCTCAGAAAGCCTGCTGAAGTGGGAATTTTCCTCTTTCATCACTAGATCTACATGTTGGGTACATGCTCATTAGCTTTCACACGACGTAGGAGGGATTCATCAGCTCCTCCGTCTCTGGTACTCGCTTTAAGACTCTTTAGATTAAAGATGAATCAAAGTGATTCAGTTCTGTAAGTTGTGGACTAGAAATCAGTGTCTCTCTGGACATCATCCAAGTGTAAAATGTAACACAAATTGCCTTTAAAAATTAATAATTCACAAAAATCTATGGGCTAAGCCCAGTCTGGCTTGAGAAGATAAGTAAAATAAATATTGTAAAGTCAATTTTTAATAATCTGTGGTGTGGAATTTAAGCACAAGAGAAAACACTTAGCAATTAGGCAGGAGCATTCAGTGCATGATTAAATGTGAATAATCATGTTTAAAGGCCACGTACCTCACTCGCTAGCAGGAAACATCGTCTGTAGTTCTAACCTAGCACACACAGCTCACGCCATTTCTCTGTTTAATGAGGTCCTGCCTGGAGATGTTCATGTTTGAGTAGTTACTTTTATAAGTATTTTTACATCGACAGCTCTGTGTAAGGCTGACAAGAAGTGGCAGAGACAGATGTTTGATGAGGGAGTGTCAGACCAGCGCAGTCATGGGAAATAATATAATTAGATCTGTCACTAGGCTGGTAACCAGTGCTCGGGCGTAGTTATCTAATTATTGAGACTGCACATTTACATCTGAGGGGATTTCATTATAAGAGGTTTATAAGATTTGGAGTTTAGGCTGATCACCTGACTCTATCTACCAAAGAGAAGCTGGCCTCTGGGCTACGGTTTTTCTTGATGAAGAATAAAATCCCTGATGGCTGATGGCAGGTCCCCATTGTCCAGAAAGAGGCATCATCAGAAAAGGCAGAGGAAGTGAAATAGTGAGAGGGGTGGGGTGTTCTCAGACGTGGGGGCCGCCTGCTGCAGAGGAAGGAGACCAGGGCCAGATGGCGTTCCTGGAGGACCATGTCCAGAACCACGGCCTCGCGCCCAAGACAAACCAGAAAACAGTCCTGAAGGACCGGTACTGAAGTTTCCTCTCTATAAGTTATGACGTCCCGGGAGCTTGCATTACGTGTCTACCCTGAGTGAGTCTGCAGAGGAGATGGGGATGGGAGTCTGGTCATCCCTGAGGCACCCAGGGCCTTCCTCTCTGCTCTGCTGTGCTCCGCACCCCCTGCTCTCCACCCACTGTGCCAGGGAAGCCACCCAGAGCCCCACACCCTCCACCTATGGTCAAAGTGCTGGTAAGAGTCAAGGCCAACGACACAGGCACATGAAAAATGCTCCACATCGCTAATTATTAGAACAAGGCAAATCAAAACTACAGTGAGGGATCACCTCACACCAGTCAGAATGGCCATCATTAAAACATCTACAAATAATAAATGCTGGAGAGGGTGTGGAGAAAGGGGAACTCCCCTACACTGTTGGTGGGAATGTAAGTTGGTGCAGCCACTATGGAGAACAGTATCAAGATTCCTTAAAAAACTAAATATAGAATTACCGTATCACCCAGCAATCCCAATCCTGGACATATAACTGGACAAAACTATAATTCAAAAAGATACATGCACCCCAGTGTTCATAGCAGCACTGTTTACAATAGCCAAGACATGGAAACAACCCAAATGTACATTGACAGATAAAGAAGATGTGGTATATATATATATACAATGGATTGTTACTCAGCCATAAAAAAGAATGAAATAACTCCATTTGCAGTAACATGGATGGACCTAGAGACTGTCATACTGAGTGAAGTAAGTCAGAAAGAGAAAGACAAATATCATATGATATCGCTTATATGTGGAATCTAAAATATGACACAAATGAACTTATTTACGAAACAGAAACAGACTCACAGACACAGAAAACACACTTGTGGTTGCCACAGGGGTGGGGTGGGGGAGGGAAGGATTGGGAGTTTGGGGTTAGCAGATGCAAGCTATTATATATAGAACGAATAAACAACAAGGTCCTACTGTACAGCTCAGGGAACTATATTCAATATTATGTGATAAACCATAATGGAAGAGACTATGAAAAAGAGTATATATATGTATAATTGAATCACTTTGCTGTACAGCAGAAACTAACACAACATTGTAAATACACCATGCTTCAATAAAAAAAAGAGTCAAGGCCAACGATGGTGGCCAGGTCACTAGGGTGGGACACTGGGTGGAGAAAGAATGGGCTTGGACACCACCGTGGACCTGCCTTGATCTAATCCAGACAAAAGGAACCTTCCACATGGAGGTGAGAGTCAAAGCTTCGGCCATGGACTGAGTGTTTGTGTCCTCCAAAAATTCATGTGCTGAAACCTAACCCTCAGTATGATGGTGTCAGGAGGTGGAGGCTTCGGGAGGTGATGTGAGTGTTTGTGTCCTCCAAAAATTCATGTGCTGAAACCTAACCCTCAGTATGATGGTGTCAGGAGGTGGAGGCTTCGGGAGGTGACGCGGTCATGGGGGTGGAGTCTGCATGATGGGATCAGTGTCCTTATAAAGAGACCCCAGAGAGCTCCCTGTCCCTTCCTCCAGGTGAGGACACAGCAAGAAGATCCCTTCTGTGAACCGGGAAAGGTGTCCTCACCAGACACCGAATCTGCCAGTACTTTGACCTTTGATTCCCTGCCTCCAGAGCTGTGAGGAAGGATTCCTGTTGTTTAAGCTCCTGTCTGTGGTGCTTTGTTACAGCAGCTTAAACAGACTAAGACAGCCTTATGGTCAAGAGCAGCACACGACTGCACCCGTGTGTTCTGCAGTCTTTGCCTCCTGTGCAGATCTGCATGGGATACTGGTTTCCAGGCCAGGAGGCTTGTTAGGATTTAGGGATCTGAACTCCAGCTACGCTCAACATAACTAAAATAATGGTGCTCAAGTGACCCCGGTTTTAATATCAAGGTTGCTACCCGGTGATGTCACGGAAGCCACTGAATATTTCTGGGTAACAGTTGGCCAATTTCTAAAAGCCGTGGGAGTATGGGGGTCATGGGGGGTTAGAACATAGTCTTCTCTAGGGTCTCTTCGATTACAGAATTTTATTCACGTATTGAAAAATATTTATTGACATCCCTGGGCCAGACACTATTCCAGGCCCTGGGGATATGGCAGTGAAATCACTTACCCAGCCATGGGTCCCGTGAGGAGTGAAGACGTGTGGCCCTTGGAACATGACAACAACACCCACCTTTCTGGTATCTACAGCTGACAAGACCCGCAGCTAAACAATCCTGAGCTGAGGGCAGAATGTGGGTGTCTCCCCATTTTACAGAGCCCCAGAGAGGTGCCCTGACTTCCATAGCCCGTCCTGGAGCCTCCAGCCAGCGCTGGGGATGCCGGGACGAGTCCTCTCTCCATTCAGTATCCTGTGCCTCCAGGGGCAGGTCCCCACCTCTGTCTCTGGCTGCCTCTCCAGCCATGCCCCCACTGTATCCCCCTAAGTTAGAGGCCCCAGCGCACACACGTACCCCCAGCTTCGAGGCACTGCTCACTGCCTCCCCTCCTACAGTTACTGTCACTTTCTCTTCCCCGCTCACCTGGATCCCACTCGGTCCTTAAGACCTAGTCTGCTCCCTGTGTCCTCTCTGAGGAACTGCACGGGCTTGTAGCCACCTCTCCATCTTCCTCACTCCTGAAACACTTGTGGTCTCCAGCCTCCAGCCAGCCTTGTCAGAGGATGTTTTGCACCAGCAGGGCTTTCTCATGGTGTTCACCATCCTCAAGGTGATACTCAGCTTTTCCAGTGAGGGGGGACCACTTGACTTATCTTTTACACACTTCTTCATACCTAGTGGGGTTCTGAGTATACAGTAGGTTCTCAAAGACTCTGTTGACTGATCTTAACTGAGAAACATAGGAGAATATTAAAATGTTTCCACGTGACTTGGGAGTAAGAGGAGTCCAGGGTTATTCCCCTAATTACCTACTGGTCTAGTGGATGCTTTGTCTGTCTGTCTGGGGACAAGAAGACATGCTGTGTGTCCCCAGTGGGGTCTACATTTAGAGCTGTGGTTCCAAACCTCACAAGAGGCAGAGCACTCTGCAGAGTCTTCCTGGTGTTTACGCACTTGTGATAAAGCTTCATGTTCTAGTGGGGTGTTTACAAATGACTTTCATATGCCCCTGGAGAGCTCAGTCACTGGCTGGTCTAATTTTCTTGGATCATCTCCTAGGAAAGTTTCAGATGTGGCAGTGAGATCAGCTTCTCAATGTGTTCTCTTAGTGCACGTGTAAACTCAGCACTTTTTGTCTCATAACAGTGCTCCAGGAGATAGAAAAAAGAGAGAGAGAGAGAGAGAGAGATAAATAAAAAATAAAAGGCACAGATGGGGCCTGGACAGTTTCTCATTGCTTGTTCCATATGATAGAACTCAACACATCTGGTCTGCTACGAAAAGCATCTTTGCACTAATTTGTTTGTCAGTATCCATTGAGAGGACGATCTGTCATCCTGTCGTATTTCGGTTGCCCCGAGATGTTTGAAGACAAGGCTAGCCACAAATTGGAACCGTGGACACCAGGGAGTGGTAGAAACCACCAGCTGTTCTAAGTAACATCAACTGTGATATTTTTGAAGCGGAAATTTCAACCGTATCTCTCCAAAGGCATTTAGCAGCTGCAAGAAAAAAGCTCATCACTGTAACAGGGGAATGAGTTTATTTCTCCTCATGTTCCAGTGTGTGTGTGTGTTTGTGCATGTGTGTACACGCACTAACCCTTATTACTGGCTGGAAAAACAATAGAATGGATGGTCAGAATTCAAAGAGAATGTGACCTCTGTCTTGCCCCTTGGTATTTTAAGGCTTTCTGGTCAAAGGAAACATAGCATCATTCCATAATTTGTCTTGATTTGCAGGAACCAGAATTGAGATTTCATTGTGTTGCTTTGTTTGATTTCACAATGGTATAATCTGGTCATGGCTCCCCGTGCTCTGACTCCACTGTACCTCGTCACCACCTGCTCTTCAGGACATATTATGCTAAATGGCATTCATCTGTTTAAATTTCTGTCTCCCGTAGTTAGTTCTAATCTTCCCAGAGCACAGAGACTATGTTTTGTCCTGGAACACGAGGGGTGCTCAACAAATGTTATTTGGATTGAATTAATTTAAATTTCTATCTTTCAACAAGGTAGGAAGTGTGCCAATCTGTTTATACCTGACGGGCTGCCCGTCGACGTTCCAAAGATTCCTTTGTGTCCTCCTGTCCTGTCACCGCTCAGCAGGCCCCTGTGGAGAACCGCAGTGCGGTAGGTACTACGTTCTTTCTCCTTTGTGTCTTGTAGAGGACAACTGGGGTCTCTAAGAAGGAGAGGCTTCCTTTGCCAGTCTTCTGAGGTCTCCTATGGTGCCCACCCCCGACAGCTAGCTTTGCTCTTGACTTGGTAGCCCTTCAGTTCCTGCCTTTCTCATCCTTCTCCATTTGTCAGCAGGTCAACATGCAAGCTGATTTACATGATGCTCATGGTGTGTAGTGCACATGCTGGAACAGAATAGCAAACACCAGCTCCCACCAACATCAAAGCCGTCCAACTGCAAGTCAGTTGCCAGAGAAAGTTGTGCAAAGAAGGAGGAGAGGACGGCTGGACGTGGGCCGAGTTGGGTGGGCGAGATCCAAAGAGCAGCGCTGCTCAGGAAGGCCAGACCGCCATATCACTTCCTCCCTCTGTCCAGGCAGGTCCTGTGAGCTGTGCTACGTTTGTCAAAAGGTTGTTTTTATGTTTTATATTTGATATGAAATGATAAAACAAACTAGTACAGAGAATGGGAGTCAAGATCTGATGTGTAGAAGAGCCATCAACATTTGTAAATGTGTCTCCTTTCCGTTTTTATTTTATTTTACTTTGCTGTTGCTGCTGTGAAATGGAAGAGCTCTCCTGCATGGTGACTGGGTGAGCTACGCGCTCGGCCTGCACACACATTCACTTCCTCAGGTGGGACGAAGGTGGAAGTCCTTCCCTGTCCTCCCCCCATCCCTGCAAGCCCTCTGGTTCTGTCTTGCTCTCCCACATCGCCCCCAAAGCCCACTGTGTGTGTGGGGAGGGAGAGGAGCTCAGCTCCGAGCCTGCACCCCAAGGAGAGGGGCTGAGTTTATTGCATTTAAAACTGTGGGCGATGTGGGGCACAAGGAGTTGAGGTCTGAGACGGGTGGAGGGGCACATGGGGTCAAGGAGGTGGGAGCTGAAGAGAAGGATCGGAGGTCTGGCCGGGAGAAGCAGCATGGCTGGTGTGCAGGCAGACTGTGCTGCTCGACTGCCCATACCATCTGTCCCTTTAATACCCTCTGCACCGCCCCCCCACCACCAGACCTGGGGCAGAATCTTAAATAGGTGGTTTTGTGTTGGACAAAATACAGAGGTGGCCAGCAAACAAAGGTGGCAAAGAAAGAGCTGGAGCCCTGGTCAGTCCCCAGGAACTCCTGTCCTTAGTCCTGTCTGGTAACAAGAGGCCCTTCGTGGGGCTCCCAGCTCTGCTCTCCTGGCCCCTGTGGCCAGCCGCCCACTCTCCAGGCTCCAGGAGCCCTGAGTACGCCCTCTCCTGCTGCCCACATAACAGTAAGAGTTACCAGTAACAGGGTAACTGCTACAGGCTGAATCTTTCCGCCAACCCTGTGAGGAAGGTATTATTATCCCCATTTTACAGATGAGAAAACATACCCAGAGAGTCATTTATTGAGTGTCACCAGCTAATAAGTGATTGAGCTGGGAGAAGACCCAGGTCACTTGAATCCAAAGCCTGCTCTTTTTCCATTCAGCCCCACTCCCTCTAACACAAAGGGTGTTCTGTATCCTTATGTGAATTTTCTTCTAGGAAGGAAGCTCTGTCTCATGTGTGGAGCTCACGATTTCTGCCTTGTTCTTCAGCAGCGATCAAATGCTTGACGTTTGTCAAGAAAGCCAGAACTCTATCCCACAGTATCGGTGTGTCTCTGTGTGTGGAGTTTGGTTTTGCTGTTTTGTTGATGATTTGCTTATGGCCTCACTTCACTGCACTAAACTATAGCTATTTGCTCACCTTGTTGTATTCCTTTCTTTATAGATGTACAACTGAGGTCAATTAAAATGGAATTATAATAAAATGGCAGACTTAATCCCCAACATATAAATAATTACCTTAAGTATAAATGGTCTAAAACACACTCAAACAGACGAAGATTAGCAAAGTGGATTAAAACAACAAAATGCCATGATCCAACAATATGTTGTTTACTTGAATTCATTCTAATTACTATGGCATAGAAGGTTAAAAGTAAAAGGATGGGAAAGGATATGTCATGTGACTATGATAAAAAAAAGTCAGGAGTGGCTATATTAAGATGGGATAAAGTAGACTCCAAAGCATAGAAAATTACTACAAACAAAGAGGGAAATTACATAATAATAATAGGATCAATCTACTGGGAAGACAAAACTATCCTAAATGTATATGTACCAAACAGCAAAACACTGACATAAATGAAGCAAAAACTGACAGATCTGAAATGAGAAAAGCAAATCCAAAGTTGTTCTTGGTAACATCAACACCCCATTCTCAGCAACTGATAGAACTACAAGACTGAAAATCAACAAGGATGTAGAAGAACAGAACCACACTGTTGATCAACAGGAGCTAACTGACATTTATAGAATATTTCAGCCAACACCACAGAACACACATATTTTTCAAGTGCCCACGGTCACCAAGAGAGACCATATACTGGGCCATAAAAACAAATCTCAACAAATTTCAAGGAATTGAAATCATATGGAGTTTGTTCTCTGAACATAATGGAATTGAACTAGAAATTAATAACTTAAAAAGACAACAAGAAGGTCTCTAAACACTTGGAAATTAAGCAACACACTTCTAAATAATCAATGCATCAAGGATGAAGTATCAAAGAAAATAAAATACACTGAATTAAATAAAAATGAAAATACAACATCTCAAAATATGTAGGATGTGGCTAAAGCCATGCTAAGAGGGAACTTTATAGCCCTAAATGCTTACATTAGAAATGAAGAAACGTTTCAAATCAATAATAACTTCCTATTGTAAGAAACTAGAAAAAGAAGAAAAAACCCAAACAGAAGGAACAGAATAATAAAGAGAAGAGAAGAAATCAATGCAATTAAAAACAGGAAAACAGAGATAATCAATGAAACCAAACTTCAAAAAAGTCTGTAAAGCTGATAAACATTTTGCAAGACTGAGAAAGATAAAAAGAGAGAAAACATAGGTCACCAGTCTCAGGAGTGAAACTGGGGCATCACTACAGATCCTGCAGCCATTAAAAGCCATTAAAAAGATTATAAGGGAATATTATGAACAACTTTATGTCCATAAATTCAACAACTTGGAAGAAATGGTTTCTAGAAAAATACAAACTACAGAAACTCAACCAAGACGGAATAGCATTAAAGGAAATGAATTTATAATAAAAAATCCCCCATAAAATAAGTATTTAGGCACCACCCCCCACAATACCACAGATTCAGTCAGGTGCCTTTACTTTATGCCCTCATAGCTACTGCTATTTTTCCTGTATAGTGCTTATCACAATTTACAATACTATATTTATTGATATGATTATTTTATTGAAGATTCTTTCTCAAAATCCTGTAGATTCCACGACTATGTTACTTTGTTTCTACGTGTCCCCAGCATAATGCCTGATACCTCACGGGAGATGCTTAGCTATTAACTGAATGAATGAATGAAATCTTTGGATGGTAGAAACATAACTGTTAGAATGACTTATTTACATTATGACATTACATTATATTACTCAGAAATGACATTACATTACATTACTCAGAAATGACATTACATTATTACTCAGAAATTGCTTGAGAATATAAAAACTGACTTTGTTTAACTTGCATGTCTTTGTCATTGACAAACATTAGCTACCAAGAACAATCAGCCCCTCCAGCTACTCAAAGCAAAAGTCAATAGAGGTACGAACAAAGCATATGCTCCCTAATTCTCCGAATTTTTACAAAATACTGAGTTTGTCTTATTTATCATGAAGTCTTAGCTAATGACTGTGATTTTTACATTTGTACTTTTTCTAGGAATATTTTTTCCTTAGTATAATTTAATCTAGGGTGCTCACTTACTTTTCCAAATGAAAAGTCCTAAAACACGGAGTTCCAAATCTCTCTAACGAAGGTCAAGATCACAGTCTATTTCCATTGTCTGACAGAATCTTGCTGTCTGGCTCGTAGTATAGGTTTAAGAAATATTTACTCAGAAGTGAATGAATTTTGTGACCACCTAGAGGGGTGGGATAGGGAGGGTGGGAGGGAGATGCAAGAGGGAAGGGATATGGGGATATATGTATGCATATAGCTGATTCACTCTGTTATACAGCAGAAACTAACACAACATTGTAAAGCAATTATACTCCAATAAAGATGTTAAAAAAAAAAAAAAGAAGTGAATGAAAAGGTCCTAAGGATTCCATCCCCTCCTTTGTCTTCCTTTGTTATTGATTATTGTCCTCACTGAGTCAGTTGTCCTGGGGCAGGGAAGGCTGGGCTGACCATGAGAAGCCCCAAGGGCAAGAACGGGTCTCATGCTCATCTTTGTGCACAGCAAGTGGCTGTCCATAAAAAGTCTTGAAAAAATGAATAAACGGCTGAGCAAACAATCCATTTTAAAGGTAGTCCTAGGTAGGGATGAAGCTGGCTGATAGACATACATAAAAAGAAAAAGCAAAGAAACAAGCAAACAAACCCAAAAAGCCCCTTGCTTTCTAACTCAGCCCAAGTTTAAAAACATATTTTTATTTTCCATCTGGTCCATAACGAATTCAAGTCAACATTTCAACCCTGATGTAAGGTTTGAGAAAGGCAATTATCATAATCAAAGAGGGAGTAAAGCTAACAGAGAATAAAGGAAGAACTTGTGCAAGAGAAAGGGGAGCATCAGGAAAGAGAAACAAGGTCACCACGATCACAACATTCTCTGAATTGTGGCAGTTTGAGTCAAATCAAGATTGATGTACCTTATGTGTCCCCCAGAATGTTTTGCATAGAGGGTAATGCAGGGCTTTAAAATGTCCTATTCTTATTGCTTAATGAGCCCCATTGGAGACCATATGTGTGATGGATTTTTAAGTGATTTGAGGAGAAAAAGAGGGAAAGGCAGCAAACAGTGCAACCAGGGAAATGGATTAAATACACAGATAACCGACTGCATCCAGGTCGTGTCATTCTTACAACCACACTGTGGAGAAAGTCCTTTCTCCTCTTTCACAGACGTGGAACCCAAGTCCTTTGACCAAGTTCACCAGGAGAGAGAACAGGTGGGCAAATGTCCTGACCCAACTCTGCCCGGCTCTCTCTCTCAACATCTTCCCCCAGGACTGTGAGTTGGCATCAGAGCAGCTGCCCCATCACACTGATGGGGAAGTTCCCAGAAGAAGAAGACAGAAATTTGAAATACAACACAGCGATAAATTACAGGATGGGTAGCGGGCTATTCTATTGATGTGCACAGAATGTCTGACAAATTTAAAGGATTCCTTGAGAACCTTAGTTATTCTATAGAAATAAGTCTAAAGGAAATTTGGAAAGTGAAAAAAATTTCTACTCAGACAAACCTCAGTCTACCTTACATTACAGCGTGACTGTTATTCTGTTAACTATTATCCTGGTTGAATGTGCAATTGTTTACTCGCTTGACTATTCAGTGCACACTGGACAGATACAACATGGCTATGGTAATATTTAGGTACTGATTTTTTTGTAATCAGAGAGAAAACATTAATATTATTAAGAAGATGTTTTGGATTAAGCTGCTGGATTGTAAATTGGTTGTGAAAGATTTAAGATGACATAAACAGGTGATATTAACAGAGGTGGGTATATCAGAAATTCCCATTTAAATGCAATTTGGAAATGTTGTACTTTTCACTGTTTTTATCTTTTTTTTTTTTTTTTTTTTGTGGTACGCGGGCCTCTCACCGCTGCGGCCTCTCCCGTCGCGGAGCACAGGCTCCGGACGCGCAGGCTCAGCGGCCACGGCTCACGGGCCCAGCCGCTCCGCGGCACGCGGGATCCTCCCAGACCGGGGCACGAACCCGCGTCCCCTGCACCAGCAGGCGGACCCTCAACCACTGCGCCACCAGGGAAGCCCTTTATCTTTTTAAAATGAATATATTCAGCAAATGTTCATGAGGGCTTGCTCTGTGCCAGGGTCCAGCCCCTGCCAGTGATTCAGAGGTGACCCAGACCTTGCTCTGCCTGCCTGGGTCCAAGGCTTAATTGGGGGTGAGAGTCAGACCCACGGGAAGTTAAAGCACAACCTCAACACTGCTGAGCTCCCCTGGAGGCCTCGGGGGTACAGGGAAGGGACTCGCAGCCAACCCTGGGCCAGACCAGGGGTGCCTCTGGCGAGGGGCAGCGTGCGCCAGTGAGATGGCAGGCAGAAGTCCTTGAGGGGCAGTAGGGCCTGGGCCCATGGCTGGTGATGGTGGCATCTGAGTCACTGCCTTCGGGTGAAACTAACTTGAGCAAACTTGTTGAAGCTTTAATCCTCTCAGGTTATTTCAGGGGTAGAAAGCTTGTTCAAGACCACAATCTCTGCTGCCATGAAGACCAGGGCCAGGGCACTTCTGCCGAGTCCCCTTCCCTCCAGCTCCCTGGGCCAGTGTGCGGTCACTGTCCCCTCACGGTCGGATGGGGACGGGGAAGGGCTGCAGAGAAGGTCCTCGTTCACATCATTCATTCTAGGAGATTCAGTAAAATGTGTAATCATGCTTTAATTTCACAGGATGCCTTTATAACAAAGCCACTTGAGTTGGGACATGCCGCTAAGGACCACCAGTGCCCCCTTGATAATGTTTGTCTTATTAACAAACAAATGTCAGCCGAGGCAAACTGGTGACCTGCAAACTTCAGACATCAGGGGATATTTCAGGGTCAGACCCCAGCCAGTGCCTCCTGTAATGTAACTTCATTTTATAAGAGAAACCGCTTTGACAAGGTTCTCACTGTGTGTGTGTGTGTGTGTGTGTGTGTGTGTGTGTGTGTACGGAATAAATAACCTTATTCATACGTAGCAGCTCCTCAGAAACCACTCACCGTTACCAACCATCTATTCATTTTCTAGAATTTTGCAATATGGAGAATCTTCACAAGGGAAGCCTATAATTTCCTAACAGCTATTATTTTTTTATTCCTCTTGTAATTAGCCCAGATTAATTTTTGTTTTAAAGAAACTCTTTACTGATTTTTAGTGAACACATTTATTTCTTGTGCTTAAAAGCTGGTAATATCAGTGGATTAAAAGGCAATTATGCCTGGCGTTTCATTCAAAAGCTTCTTTGATATTACAAAATAATGACATGTGACTGTTAAGATTGGGATTGGGTTATTCTTCATGTAATGCTTTGCAGTACTGTAAACACTTTCATAATAATAAAAAAAAAGCATTTAAATCCTGAACATTTAATTTTTGTTTTTTTAAAATTTCCACCTTCTGAAGCTTTTAGGGAATAGAACGTTAAAAGATTTTAATGCACACAGATGCATCTGAATTTCCCTTGGAGAGAAGCTACCTTAACTGCCATTTCAAGTTTTACATTCCTGCTAAACAAATGATTTCATTTAAATAAAAAGGTCTCATTTTCTATGATGAAAATTCATCTGCTTCATGTAACTCTGAAGCATTTTGATTTAGTACTGACTATATTCTCTTTCAAGGAGAATATTCTTCTAAAGACATTGTGCAAGAATGCTTATATTTTGGGCTTCCCTAGTGGAGCAGTGGTTAAAAATCCACCTGCCAATGCAGGGGACACAGATTCAAGCCCTGGTCCGGGAAGATCCCACATGCCACGGAGCAACTAAGCCCGTGCACCACAACTACTGAGCCTGCGCTCTAGAGCCCGCGAGCCACAACTACTGAGCCTGTGTGCCACAACAACTGAAGCCCACGTGCCTAGAGCCCGAGCTCCACAACAAGAGAAGCCACTGCAATGAGAAGCCTGCGCACCCCAATGAAGGGTAGCCCCCGCTCGCCCCAACGACAAATTCTTTTTCAATCTTCTAGAAAAAAATGCGTAGTCTGTTAAATTCTTAGAAATTTTTTTGTAAAAGATGTAAATAAGGAAACGTTTTTCTACACATTCATAGGGGTATATACATGGGTATATGTATATGCAGTTGTAATTTATACATGTACACATTGTTTTAGTTTATATACAGTAAGAGTTCATGTACATTTATAGTATGTATCTATGTGGTTATGGTTCATATATACATTTGGAGTATGGATACTGTACATTAGAAGCCCCTCTCCAGCAATGACCAGTAGGAGTCGAGCTGCCTTTCTGTGCAGCATGTGTGTGCTCAGCACTGAGCTGATCCAAGAGATGTTCATCTTGAAGGTGTGTTGAAGTAATTTCTAGGCCCGAGGTGGAGCTGCTTCTGCCCGGTGCCACATTAGCAAACGGAAACTTAGGTGAACTTTGTGTCCCTGTGAATGTCCTGCTCGACCAGAAACGCAGGGCAGTCGGCCAGGCCCCACCGGCCGAGCAGCTCTGAGTCTTCCCACCGTCCAGGGTTCACTGATGGCCCTAGCCAGTCAGATATTGTCAAGTGTCTCTTCCTGGTTCTTTTCTTTGTCCTGTAAAATCTTCCTACTTCCCACCCCACTGTACGGTTCTCCGAGAACAGACCATCTGCCTCCTGAAGTATGTTTGCGTCCCCTAAATTGTCTTCTTTGATCATTTTTAACACACTTATATGAAATATCTCCTGTCTTTAAGAAATATGAACTTCCGAGTGCTGGGAAAGACCTTACCGTGGAAACATGATTTTGACAGGCCCGGGGGGAAGAAGGGGGTTTGGGACAATGACGCGTGTCCTGTGAGCAGGCGAGCGTCTCAGGCTGGAGCAGCAACAGCAGCAGAGACTTGGAGGTGAAATGGACATGGAATGTGCAGGAAAACGGCAAAAGATTAAAATGAGCCAAAGATGAGATGCATATTATACTTTAAGTAAATAAGAACCTAAATAACTCCATTTATTTTGAACAAAATTTCTATCTTTCTTTATTTTTGATGTGAGATTCCTGATCTGAGCTCTGATTTTTTACACATTCACATGCCAACAGCCTGGGTGGGTCCAGTCAACGCAGGAGAACTGAGATTTCCAAAGCAGCCCTGCCGTTCACTCTCTCCCCTAAGACTGAGACCCTCTTCCCTCCTTTCTGGGGAAGGCAGGGCAGTGCGATGCCAGAGCTGCACACGGAGACCCAGATGAATATCAGCTCTGGATCTGGGGCACAGAATAGCTTCACCATTTTTTTTTTTTTTGATGGATTGAGGCAATCATCCACTTTTGGATTCCTCTAGTCTTCACTGTACATTTACATCACTGATGAGCATTAGAGTTTGCAACCACTAACGAACCACATAAAACTAAATAAAAAAGACAGACTGAATTCCAAACTGGACTTGGGCATTTGTATGCTGAATGACCTTGGGTCAGTCATTCTGATCCTCATGGTTTTCATCAATCTACTCTATACGTAATATTCTATCTCATATCTCTAATATTCCATAATATTTTCTCCAATGCTTGAGTTATCTCCATTACTCTTTCTTCCCTTTTTTTTTTCTTTTTTTGGTGCATATACTACATATCTTTAAAATATGTAGCTCCTGGCTTCACAGATTGCTCTTTGGAGCTCATCATCTCGCAAACATTTCCCCAAACTATAGCACAGTTTCAGTGTCATGATGATGAATGACAGCTATGGATTTTACTTTCAATTTTAATTTTTAGTTTCCTAGAGCCTAATTTATTTGTAGCCCATCCTAGAAGCTGCTCTGTACTAATTCCCTAAGAAATGGCTACTGTCAAATGTAAATCAATCAAGCGTGTGCCACACTCCAGTCCAAGGTAACAAACCATGAACCAAATATTAATTGTGAAATACTAACTGTTGTATTTTCCAGAGTCCAGTGGAAGAAATAAGTGGGATACCAGAATGGGATTCTGTTTTAAATCAAGAAATGGGGTCTTCAGGAGAACATGATCTATGTGAATTAGGTAAGTCTCACACTATTTTTTGTGCTTCAGCCGAGGCTGTGAAAGATGCAGCAATGAAAACTCATGTGTATACACTGCCCATCAGTCATTGCCGTACCTAAGGGAATGAATAGCTTGCAAACTGCAGAAATATTTTGTGATTATACTTTCTTCTTAGGTTCAATGTCAGACCATTTTTTCAGTTCACTTGATGGTATTAGCTGAATCATATTCCTAAGTACAGCTGTCAGGTAGACCAGATGTCAGCTCTTGGACACAGGCATTAGGTGCCTAGTTTTATTTGCTATTGGGTAGTTAATAACTTCTGCTTCCTGAATTGTCTTTTATCATCCAGTCAGAGCGGAATAGTTTAGATTCGTAGGGGGAAAAACAATAGGAAAAGAAATACTTCTAGAAAATATTTTTTCTCCAACAAGGTAAATTGCCTGAAAAAAATTGTTTTCTGGGAAAGCAATATTCCTGTCTACTGTCTTCATTATTTTTTTTCATATGCACTGCTTTTAACATATGCTTTCTAGCATCTGAAAGGAAGAAGCATTTGTGTGATTAATCTTTCAGAATAAAGAAGCAACTTCTCAAAGAAAAGTTGTTACAGAAAATTGTTTTCACAGTTCTTAATTTTTGAAGACAATTTAAATAATAATGGTAATTATTATTAAATAATGGTAATTATTATTAATGTTAGAAGCTAACATTACTTTCCTAAGCTCCTTATACATACCACCTCAGTGAACTCTCACATCCAATTATTATTAGGTTGGTATTACTCTTCACATATGCAAAATTACCCAGGAAGTAAAGCCAATCATTTGTATTTATTTCCAAGAAAATTTAAGTTGTACTTTTTTCCCCCTGTGGCAATTTATTAATGTTGTAATAATCAAAAGCGGTTTTAACATTTGTTGGAGTGCTAAGTGATTTGTACAGATGGTCTCCTTTAATTTTCAAATTTGACACTGACAACAGCATTTTACTCTCTGTATTTTACACAGATGAAGGGACTGAGCTCAGAGAAATTAAGTAACTTGTGCTAATTCTGTTATTCTGTATTCTCTTTTTATATTGTGGAAATGACAAGAAATTATTCATTTGATTTTACATTGCAAGTCAATTCATAAGTGAATGGTGTGGATACTCAACACACCAGCCCCATTAACACTGAAAAAATGAAACAAAATTCAAATAAGTGGCAGGTTCAATTTTAAGCAATGCATACTAAAAAAATTCTTGAAATAGGATCTTTCCATAGCTTTCTCATAACTGTGAAGTTAAATACTATATGGGGATATTATATTAAGCAACTGAAATTTGAATCATATCATTATACATCTCCTTACTGCCCTGGCCTGGCAGGTACCCTGCTGTGTTCCACAAAGCCTTCTCAGGTGATCATAAGAGTTGAGGGCTTCTCTCTGGAGTCAAAGTTTGCTGATGTCCTCTTGTCATTTCATCCTAGTTGTGTCTTGTCTGTGCCTTCACAGATAAATATGTGCTGATTTCATGTTTTGATCTAAGTTTCAAATTTCCTCTGTCTTACTGTTTGTTAGTGTTTCCTGTTTTAGACGCTAAGCTCCTACTGCAGGCTTGGTAGGGGGGGCCATGCAGTGCTTGAGCTGAACTGAAAAAAAGCAAACATTTTCATCTAATAGCAACTGTTCAAATGATGACAGTGTTATTCTAGGCTCACTCCTTTGCTGGCCGACCGACAACGAATATTTCCATAAAATGAAAGAACCAGTAGCTGCCCTCTTGAGAATGAGACACTCAGCCCTTATGAAATTAACTGAAAAGATCAATACAAGACCAGTCAAACATTATATTGTATGTGATAAAAACAGAAAATAGAAAAGTTCAGTTTAATGCTTTGTCTCTTTTGTTTTTGTTCTTTACAAAACTTGGGAGGATAACAAAGAGAATTCTGATCTCTTGTGAAATGGAAATGGACTGAGAGATGCTCAAGGGAAAAATGTCCACGTGAACTGAAACGGACAACAAAGAAAATGAACAACTGCACCCAGCCCAGCTGGAGAGTAAGTGGACCAGGCTGATGGAGGACACCAGTGCAGATGAGGCAAAAATACAGCAAAGTGGGTGGAGACACTTCGCGTAGAAATAATCCCCATGATGGGAAGGTCTGGTGAGAAGAGTGTGGAAGAGGAAAACCCAATTTCCCAAGGTGAGGCCAAGTGCAAACTAATTAAAATTTTTCCTCCAAGTAGGCAGAGACCCAGGGAAAAGAACTCCCCCAAACCAAAGCCAATCTCTGCCCTCTGCCTGGGACCCATTTCCTCTTACAAGTGCCCTCCTCTGACTCACATGGGAGGCTTGATGGAGTCCAGAACCCAAAACTCATTCACGCTCTAGGGCTTCCTTTGCCATTTACTCCCCTTCATACATTCTGTGTCCTGGGTTTCCTTCCCTATCGTACAAGCTAATTGATTCTTACATGTTAATAACACATCCCATTTGTGAAATGCTATACGATTTAGGGTCTGTCATATATAACAACAACTTTGGTTCTCCCAACAAACCAAACCAACAGTCGCGTTTAACTGTGCCCTTCAATTTTCAGTCGGTTCTCTAACAGAGGAATTGTTTGTGCGTGGGATCAGAGAGGGATGGAAAATTCCAACACTTTTTAAGTCACAGTGGTATGTTTTAAAACTACTGCAAATAGTAAGAAACTTTCTTATCATTTTCCAGATATCAGTATGAGTTGAGCTGATTTCACAGCTTAGATTTAATTAAGATTCAAAGGGGGAAGAGTAAAACTCCAATAAATGAGACTTATCTAAGAATACTAAGGAAGTCAATTGATGAAAAACTCAAAATCAGTGGGTTATTTTTTCTTGGAGAATATTAGAAAAAATGGAGAAGTGGAAAAAGTTTTCCTAATTAGCAAGGGGGAATACAGATCTGCCAGTATAACTGCAGGTTAATCCAAGTGTTATTCATCCATCCGTCCATCCACCTTCCATCCATCATTTACACACTGGGTATGCTCGCTAGTCAGTCACACACTGTGAAGAAATCAGATCCATGCCCTTAAAGAGTTTTTTCTTTAGTTGAGAAAATTAAATTACCAATAATGGAAGAGACTATCCTTTGAGTGGTATGAGTTCCCAGAATAGTGATGGTCAGAGAAAAGACAGCTAAAAGGTGACTTCAGAGCTTAGGGAAAGAGCATGTGGACCAATAAGCTGACCAGTCTGATGGAGGGAAGTTTGTTAAGAGGGAGAAGTAAGGTTGACTATTTAGACAGGACACTTCAGAAATGTAATTGACAAAACCTGAGGGGAAAGATAAAACTGAAGAAAATCCCACGAACATTTTCTGGACATTATAGTCCAACATTATTCTGCACGAACTCTCATCACCCGAAGCCTGTGCTCCCTGAAGTGAGATTGCATCTTTCGATGGACATTCTCCATGACACGCGTGAAGACAGATCTCAATGAGGCACCACGCTGCTCCCTGAGACAGTGCTGTCAGGTGGGGGAGGGAGGGAGGGAGGAAAATGTGAAATGACCAGACCAATGCTCTTTGTGTCGTGGAACAGGACATGGAGTCTGAGACAGCTAGGTTGTGCCCGGCTCTTCTACTCTCTGCACAAAAAGGCCCCTTTGAGCCTCTGTTTCTCCATTGAGTGTTGTGAGAATAGGAGAGGACTTTTCAAACTATCCAGACAGCACACAAAATACAGTGATGGTGCAGGAAGAATAATAATGGCCAGTCTTTATCTGGCACCTACAACATGTGGGCTAGTGTTCCAAGGACTCCGCGTGTGTTTATTTAATTATTACAAAAGCTCTATGCAGTAGATACTACTACAGCTGTGATGATGATGATGATGATGATTATCTCTGAGCGGTTGAGAAACCAAGGAGGAGCTGCTGAACGGCGCCTCAGGGCTGCACAGCTGGGATGGGAGTGCAGGGGTCCTGGCCTGGGGGGCTGGGCTGCAGGGGCAGCTCTGGGCCTGGAGGCAGAGGACTGGCTCCCTGCACTGCTCTGTCAGCTGGATGCTGTGCTACTTAGGGGGAGTCACTTGAACTCTCTCAGCTCGAGTTCGTCCTTTGCTTAAAAAACAAAAGTGAGGATTTCTATCTTACAGTGTTCATGTGAGGGTTTAATGTTAATATGTGTGGGTTTCACCGATTACACTGCTGGGTTCATGGCGGATTTTGATAAATGCTGCTTTCTCATGTATTTATGCTATCCTTTTTTCACTCCCTAATACTCCTTTCAGAGTGCTTGACTTCTACTCAGGGAAGGATGTTTGTCTCAGAAGGCTTCAACCTATGTGGTTGTCAGACGTTCTATTTCATTCTTCGCCTTAATTACAGCACTTGGTTTCTTGAAACTCATGTCTTCACCAAGAAACTATTTGAAAACTGACAGTTCAATCACTTAATTGTAAAACATAAATGAGACTTCTTAGTTAATTAAAGCTGGTGGGTAATTTTGTGTGCCAGGTTTACCCACGTGTCTTTTTTTTTTTTTTTTTTTCGGTATGCTGGCCTCTCACTGTCGTGGCCTCTTCCGGTGCGGAGCACAGGGCTCCGGACCCGCAGGCTCAGCGGCCATGGCTCATGGGCCCAGCCGCTCCGCGGCACGTGGGACCCTCCCGGACCGGGGCGCGAACCCAGTTCCCCTGCAGCGGCAGGCGGACGCGCAACCACTGCGCCACCAGGGAAGCCCTACCCACGTGTCTTAATGGCAGCATTGAATCCGGTATCTCTGGGTGAGCAGGTCAGTAGGAGCCTACTTGGAGCATGAAGAGGACAGTCTAGAGGGGAAGGCTGCAGGTTAGATGCTGGGAGAGGGGACACTTGTTCTGCCTCTACGGGTATCTGAGATTATGCTGGAGAAAAATTTACTTAACCTCTTTGGGTTTCAGTTTTCTCTTCTGTAAGATGGGATTTTTATACCTTTTTCCAGAAGGTATTGTGAGGATCAAATGATTTTCTCTCATGGTCCTTGGGAGTCAACAACCTACCTGCCCTCAGGTTGGATGAGAAAGGATGTGGCTGCAGAGGACATGCTGTGGATTGAATGTTGTGTCAAATCATCTCCCAAGGGGATGGTGTCAGGAGGTGGGGCCTCTGAGGGTTGATGAGGTCATGAGGGTGGAGCCCCCATGATGGGATTAGTGTCCTTCTAAAAGAGACCCCAGAGAGCTCCCTCACCCCTTTCTCCACATGAGGACACTCCACGTGTGAAGACTGCCATCTATGAACCAGGAAGCCGGTCCTCACCAGACACTGGATCTGCTGGTACCTTGATCTTGGATGTCCAGCCTCCAGAACTGTGAGAAATCAATGCCTTGTTTATAAGCAGCCCGGTTTGTGGGGTTCTGTTATAACAGCCTGGATGGACTAAGACAATTGCCTCAAACAAACCTAATATGAACACACAAATAGGTTCAAAATAAAAGGACAGGAAAAGCTATACTGCGCGAGCACTAAGCAGAAGGAAGCTGGAACCTCTACGTTAGTATCAGACGAAGTGGATTTCAGAGCAAAAAATGTTACCAGGGATAAAGAGAGTCATTTCCTATTGATGAAAACGTCAATTCACTATGAGAACATCATTCTGAAAGTTTATGCAGCAAACAGAGCTTTGAACTAACAGCACTGCCAGGAGAAACAGACAAATCTACTGATGTAGCTGAGATTTCAACACCCATCTCTCAAAAATTCGTACAACAGCTGGAAACAACCTTTGATCCAACCTTTGACCCAACCTTTGAGTCTTCCCCGTGTGCTGGACGTGGACCAAGGCCACACAGCCAGCCGCAGGGTGTTGACAAGGACTCAAAGCAAGCCAAGCAGGTTCTTTCGCTGCAATGGAGCGGCACGAGGACCAGCCACAGGAGGAAAAAAACCCAGACATTTGGAGATGGAACAGTGTGCTTCCCAGTAACGCAGGGAGCAAAGGAAAAAGCAAAAGGGGAACTGGCAGTGTTTTGGATGGGGTGAAAGAAGAGAAGCTTTCAAGAGGCTCAAGGAAACTCCTGGGGCTGCTGGTTGTGTCATCTTGGTCACAGTGATAGTTTTGTGTGTGAATTCAGCGTCCATCAACATTTACTAAGTTGTGCACTTAAAGACGTGCTGCTGATTGTATATCAGTTATACCTCAGCTAACCCGCGGAATCCACTGTCATATACATCATGCAATGAGAAATCGCAGCAAACTCACTGGAGCGGACAGAAAATTAAAGCGTTGACATGGAGAAAGGCAGTGAGCGTCTTCCATGCTGACCGGGCTGTAGATGATACAACCGCTTTGGAAGAGCGTGTTGGCATCTGCCGTCAGCAATGCTGCTCCAGGGTCACACCCCACAGCCTCTTTTAATCGTGTGGAGGAATATTCCGAATAGCATTGCTGATATTAACACAAAACTGGAAACAACATAAATATCCACGAACTCTAGAAGGGATAAACAAGCTTCTACATAAACTGGATCCTCTGTCATCTACCATTGGTATAAAATAATTCCGTGTATATGAAGGTCAAAGATATGTGAAACTAAAGATATCCTTCAGGGCACTGCGCTCAAAAAGTAGCCTGTTTAGAACCCGGAAGATGTGTCAACACTCAGATCACGGGGCCCAGAGTCTCTGAGTCAGTAGGTCACGGTGAGGACCAAGAAATGCATGTGTTAAGTTACTAGGTGACGCTGATGCCGGAGGTCAGTGGGCCACACTCTGATGCATAAAATAAAGCAACAGAGATATTAGCAAAAATTCAAGATGGTGCTTATCTCTGGGGAGAAGGGAAATCATGCAGTCAGGGCCAGCATGTGCGGCTTCAAGTGCACGGCTATGTTCTGCTTCTCAACCTGGAGGCACATTTTCACTTTATTAATTTTTCAGGAAAACATTCTTTAGTAAACTCGTTTGTACCAATATTCTATGTCACAATAAAAAAATTAAAAATGTACTAAGTAAGCATTGCAAAAGATGAGAAAATTAGTAGTACAGAAGATAGAAAGCAGCAGGGCCTGAAAATACTCACGATATACCCGCGAGAGACAGAGTACTGGAAATGAAATGAGAAAAATAATAGCATAAGAAGAAATTAATTATAAAAGATTTGGAAGTTATTAGGAAATAAGATGGGCTGATCAAGTAGCTTCTGATGCCAATAATTTTCTTTGTCTTATTTACCTATGATTTCTTCCGCTGGGATGTGTGCTTTCATAGATGGGAATCTGTTTTAAGTACCTAGGATGACCACCAGTAACATTTAATCAGAAGGTAACACAAGTACACCCCTTTGAGGGAAAAGAGATCTAGGTATGACCCAAGTGAAATTATTTATTAGGTAACGTTTTGGTTTTCAATTTTAAGGGAGAGTAAATACAACATTTGCGTTAACAACCATCACATTTAACTTGGCTATGTTAACAGTCTGGTGGGAAATGGCTATTTTGTTAAATGAAATATTTTGAAGACAGAAAACAGCAACTGACAGTGTTGGAGAAACGGATAAAAATGAACATTTAGGGTCATGACCCCAAAGGAAAGGCAGCCGATATTTTAACAGAAGCTGTTCAAGAAGGTCTGTGCTTACAGAGAAGAAAGTGGTGAGTGGGGATATTCCAAAAATAATTAAGGGGAATGAACAATAAAAAGGGGGTAGTTAGGCAGTATTAGAATGTGACAAGGAGTCTTTAGTCTCAGATAGAGAACTGTAAGAAACAAGCCCCCCAACCCTAATCCCCTCCTAGTCTCGAGGTTCTTGCAGGCTGCACGGAAGAAGCGGCTGGGCTTGCGGCCCGGGACGGCGCTGTTGCCACACCTGCCTGGGGAGCGCGTGTGCACAACCTGCACCATGTCCATTCTGGACTCGGGGGGATGGAAGTTTTGTTTTTCTATTTTTAAAAACCTCCCCAAATGACTCCCACACGCACCCTATGGGAGCTACTGCTCATGCTGCCAGAGTTGCTGGGCTGACTTGGCCGGAAGGCCCTGAGCGGCCGGCCACTGCTTTTCTCCAGAAGGGTCATCACTCCTATAGATAAACAGTAATTTGTTATTCCCTTCCTTTGGCCTCTTCTCACTATTATTACTAATTTTATTATTATTATTATTTCCCCCCAACATGGATGCCGCCTGTGCCTGGGATGCGGGCACCCCGAGCTGTGTAGGATCCTGCCCTTCCCTTGAGAAATTCGATGAACATTCCTGAGACTCAGTCTTCCCATCTATGAGGTGGGGGTGATGCCAGTCAGACCCTCAGAGGTGGTGCTGAGCTGACACCTGCGATGAGCATGAAGGACCAAGCACAGCGCCAGGCGTTTGCAACTGGGGTGGAAGTAACAGCTGCTCAGTCGATAGTGATTTCAGTGTCAACAGCAATAACAGCTTTGCTGCAGAGTTAGTCTTCTTCAGGACACAACGCTGGGAAGAGCTAGGAGCAGAGCCAGTTAAAAATGGCAGGATTCAACTCGGAAGGGTGGTGTGGCTGGTCCCAGCTCACAGAGCTATAGAACAAGGCAGGGTGGAGAGACAGCCAAGAACACTGCGGAGGGTCTCACGGAAGGGTGGAGGGGCATTGCCGTGGGGCATTTGCATGTGTAAATGGGTCAGAGAGCCTGTCAAAAGAGTGGAATATGGAATAACAAGAGAAAGATGAAGTTGATAAAAGGAACATAGTTCAGAGCACTGGGTGTAAGAGAAAATGAGATGCAAAATGTTACTTTGGATAAAATGTGTATGTTTGAATATGTGTGACCTGTAACTGCCTCTTTGTGACAAAGCGTATGAGAACCAGATGAGAAGACAAGTGTAAATAAAGATATTATCACAGACTTGGAAGGGTCTGGATGGAAGAAGGAAGGAAGGAAGGAAGGAAGGGAGGGAGGGAGGAAGGAAGGGAGGGAGGGAGGGAGGAAGGAAGGGAGGGAGGGAGGGAGGTAGGGAGGAAGCCCCTCTGGGGCTGCTCTACCTGAAGCTGCCCTGGTGTCGACCACCCTCCTCCCTGGGGCGCGGGCCGGGGGACCCAGGAGACATTCACACTTCCTCCTGGAGGGCAAATTCCATCCAAGTCTTTAGAAGGTACATTTTAAGTAATTTAAGTATCATGGAATTTAAATCCCTACCTTAATAGTAAAATTAACATGGAAATAACATGGAGTGGAATGAAAAGGTCACACAGATTTTTAGGAGGCAGCAGATCTCAAAGAGACTTTACATTTGCAGACAACTGGCTTTGGACCTGCGCCCAGACAAGGAGGGTGTGAGTTCATTTTCCTCTGCTGTTCAGAATCCTCCCCGGAAGGTCCCCATGGGCGGTGGTCCCCCTGCCCTGCACAAGCCGTGACCTCTGGGAGCATCTCAGTTCCACGGAGCACCTGCCTGGTGGGGTGAAACGGAGTCACCTTCCAACGGTCTCCCTGGTAGCACCAGGCTTGCGGATGTGGCCAGCAGGTGGTGACATATCTTCCTGAGATGTGGGACCACAGATCGAAGTGGCCCGACCTCAGAGACTACCGAGAATGAGAAGCTTATGGTTGTACCTCTCGCTTCAGCTCAGAAAGATACACGGATGTCTACACTATTAAGGAATCTAGAGGCCCAATTTTTAATCCCAGTTGATGACAACAGTTGTTTCTGGAGTGAGGAAGATGGCCAAGAGTAGAAACTAAGAGCCAAACTGTTCAGTTTACTGAACGACTTTTCACTTCATTTTCCTGTTTCAAGCATCCAGCCCCCACCCCAGAGCTGTGATGCAGAAATACAACTGGTCTGACCACACACCAAGGGCTCTGTGTGTCCTTGTGAGTCAGGCTTCCTCTCCAGGTGACCCCCACGTGCCACCAGACACAGCACAGGCATTCCTCCCGGGGAGGCTACATGCTTCAGTTAAAAAACCAAAAGAACAGCAGAAAGAAACCATAAAAAACAAACAGGAACTAAGGGTGGTATCTCCACTGTGCAAGTATGTTGCATCCCAGAAACCATGTAAGCCCCGTTATCCAGGGATACATCCTAAGGGAGAGATGCCGTGCTCTTTCAGCTCCCCAAATCCTGACCACCCAGAAGCCCCCTACTCGACTCACCAGCGGCCCCAGCCTGGCCCTGGCTGTCCCCTCCCTGACCGACACCCGTGACTGCGACATCGTGTGACCTGCCGCCATACTGCCCAGTCTGTCCCACAGCACTCCATCACTTGTCCACGCTCACCCGATGCTCGGCCCTTAGCCTTCGCTTCCTTTCATCCCTCATTTTTCATACTTGGACTCTGTGCTCCTTCAGATACTGACATCCATCCTTCATCATTTATATGTTCAGCTACTCTTTTATCCCCAAGTAAAATATTTGGAAAAGTCACTTATCCACGATCTTACCCATTTCCTCCCCTTCTATCCCAAACCCCTTCTGTGACCTCTGTTTCTTCTCACTTAACTCCTCCCATGACCCTCCACACCAGCAAATCCACAGCTAAGGATCCTTAGAGCAGAAATCAGATTCCTAGTGAAAGAGAATTCCCAAAGGAGAAGCCTCACGGAGGTACATAAAATTAGGTCTTTGTTAGCAGAAACGAAAGGTATTGTATCGAAAGAGTGACCCAGCCTTCTTAGTGACCCAGCCCTGGGTGCTTCGTGCAAAGTAGTTCCCATGAAATTGAAATACGGTCAGAATCTCGGGTCCAATTTCATTTCTATTAGGTGCTCAGTGGCTAAATTAAGAACTTTACAGATCCCTCATTTAGATAAACCCCTAACTATTAACCTCTAATAATGTCATCATTTCACTGAGCAGAAAAGAAAACATCTGGGTGAGTTCAATTAGCCAAGGGTGTGGACACGGAGGCCTCTGCATTTTAATTGCGTCTTGCTGACCTTGACGGAGGACTTGAGCCAGGAGAGAGGGAGCGTGGTGGTGATGAGCACCCGCTGTGGACCACCTGCTGTGGAAGGGGACGGGGCTCCGGGCTTTCACGGAACCTCTGTGCCAGGCACATGGGCGAGGTGAGCAGAGGCGAGCCCTTCTCTTCATCGTGAGGGGGGAGCTCCTTATGCAGAGTTCCATCCTCAGTTGTGAGCCCATTTTTTCCTGCTCTTAAAAGTTGGTGACAATTCAACTTCTTTTATCTAATTATTGTCTCCCATTTAAAAGATTTTCACAATTCTGGGAAAATTATTACTAAGGTCTCTGCCCACCTTGCTTTCCACTGCCTAAATGAAGCCTTTTCTTTAGTAGCTGTGGTTGTGTGTTGTTTGTGCTGCAGGAGGCTTGTGCATGCAGGCGGGGAGCCTCTGCCCCCACGGCCACACCTTTGGTAGCTATGCGAGGCTGGTGGGCTCCTGGCTGCCCCATGTGTGTCCTCTGACCCATGATTCTGACCCTGCCTTTATTGGGTGGTTCTGGTTCTTCTCTCTTTGAATTTGATCACAAAGGGGACTGAACAGGAATCCACTGTCTTAAATATTTTTCCCCAACAGTGAATTTTGAGTCGAGGATCTGAGCACAGGTAGATTTATTCTGGAGGGGCTCCCAGGAGACCTGGTGGGGGGATGGGGAAGGCCCTGGGGCTCAGTCCCCGGGATCCCTGGGAGACAACATGGAACCTGCCCCATCGTCCCACCGGAGAGACAGGAAGTGGGGTGGTCATCTTCTGCCCCAGCCACCAACGGGCAAGTGTGGCTAGTGGGTAGGGGTGCCAACCACCTGAGCCTCTAGTTGGCTGTTCCCAGATAAAATTCACACAGAGTCAAACATTCCCACAGAAGAGGTTTCTGAGTGCTGAGGGAAAGAGGGGGAGTTGATAGTGTCTACAGTGTGCTCTCATGAGACTGTTCTAGAAAAACAAACAAACAAAAAGATTTGTATTCAAATGAAATTTGGAAAATGATTATATTCTCACCTCTTGGAGAGTCTCAACATTTTCTTAATAAAGGCTTTGTGAACTTCTGTAGTGAAAAGAAACACTAACCTGTGTAACTTTATTTAACTACCATTTTCTGCAAAGAGTTCACGATAGACACTTTTTTCAGGTAACACTTGGTGAGATTACATAAGACGCTCCATGAAATGAGGTAGGTGAATGCATTTTATGTGAAGGATGGTAACACACATAAAACCTGGGATGCTTGGGAACAGTCATCCTCTAGGGATGGAGAAAAACAACTGAGGGTCATACTGGCCTGCTCAGTAGTGACATGGACCCTCATGTCACAAGGACCCTTAGCGCTCACAAGGCCATGGGAGGTTCACAGTCTGAGTGGAAACAGAGTGGCCTCCTAGGTCCACACGTGGGCTGGGAGCCACGACTGTGCCAGGAGGGGATGTGCCTGACAAGGTGGGGACACACGTGCACAAGGAGGGAACACGCGTGCACAAGGAGGGTGCAGCAGATGTGGATGGATAGCCCAGCAGGACACGTAGTCACTACACGAGGACACGCGGCAGAATCAGCCCTCTTCTTGTTCACAGGTGAGAGGGATGGGAGATTTAGGCCTTTTGCTTACAGTCTTATGGAGAAGAATGACTCTGCATTTTTATTTTTCAGAAAGAGGTCACAGATGATCTCAGCTGTTCGTTAAAGGACAGATGAATGAAAAACAGGATGAAACAAGAAACCTGGATTCGCAGACAATGGGAGAGAGCCGAGGCCCAGGCTCCCTGCCGAGGGCTGTTCTCTGGCTGCAGAGGCAGGTGCCTGGCCTGCAAGCAGACAAGAGGCTGCTTCAAAGGCAGGATCTCTGCCTCTGTCAGACAGCAAAGTTTGCTTTAATGTGTGCTGATAACTTTTCAGCTGCAGAAATCTGGTGGCATGATGACTTAGCAAATCTGGGGAGATAATAGATGTGAAAGCACTGGTCCATTCTGACACCTACTATAAATCTAAGTCTGCGGTTCCACAGAAATCACGTCTGTGTCCTGTGTTTGAATAATTGAGGGGAAAAAAGCCTGCTTTCTCTCTCTCCGTACCTGTCTAGTTCTTTTTCTCAGCCTAAAGAATTTCTAAGAAACAGAAGTTGATGGCAGTGGCTCTCAAACGTTAGCCCTGAGCATCTGACTTAGTAGGGCTGGTGGTGGGATCTAAGAACCTTCATTTCTGGAAGTCCAGGTGTTGCTGGCATTGCTGGTCAGGACCCCACTTTGAGAACTACTGTCTGTACTATCTTGGCCTTTACCCTGGAGGAGTAACGTCAGCAAGATAGGGGACCAGAAAGTTCTGAGCCCTTGCCGTTTTCCCTCAGAAACACCAAGTTAGCAACAACAGATCGACTGAAATAGCTCTGTGGGAGCTGCAAAAACCAGGCAGGGGCCACAGCAACCAAGCAAAAGCTCAATCAAGGAAGAGTCATGCTCATAGCAGTAGGAAATTTTATGGTGTTTATGTTCACTTGTGTCTCATCCTTCCCCGTGTAGCACAGTGTGGAGGGGAAGAAGCCATCCAATTCCAGGTTCCTCTTTCAGACAGAAGGAAAAGAGTGGAACTTGTTTGTGACACTCTGGTTTGTCTGGAAATGGCTGATTTTTGTCTCACCTGAACCAGGACAACTGCCAACCAACAATTCTATATCCAGCAAAACTGTACTTCAAAAATGAGGGAGAAATTAAGACACTCTCAGAAAAATAAAAGCTGAGAAAGTTCTTTACTGGTAGACTGACCTTGCAATAAATGCTAAAAGGAGTACTTCAGGTTGAAATAAAAGATGCTAGGCAGTAACTCAAAACCTCGTGAAAATATAAAGTCCTCCAGTAAACATAAGTACATGGACAAATGTAAATCTCACTAGTATGTAATTTTGGTTTGTTATCTCCACTTTTCATTCTTTTACAGGATTCAATCTACCTTAATGAGTACACAATAAATAAAGATGTAATTTGTGACATCAATAACAAAGTGTGGAGGCAAAGTGATGTAAGAGTAGAGTTTTCGTATGCCATTGGAGTTAAGTTGTTAGTTTAAAATAGACTGTTATGACTTTAGGATGTTTTATGTAATTCCCATGGTAACCACAAAGTGCTTATAAAATATACACCAAAGGAAGTGAGAAGGGAATAAAACCTTGTCACTCTGAAAAATCAACTAAACACAAAGGAATGCAGTAACGTAGGAAATGAGGGGAAAAAACCCAATAAGACATACAGAAAGCAAATAGCAAAATGACAGAAATAAGTCTTTCCCTGTCAGTTCTTACTTTAAATGTAAATGGATTAAACTCCCCAAAGACTTAGAGTGCCACAATGGATAAAAAAAACAGGATCCAACTAAATGTTGTCTATAAGGGACTCACTTTAGATGTAAGGACAAAAATGAACTGAAAGTGCAAGGATTGAAAAGGATATTCCATGTCAGTTGTAACCAAAAGAGATCAGGGGTGGCTATACTAACCCCAGACAAAATACACCTTAAGTAAAAAAATGTTATGAGGCAAAGAAGGACACTATATAATGACAAAAAGGCCAATTCACCAAGAAGATATAATAATTATAAACATATATGCACTAACCTCAGAGCTCCTAAATACAGGAAGCAAACATTGACAGAATTGAAGGGAGGAATAGACAGCTCTACGATAACAGAGATACTTGATACTCCATTTTCAATACTCCATTTTGATACTCCATTTTCAATAATGGATAGACATCCAGACAGAAGATTAATAAGGAAATAGAGGCCCAGAACAACACTACAGACCAACTGGACCTAACACACATTACAGAACACCCCACCCAACAACAGCTAAGCACACATTTTTCTCAAGTACACATGGAACAGTCTCCCAAAATGACCACAAAACAAATATTATTAAATTTAAGAAGACTGAAATCATGCAAAATATCATTTTTGATCACAATAGAATGAAACTAGAAGTCAATAGTAGATGGAAACTATAAAATCCCATAAATACATAAAAATTAAACAACATACTCTAAAACAACCAATAGATGAAAGAAAAAAATCACAGGGGAAATTAGAAATTATTCTGAGATACATGAAAATAAAAACATAACATACTAAAATGTATGGGATGCTGAGAAAGCAGTGCTAAGAGGGAAATTTACAACTGTAAACAAGTACATAAAAAAAAGAGAAAGATCTCAAATCAACAATCTAACTTTACACCTTAAGGAAAAGAGAAAGGAGAATAAACTAAATTCAAAGCTAGCAGAAGGAAAGAAATAATAAAAACTTGAGCAGAGGTAAAATAGAGAATGTAAAATTGATAGAGAAAATCAATAAAACCAAGAGTTGGTTTTTCTAAAGGATCAACAAAATTGACAAATTTTTAGCTAGACTAAGAAAAAAGAGAAGATTGAAATAATTAAAATCAGAAATAAAAGGGAATATTACTACTCCTCTTACAGAAGTAAAGGGATTATAAACAAAAAGCTAAGAACAATTATACACAAACGATTTGGATAATCTATATGAAATAGAAAAATTCCTAGAAACACATAACTTAACACAATGAAGAAACAGAAAATCTAAGCAGACCTATAGTTAGTAAGGAGATTAGTAAATCATTAGTCAAAAAACTCATAACAAAGAAAAGCCCAGACTTTTGAATGGTGAATTCTACCAAACATTTAGAAAAGAAACAATATCAATCCTTCGCAAACTCTTCCGAAAAATTGAAAAGGAGGGGATATTTTTTAACTTATATGAAGCCACTATTATCCTGATACCAAAGCCAGATAAAGACTACAAGAAAAGAAAACCATAGACTAATAACCCTCACGATATTGATGCAAAAATTCTCAACAAAATACTGGAGAACATAATTCAATAACACATTAAAAGGATAATATGCCATGACCAAATGGGATTTTAACTGGAATGCAGGGATGAATCAACATTGAAAATCAATTGGTGAAATACACCCCATCAATAAAATAAAGGTATAAAAACCCAATATGTTTTTCAATTGATGCAGAATAATTATTTAACAAAATTCAAAACCTTTTCATGATAAAAACACTCAACAAACTAGGAATAAGAGGAAAGTACAACAACTAATAAAGGCCATTTGTGGAAAGCTCATAGCTAACATCATGCTCAACGGTGAAACACAGAATGCCTTTCTATAAAGTAACAATGAACAATCCAAAAGGATATTGAGAAAACAATTCAATTTACAATAGCAGCAAACAGAATAAAACACATAGGAATAAACTTAACCAAGGAGGCAAAGACTTGTACACTGAAAACTACAAAACATTGTAGAAAGAAATTAAAGAAGTTGCAATAAATGGAAAGACATCCCATGTTTGTGTATTGGAAGACTTAATATTGTTAAGATGTTAATACTAACCAAAGTGATTGAAAGATTCAATGCAATCCCCATCAAAATCTCAATGACACTTTTTCACATAAATGGAATAATCAATCCTAAAATTCATATGGAAACTCAGAGAACTCTGAATATTCAAAGCAATCTTGAAAAAGAACAAAGGTGGAAGTCTCACACTTAACTGATTTCAAAACTTACTACAAAGCTACAATAATCATAACAGTGCAGTACTGGCCTAAAGACAGACATAGAGACCAATGGGAGGGAATAGAGATCCCAGAAATAAACCATCACATATATGGTCAAATTATTTTTGAAAAGGGTGTCAAGACTATTCAATGGGGGAAATGGCTGTCTATTCAACAAGTGGTGCTGGGAAAACTGGATATTGACATGCCAAAAAGGAAGCTGGATCCTTACCTAACACCATATATGAAAATTAACTCAAAATGGACTAATGACCTAAATGTAAGAGCTAAAACTATTATACTCTTGGAAGAAAACATTGGGGAAAAACTTCAAGACATTGGACTTGGCAATGATTTCTTAGATATGACTCTAAAAGCATATGGAAAAAAGAAAAAAATAGATAAACTGAACCTAACCAAAATGAAAATTTTTGTGCATCAAAAGACATAATCAAGGGGGTGAAAAGACAATCCACAGAATGGGAGAAAATATCTGAAAATCATATATGTGATAAGGGGTTCATATCCAGAATATATAAAGTACTCCTATTGCTGAACACCAAAAAAACAAAACAAAACAAAACAAAACCCTAAAACAAAGAACTTTCGCCTAAAGGACTTGAATAGATGTTTCTCCAAATAAGATATAACTCAATAGAATTGTGAGCAAGGACTCCACGAAATATTTGTATGATCATGTTCATAGCAGCATTATTCACAACAGCCAGAAGTTGGAGGCAACCCTAGTGCCCATGAAAGAATGAATGGATAAACAAAATGCTGCATATTCATACAGTGGAATATAATTCCTTAAAAAGGAAATTCTGACACATGCTACAACATGGGTGATCCTTGAAAACATTTTTCTAAGTGAAGTAAGCCAGCCACAATAGGAAAAAATATTTCACAGTTACACTTATATGAGATACTTGTAATAGTCAAAATCACAGAGACAAAGAATGATGGTTGCCAAGTGCTGAAGGGGAGTGTCTGTGATGGGGACAGTCTCAGTTTGGGAAGATGAAACAGTTCTGTGGGCAGATGGTAGTAATGGATGCACAGCAGTGAACGCACTTAATGCTACAGAGTGTAAATGGTTAAGAAGGGAAATTTTATGTTATGTGTATTTTATCACAATTTGTAAAAAAGAAAAGAGATGAGAACCTTGTAAGGCCAAGGTTCAAGAGCAATTCCTTCCTGTCTCCTAAAATTCTGCAGGAATTCAGACTGTTCCACGTTGCCATTTTCATATCGACCGGTGACAGAGGAAGTTCTAAATGAGTTCAATCACATCAGAACCTTGCTGACAAAACCCAGCAAGGGAATCAAATCTTCAAGGGCTTTTTTTCCCTCCGTGGAAAGAGTGACTCCATTGTCCCAGAACTGTGTGATTTTCACAGGTACAATTTATTTACAAGCAAACTTTACATGCTGCTTCCATGGACAAGCAGCTGACAGATGCTTGGGAGGAGGGACTGCAGGTGAGAACAGGCGACTTGCTAAGGACCATATGCTTCCCTGATTTCTGCCAGATGCAAGTCAAGCGCCACCTGGAAGAAGTTTAATCGTTTGATACGTATTTAAAAATAGTTACTATCTGAATTTAAAATGTTAATTTATAATGATTATGATGAGCAAAATAATTAGGAAATAGAGATTTACTAACTTAGGGTGCTGGCTAATTCAGACTTTGAGAATACTGAATGACTTGTGTGTCTGTGGACTAACCAGCTAAGCGGACAAAAACAAAAACAAAAACAAAAACTTTTTAAAAAGGAAACAGAAGCAATGATTGAACAATAATGCATAGATAAAAACTATTTGACTTTAAAATGGAAAGTTAAGCTCTGGTCAGAGCTAACACTACGTTTGGGGTTTGCCTTGTTATTCCCTGAAAAAGTTTAATGTGTTGGATCCAATTTTTTCATAGCATCAGAAAAGCTTCTCTATTGGGATTGTTAATGCTTTGAAAATTAATATTCTTACTACTATTTTTTAGGGAATTGAGTCATTTATGATTGTCGATTTCTGAATTTCTTAATGGATACAAAACTATTTCTAGTTCATCCAATTACAGAATTTACCAAAAGAAAGTAATATTTGTGTATGGAAACTATTCCCCTTCTCAACCACCACCACACAAACATGTGTTACGTAAATGCAAATGAAATAACACATAATCTTACACTAAAAGAATTCTTTTTTCTTTAATACACATCACTTAGAGGATTGTGTTGGTTCATAAGTTGACCAGCTCATTCATAAAAGAGTGGCTGCAAATTTTCATTCGTAACAGGACATTCAGAATAAATAATTTTGTCGTAATTATTTGTATACCTTTTCCTGGCAAAGTAACAACAGAGCCGAAGTAGTTGTATAATTTCATGCACAACCAAATATTCAAAGCAGTGAAATGCACCCTTTATCTAATTTCCCCAGGGACCTGTTTGTAGAGAAAGCTTGGAGGACTTCTCAGGCGGGGTCCACCAGTGAGAACAGAAGCCCTTCTCATTCCTGATCTACGTGAAACAATGCTGGGACCAAGCTGGGCCAGGCTTGCTGTTTCTCCAGGGAACACCCAACCCTGGAGCCAACTAAACAGCTGACTCATCAATTCCAGCAGCTTCTCATCAAGATCATTACCAGACCATCACCTCGAGGTGCCCACCAGCGTGAAGCTGTGTCCTGGGCTCTCTCTGCCTTCTCCCCGCCCATTCTCTGCTTGCGAATCTGCTTTAATGTTGCCCATCCCAGGTCCAAACCCTATCCTACCCTAATATCCCACTGCGACAGGATGAGGGTTTCCCCCTCACGCCCCACTGCAGCGAGTCTAACAAACAGCATCTTCCGGGAGGTCCTTTTGGGGAGGTGACACCTGATACAATGAATCATCAAGGTGAACTCAGGACACAGCAGGAGGTAAAAAGACCCCCTCCCCCCAGGAGCCCTTTCCTGCCTCCCCCCAACATGTACCTAGCTAACCTTTTACTTTGGGTAAAATGAAAGCTTGTGACTTCTTTAGGAAAAATAGGACCTTTTCAGTGCCTGAGAAGGAGCGATTCCTTTTCTTAAGAAGAGATGGCAACTCGTGATTTCCCAGGAGATCTCAGGTTTTTACCCTAAACAACACATTTTGCCTGAATGAAATAAAGCCAACGAAAACTACAAAAAAGAGAATAATTGTCTGGCAACCAAAATAAAAATAAATTTAGAAAGACAAGGATTCAGATTTGCTGCAGAAAATGAATAACCAGGTGGACTTAGAGTTGTGGAAATCAACGATCCGTATGAGTGTGGCCCTTATAAGCCTAAATCTAGAGAGATCTTGACAACTTTAGTTAGGACGGGCTCTCCCAGCTTCAAGCTGACTTCTCAGGCCAGACTCTCTTTTCTTTTTCTTTCTTTTTTTTTTTTTAAAAATAAATAAATTTATTTATTTATGGCTGTGTTGGGTCTTCGTTTCTGTGCGAGGGCTTTCTCCAGTTGTGGTGAGTGGGGGCCACTCTTCATCACGGCGCGCGGGCCTCTCACTGTTGTGGCCTCTCCCGTTGCAGAGCACAGGCTCCAGACGCGCAGGCTCAGCAGTTGTGGCTCACAAACCTAGCCGCTCCGCGGCATGTGGGATCTTCCCAGACCAGGGCTCGAACCCATGTCCCCTGCATTGGCAGGCAGATTCTTAACCACTGCGCCACCAGGGAAGCCCGACTCTCTTTTCTGATGCTGCCACCGCAAGGCTCCTTCCACCAGGGATGGGAGATACCTGGCATTAGCCACACGCAGAAAGGCACCACGCTGCTTCCTGGGTCTCTGCTCTGCCTCTGATGTGTATATATTCATATATCTATTTATATGTCTAGCTGTGTGAATCTCTGCAAGTCTCTGTAGAAGAAGAGTGTATGTCTACATTCAAATTTCCTGCAAATATGTCCCATCTGCAAAGCACACTGCATTTGCCATGAATCTTCTGGCCGCAGTGAACTGATGGTAAGTGAGTAAAAGTCCCTGGAAGTGAGCCTCTGGGGTCTCACACAGACCACGTCTTCACTGATTTAAAGGGGAATCTGTGAAATTAGCTTCTTTGCTTTTCAGTATTAACTGAGTGGACGTTGTTATTGATTATGGAAGCAGTGCAGGAAAGGGAGCCCTGCTGAGGACCATGGGGGCTCTTCTTCCCCAGGGTCCCCATGAGAAACTCCCGTCTTGGGGCTGAAGGCCCACCCCCCACGATGGACTCTTGTGTTTCTTTGCGTGGATGTTCCGAACCTGGTGCCCCCATCCTGGGAGGCCCCCCAACCCTGCCAGCACTGCCACTGTCACCACGTCTGCTGTGTCTCCTCTCCAGGCTCAGCCCTTCCACTCAACATGCTTCCTCTCGGGCCTGGTGCTACTCCATGTTATGGGATGAAGTGTCTCGACCCAGATCCACAGGTTGAAGGCCTAATCCCCGGGACCCCAGAACCTATGTGGAGATGGGTCTTTAAAGGTGAGATGAAGGTAAAATGAGGCCATGTGTGTGGGCCCTGATCCCATAGGACTGGGGTCCTTATAAGAGGAGATGAGGACACAGACACCCACTGAGGGACCACCACGTGAGGATGCAAGGAGGAGACGGCGTCTACACGCCCAGGGGAGAGGCCTCAGGAGGACCAGCTCTGTCAACTTCCTGATCTCAGACTGCAGCGTCCAGGACTGGAGACCATGACTGTCGGCTGTTTGAGCCTGTCTGGGGCACTTGTTACCGTGCCTGAGCTGACCCCACCCCCCAGGAGGGCTCTCTGAGTGCATTGCCCCCAACACTGGCTGCTCTACCAACAGTCGGCCCTCCAGGAGTGATTCTGCCCTGTGCAGTACCTAGAGAGGCTGCCTCTGTGCTCAGGGTTCCTGCCCATCGCAAGGGCCTCATCTCCTGCCTTCCTGAAAAGTCCGGCATCCTCTCTGCTCAGCCTTACACTGTAGCCTTGGCCTTGTCTCTGCGCTCACAGCCAGGCGTCCTTGCCACCCGTTTCCTGCCTTCCCCTCACTCTGCAGATAATCATCTATAAACGCTTAAATGATGGGAGACCCCACATCCCATCAGCCTCGTGGAGAAAGCTTTGTGAAATGGAGAGCTGTCCAGCAACACACGTAATCTCTCCTTAATGTATAATTTTTAAAATTTAACATCAGATTTGCTTAAAGTGGGACAGACCCCAATATTCAGTGGACCGAATGTGAAAAAGGCAATTTTGTGTACAGTATGCTGACAGGTTTTATGGCCATATTAAAACAGTAATTTGAACATTATATACTGTGTTGCTTTGACTATCTTTACTGAGACAGAGAAAACTGGTTATTTTTGACTCAACTGCATTGGCTCCTTTAAAATCAGAACCTGCTGCGTGTCATGGATGGGGCTATGAGGAAATCACTTCAGCAACAATTTTACATTTCAAACCTCGACAACAAAATGCTGTATCAATGACATCAAGAAGAAGGCCTCAAAACAAAATTATTTCTGTGTCAGAGCTGCTCAGTACAGCCCTAGTGCTCGTGGGCCATTTTCCATTTCAAATATCTCATCCCATTGTCTTTATAAATACACGTGTACTTGTCAGGTCAGCTGTCCTGATGTTTGGCTCAGAAAATATGGTCCCTATAATTATAGTCCTTCCCAGGGTGAGGAAATGAGAATTCACTCATAATCCCTTTATCATGGGGTTGGAGGATTTATCTCTCGCCAAATGAGAATGGAGAAATTTCAAGGGCAATTTATCTAATTCTCTCCCTGCACATAATTGTTAAAAGATATTTGCCCTGATGAGGAAAAGTATGTTTTTAAGAGGGATTCTTTAAAGATATGGATCTCTCGTGCATTCCCTAGCCTCCGATCGACTTTAAATAATTGTCCCAATTACGCACCAAGGTGAGTTTCTAAATCTTTTTTCCCTTGAAGGAGCACAGATGATTTTGAAATTATTATTATTATTTTTTGTGTGTGGTGCACGGGCCTCTCACTGCTGTGGCCGCTCCCGTTGCGGAGCACAGGCCCCGGACACGCAGGCCCAGCGGTCACAGCTCACGGGCCCAGCCGCTCCACGGCATGTGGGATCCTCCCGGACCGGGGCACGAACCCGCGTCCCCTGCATCGGCAGGTGGACCCTCAACCACTGCGCCACCAGGGAAGCCCTGAAATTATTTTAATAGTTATTTTGCCTTTGGGATTCTATTTTCCAAAGCAAAACCATTCAGGTTTTCTTTCAGCTTTTCAGACCTATGTTTCACGGCCTATGGGCCTTTCTCCTCCATCTGCTCCTGTGCCCTCCGGGCCCTTCTCCCCACCCTCAGCAGCCTCTGGGCTGCCCTTTGGGCTCTGCTGTCGCCTCTGTCAGTGTGCTCATGTTAAGTGTGGTGGTTCCCATTGGCTAAATGTCCCCAGAAAACCTCCTGGTAAACGGGAGCTGTAAGGGAGTGTCTGCATCCCCCAAATCCATGTGTTGAGTCCTCACCCCCAATGTGATGGGAATAGGAGATGGGGCCTCTGGGAGGTCATGAGGGTGGAGCCCCCAGGATGGGATTAGTGCCCTAATAAAACAGACCCCACAGAGGCCCCCACCCGTTCCTCCAGGTGAGGATGCAGAACCTGCCGGTGCCCTATCATGGTCGCCAGCCTCCGGACCGCTAGGAGTCAGTGTCTGTTGTTGATGAGCTGCCAGGCCTGCGGTGTTTTGTTAGAGCTGCATGGGTGGACAAGGACAAGCGCTGCACAAATGATCACGGCTGCACAAATGATCACGGCTTCCAGCAGGAGCCGGGATGACCGTGTAAACTCAGCCTCTGCCAACCCCTTGGGCCACAGCCTGACCAGAGACTGGTGGTGATGACGGTGATTTGCAGCCTGGGATGCAGGTCTGTGGCAGGGAGAGTGACCCCGCATGTGTGCGTGTGTGTGTAAATGTAGCTACCTGTACAGGCCGAGTGAAGTAACTTATAAGCGTGAACATTTACAATGAGAAATGGAACCCTGCCTGCCCTGCAGACATCTGAGTGTCTGTAACGAGCAGGTCACAGCAACGCTGTGCAGCCCTGCTTCCTGAAGCCCCTCAGGGCACCGCACCGTCAGTGCTGGAGAGACCACCTGGGAGCAGTGTGTGTGGGGAACAGGGTGAGGGCTGGGCTGCGTGGGAGGCAGGGCACTTGGGTCGGGCCTACACTGCGGTGCCTGCAGTGGGGTCAGGGTGGCTCGTGAGTCATCGAGACGGACTTGATGTGGCGGTGAGTGGGGTTGGGGTGCTGGGGACAGCTGACACCGCTCCCGCCCTGAGGGAAAGGGTGTGTGACGGTGCTCCGGGGGGTCTTTAAGCCGAGATGGGCAGATCGGGACATGGTCACATTTTAGAGACGGCTTCCTTCAAGCACTTGTCACACAGCCTCCACGTGTGTCCTCATGAGGTCCTGGACCTGCCCCAGCTCTGGGCCCAGCAAAGAGACGGCACTCAGAAACGCTTGGTGTGTGAATTAGCAAGTGGGAAACAGTGGGAGGTACTCCCCTGGTTAGGGACGCTGGTCCTGGTTAGGGACGCTGGTCCTGGTTAGGGACCCTCCTCCTGGTTAGAGACCTTTGTCCCCCTTAAGGACCCTTGTCCTCCTTAGGGACACAAGTGACAGTCCTAACAGGTTTATGTCATTTCTCTCCCACTGAAGGTAGTTAATGGGGCTCCATAAACGTGCATACTCATATCAGTAATGAGTCATTTTACATCGGATTAATGAAATGCCTTCATTCTTTTCTGGTGTAGATAATAAACAAATGTTCTGCTTTATTTTTTATAATGGACCAAAATGATTGTGCCTGAATTTGAGTGCCTGGAAGAGCTTTTGGCACAGACCCACCTTAAAATGTGACTTCATCCCAATTAACAACTTGTGCTTTCGAGGTGCACTTTTAAGAGAATGAAAAGGCAAGTCACAGAAGGAGAAAGTATTTGCAGGTCACACAACCAGCACAGGACCAGCGTCCAGAATATACAGAGTGCTCTCAGTGCAACAGTAAGAAAATGAATAGGGACTTCTCTGGTGGTGCAGTGGATAACACTCCGTGCTCCCAATGCAGGGGGTCCGGGTTCGAACCCTGGTCAGGGAACTAGATCCCAAACGCATGCCACAACTAAGAGTTTGCATGCCACAACTAAGGAGCCCGTGAGCCGCAACTAAGACCCGGTGCAACCAAATAAATAAATATTAAAAAAAAACAAAAGAAAATGAATAACCTGATAAAAACCGGAGAAAGGGTTTGAACAGACACTTCGCTAAAGAAGAGACTGGAGGGCAAACCAATACAGGTGAGGATAATCAGTGAACATCAGGAGTTGTCTGGAAATGCAAATTAAATGCCTATTAGAGCAGCTAACGATATACAAAACTGACAGTACCAAGTGCTGACGAGGATGCAGAAGACCGGAGCTCTCATATGGCACCGGTGTGAGTCCAAAACGACATGGCACGTTGGAGGAGAGTTGGTCATTTTTTTATAAAGTTAAACAGATCAAGTTCCTGTGAACCAGCAATGCCGTGTCTCAGAAATTACCCAGAGGACTTGAAAACATTCCTTCACACAAAAACCTGTGCCTGACTGTTTCCTGCCACTTTACTCATAATCGCCCCAAACTGGACACAGTTCAAAGGATTTCTACTCGGTGAGAAAGGATAAATAAGCAACAGCCCATCATGTAACGTAAAAAAACCAAAAAGGAGAGAACTGACGCCAGTGCTCTGTGCTCAGTGAGAGGGGCAGCCTCGGGCTGAGGCGGGGCGTCGTTTCTGCCACGTTCTCCATCAGGGTGGGGCTGGGGGAGTGTTTCTGGGTATTTTATAGGAGATGGTGCTTTGCAGACCGTCTGTGCTCATCGCAATTCTGAGGCGTGTGCACCAAAAAGAGTGGGTTTCCTATGTGTTAGTTACACCTCGACTGACCTGGTTTTTAAAAACTGTGCGCGGGGCCAAGGAAGCAGCATGACTCCTTTCAGTTTGAAAACTTCAAAAAAGTGCGTGAAGTGCCCGCCTCCCTGTGGGCGTGGGGGTGCTTCAGGGCAGGGGGGGCCGGCAGCTCCCGGCTGCCGAGGTAACGGTTTGGTTTGCTGTTGACTGCACAATCCCCATCTCCGCCCTCACAGGATCCTCAGGAGAACCGTGTCCTCTGGGCGGGGGGGGGAACCCGCAAAAAGATAGCTCTGGACACAGATGGAGAAGAGAGAGTGACAAGACACCTTCTTCACGTTCCCTGTTAATGTTGAGTGATGAGAGCGGGGTAACCCGGATGAACCACGATGCGCTCTGCTCAGTGAGACAAGTCAGATGCCAGAGGACAAATCCTGTGGGACCCCCCCCCTTCTATGAGGGGCCTGAAGAGTGGGGGGGTGTGCTGGGGCTGGGGGCAAGTTTGGGGGTCAGTGTCCTCCAAGGTGAAAGCTGAGAGTCCTTTGCCAGGTGGCGCCCAGGGCCGGTAGTGGCTGGAGCTGAAGATGGTGAGGAAGGGGCCGGGGCCGGGTGGCGGGCGCCGCACTGAGGCTGCGGGGAGGGCGTCTGTCTCCGGTTTCCCTTCTCCCCCCGCAGAGCCCGTCTCCAGCCAGAGTCCCAGCTCCAGGAGCCCCAGCCCCCCCGCCCCCCACCATGAGGTCTGACTGACGCCTCCCAGGGATGTGGCTGGAGGGGGTGGTGCTGTCCCCGTCCCTGGAAAGCACTTGGCATAACTTGGGGTCGGTGTGTCAGGTACCCAGGGACCCTGGGCACCAGGGAAGCACAGGTGGTCCAGGTCTGGAGCGGGGGAGGGGCCGGCCGCCCTCCAGGACCCCTCACCCACCCAGGAGGGTCCTGCATCGACCGCAGCATCCGATCCTGGCGAGGAGCCTGCTGGGCCCTTGAGCCGTGGTTGCCTCTTGGCTGCTGTGCCAGCTGCCGCCCGAGTCCCATTCACTCCCGAGGTCGTGGCCAGAGTTCCGACTGAAGGGCCATTCATTTTCTCCTTTATAATTTTTCATCTGTCTTTTGTGCTAATTCCCAGGCCTGAGCTCAGGCCTCTTCCTCAGGGTGGGATCAGATGGAAAACCCGGGAAGTGTGTGGATCCGGTGAGAACTCGCCCGCCAGCTCTGCGGGCTGACGAGCAGCACGTCATTGACAGCATGGGGGCGGTGCTGACGAGTCCCCATCCCCTTAACGCCCACCTCAGGTGAGCACGTCCGTACCCTCTGAGCTCCCGGGGAGGGGTCCTCACAGGGGTCACTCACCGGCTCTGACTCTGTGAGATGTCCCATGCCTGTGTCATCCTGGCGTCTCGTGGATTCCGGGAGGCAGGTCCCGCTGACAGCTCTGGATGGAGAGAAGGAATTCCAGACCCCCCTCCTCCCCCCAGGTGTGGATTGGGCACATCTGCGAGGCCCAGAGAGACCTCATCCTAAGAAATTGCACACTGCTTCCATCCCAGTGTTTACAGGTGCGTAAGTTTCTCCTAAACAGGTCTAGACCCTTTGAAAATGCCACGCATGCAGGTGAATAAGACAACATCCGTCTGCTTGGGATCCTCATGGTTAAGTTGATGTATCCGAGGTCACGCACCGCGGATAGATCCAGGCCACCCCCATTCTCCACAGAGGAGCCACTCAGAGAACATTTTCCATGAGGCTGTGTTGTAGGGACCACAGTTCCCACCCTTTGAATTCATCAGACTTTTCCAGACTCGTGGCCCTGGAGGTGGACGGCCTGTGGTCCATCAGCACAGTGGTCCGAGCCCTGGGCTTTGGTGCAAATTCAACTTTAATGTGAATTGGGACCGAGGAAGGACAAGTTCAGGCCCAGGCCTTGCGGGTTGAGAACAGAACGGAGGAGGTTCTAAGAAGAGGAAGAAAAGTGAGGAAGCTAAGGCAGGTGTCAGTCCAGTTCGGAAGGCTTGGCCTCGACTTGCCATCTTGGCTGTAAATCTATTTACTGCCTTTCTTTCTCCCTCTGTCTCTTTCTCTCCCTTTCCCATGATCCATTCTCAGAAACCAGGAGAGCCGCTTCTGGGATTATATCTACCATATAAAAGTTATAATACTTTTTGTCTGTATCTACCAGTTTAAGTGTTTATCAATTTAGCTCTTCGCTACCAACTGGAGAGACTCAGGACTCAGGAAGAGCATTTGTGTAAAAAGCCATCACTGGTTTTCAAGCTCCTGTCAGTTCTTCAAAGCAAGCATCTTTCTGAGTGAACCAAAAAAAAAAAAAAAAAAATGCTTGGTTAGGTTTTCAAGAACTAATTAAGGCCTGTGCAGCTTTGTGAGAAATAACTTTCTCCTTCTCAGGCCTTGAGAATTAGACTGAGCTTGGAAGGCACATCGGGAGCTGTTCCAACTGTTTGTGTTCGGGCCGCGTCGACTTTAAAGCCACGGAGCTTCCACTGCTGGCGCCTGAGGGAGATGCAGGATTAGAGGGTGACATGAAACCTCGTGTGGGCACTGAACCACGCTGAAACAGTGCCCATGAAACCAACACACGCTGGCTGTTAACTGGTCAGCTTTGTTCCCCAGGGATAGCAAGCGAAACTCAAAATGAATAATGTCAGCGTTCCTGACACAGTTCTGGCACTCCGTGCTTTGGGAAAATAAAAATAAATGTTTGTGCTGGCGGATGGCAAAGTCTCCTTCTACTTCCTTTATTCCATCTTGAGGTTTTCATTTAAAAGCACATTAAGCTCACTGGGTAGCTGGCTCTGACACAGCGCTGGGCCCCTCTTCAAGAAATGAAAGCCGTCCGTCTGCCTGGGACACGGAGGCCCAGTAATTTACTCCCTTTGCTGTCATTTTAAGTGCTCCCCGCTGCAGGGATGGCAGCCTTCTTTCTATAATTATAGTGGAATCGGAAGTCTAACACTGACGTGCTGCACACCCGGCCAGCTATTTACAACAGTCGTTGCTCAGCCGATATGTTTTTAGTATGTCATCCAAGCAAGGTTGTCGGGATCAATCCCATCCTTTTTTTCTGAGTTTTTCCCTCTAAAATAACAGTATCACTTGAAAATACAAGTATTCGTGAAACTGAAAAGTAAAAGAAAAACAGCAGCAAGCAAAATAAAGTCAGGCCCAGTTGCCTATTTAGTCCGTTGTAGGAAACGCTTTCAGACGGAGGCCCGAGCTGGTCCGGCAGTGACCCCTGGGGAGTGAAGGCGAGTCTGCTCAGCCCTCGGGCCTCTCGCTCCAGGTCTGTGGTGGGAGCTGCCATGTGCTCTGGGCAAAACTGTTCCCTGGTGCTGTGGGTTGACTGGGGCTCAGCGCCTGCTGTCCACACCTGACGAAGCATGCCCAGCTCACATACGCCCGCCCATCTGGGTGGGTCCACTTCTAGATGATCTCATGGCACACGGTACTACTCCAGTGTTCAGATGCTTTAGAACGGAGAGGCAGCCAGCAGCTCGTGGGGGAAATACCAGCCACATCTAAGGAGCCGGAAGAGGATCTGGGTCATGGAGGCCAGCAGACTTCAGCCCCAGCAAAGCGGCAGCCCCGGCGGCCCGTTCTCATCACGGGATGAAAGAGACCTGGCTTCTCAGAACCAGAACTTCAGTGAGTTTCCTTTTCACCAGCAGAAGTAGCCATCGTGTAAAGCTGACACCCCAAACGAGCTGGGACGATCACAGGAGAACCACATCCATGTCATAGTGTAACACCTTTAGGCTTGCCTGAGTTACTGAGTATGAAATCCAGGAGAGCGACTCCTGACATTGTGTTATTTCGCAGACGAGAGGACGGTGCTCGGAAAGATGAAGATGTTGCCCAAGCCCCCAGCTGGGCCAACCCGTGGCTGAATCGCCAACCCCCATGCTCCTCTGCCGCAGCAGCGCTGCCCTGCCGCCCAGCCCGGCCCGATGGCCCTCTAGGAGCAGGCGGTGGCTTCAGCCGCATCCGGCTCCTCTCTTCCCTCTGCAGCTGAAGGCAGACACTGAAAGAGGCATTTCTATGAGAGCCAGGACCGCAGGCTGGGTTTACCTTGGGAGCTTCCATGGCAGAAGGTACAGATGAGGGCCCCTTGCTGCTCCTCGTGTCTAGAACGTGCTGTTAATTGCACGAGGCCACTGAATGTCATGACCTTCCTTTTGTTGGCAAAATGCAAGGTTTTCGGGTAACATTTAGCAGTCACATCTGGACTTACGCCATCTTTAGTCCCTTGCTTGGTTTGGAATTATTATTATTATTTAGTATTCTGATCTTAGAATTTGTCTTTAAAAAGTGCAAAAAGTTTTGAAAACCATTAGATACTCCAAGTTTCACTTAATGGATGGTTACCAATTTTTAATACCACACTTTTATGCTGTTATAAAAGTTAAATTTGGGGGCTTACTGAGAAGTCCCAAAGAATGAAGACCTCTAGAATAGATTCATGGAACAAGAAAAGGGTGATCAAGTGAGGTAATAATTAGCTTGAGAATCCTGATGTAACTTATCAAGTTGATTGGTTTGATAGTAGTTACTTAATTGATAATTTATTCATTCCTATATGTTTCATATTTTTAAAACAGTTTTATTGGGTTATAACTGATATAGAAAAATCTGGACATATTTAATGCACACAATTTTTTTTTAACATCTTTATTGGAGTATAATTGCTTTACAATGGTGTGTTACTTTCTACTTTACAACAAAGTGAATCAGTTATACATATACATATGTCCCCATATCTCTTCCCTCTTGTGTCTCCTTCCCTCCCACCCTCCCTATCCCACCCCTCTAGGTGGTCACAAAGCACCGAGCTGATCTCCCTGTGCTATGTGGCTGCTTCCCACTAGCTATCTATTTTACGTTTGGTAGTGTATATATGTCCATGCCACTCTCTCACTT
>NC_041224.1:34525830-34558072 GCF_002837175.3 Physeter macrocephalus | reverse complement strand
TTTAGGTCTTCTGCCCATTTTTGGATTGGGTTGTTTCATTTTTTGATATTGAGCTGCATGAGCTGCTTGTAAATTTTAGAGATTAATCCGTTGTCAGTTGCTTCATTTGCAAATATTTTCTCCCATTCTGAGGGTTGTCTTTTCATTTTGTTTATGGTTTCCTTTGCTGAATGCACACAATTTGATGAGTTTGGAGATACGTATATACCCGTGAAACCATCACTACATCAAAATAATAAACATACTTCACCTTCAAGTGTCCCTCCTCCCCTCCTATTTTTGGTGATAAGAACACTTAACATGAGATCTACCATCTTACCCAATTTTTAAGTGCACAATACAGTATTGTAAATACACACACTATGCTACACAGCCGATCTGTAGAACTAAGTCATCTTTCCTAACTGAAATTTTATACCTTTTGAACAAAAACTACCCCCAGTCCCTGGAAACCACCATTTTACTCTCTGCTTTAAGAGTTTGACCGTCTCATATAATGGGATCATGCAGTATTTGTCTTTCTGTGACTAGCTTATTTCACTCAGCATAATGTCTTCAAAATTCATCTATGTGGTTGCATATGGCAGGATTTCCTTCTTTTTAAAGGCTGAATAAGGTTCTATTGTATGTATATGCACATTTCCTTTATCCATTCACCCATTGGTGGACATTAGATTGTTTCCATATCTTGGCTATTGTGAACAATGCTGCAGTAAACATCTTAAACTCTTCCCAAAAAATTGATGAAGAAGGAATACTTCTCCAAGCAAATATTATGAGGCCAACATCACCCTAATGCCAAAGCCAGACAAAGACACTGCAAGAAAAGAAAACTGTCGTCCAATATCCCTGATGAATATAGATGTAAAAATTCTTAATAAAATGCTAGCAAACTGAATAAGAAAGCACATTAAAAGGATTGTACACCATGATCTAGTGGGATTTATCCCTGGGATGCAAGCATGGTTCAATATATGCAAATCAATAACAGTGATACACCACATTAACAGAATGAAGGATAAAAATCATATGATCATCTCAATAGATGCAGAAAAAATTATATGACAAAATTCAACATCTGTTCATGATAAAAGCTCAACAAACTAGGTTTAGAAGAGATTTACCTCAACATAATAAAGGTCATATATGACAAGAGCACAGCTAACATCAAATTCAATGGTGAAAAGTTGAAAGCTTTTCCTCTAACATCAGGAATAAGGCAAGGATGCCCACTCTTGCCACTTCTATTCAACATAGTATTGGAAGTCCTAGCCAGAGCAATAGACAAGAAAAAGAAATAAAAGGCATCCAAATTGGAAGAGAAGCAGTAAAATTTTCTCTGTTTGGAGATAACATGATCTTGTATAGAGAAAATCCTGAAGACTCCATGAAGAAACTTAGAAACAATAAACAAATTCAGTAAAGTTGCAGGATACAAAATCAGCATACAGATATCTATTGTGTTTCTGTACACAAAGAATGAAATAACCGAAAAGGAAATTTAAAAACCAAGGCCATTTATGTCAAAAAGAATAAAATACTTAAGAATAAACTTAACCAAGTATGTAAAAGACTTGTACACTGAAAACTGCAAATCACTGATGAAAGAAATTGAAGACACAAATAAATGGAAAGATATCCCATGTTCATGGATTGAAAGACAATATTGTTAAAATACCCATACTAGCCAAAGTAATCTACAGAGTCAATGCAATCCTTATCAAAATCCAAATGGCATTTTTACAGAAAATTTTAAAAAATCCTAAAATTCATACGGAATCACAAAACACTCAAATAGCCAAAGCATTTTTCTTTTCTTGAGAAAGAAGAACAAACATGGAAGCATTACACTTTGATTTCAAAATATATCACAAAGCTGCAGAAGTTAAAACAGTATGGTATGGCACTTGGAGACAAGAATGGATGGGACTTGCATGGGGAATGATGAGCAGTTTAGTTGGGATGAAGCAAATGTACTTCATATGGATGTGAGGTGGGAACTTGCATGTGAGTCTGCGTAGTCTGGACATTGGCAAGGCAGCCAGAGAGCTGGGACACTTAGCATTGGAAGGTCCCTTCAAGGTTATGTAGCCAGTTCTCTCCCTGATGCACAAACCCTGTCTCAGACTTTCTCAGCCACAGTCCATTTAGCAGGGCAGGTACCCTGAGCCACCTCCCAAATCCATTTCTGTTTGTCTGCAGCAAAATAACTCAGATATAACCACAACTGTTTCCAATACAAGCACATTTGAAGGGCATTATGTGCTTATCTACTTTATCAAAAGGGATATTGATTACTGATATCTGAAATGCAATACATATATCTTTCCAACTCCAGTGATTGGAAGTTATAAGCCGAAATATTGTTGATGCAAATATGTATTGCCATACACTATAGGCACTGTAGGGTTAACAAATGACATGTAACAAAGATAACTGAAAATGTTAAAGCTGAATGAACAGAACTTTATACTTAGAATGAAAAGCAGCAACTTAAAATCATGAGTAGCTCAAAATAGCGTTAAAGATATATTCCTTTCACACACTGCAGGAATCCCACTTATCTGTGTGTGCATATATTTAATGGAGCTTTGTAATAGCCAGGATTTATCATAAACACATAATCTCAGTCTTTATTAACTCCAGAAGACCAATTTTTTATAAATTTTATGTCATATGGCAGATCATGTTTAAGTGATCTTCAGATGTAAATATAGATAAAATCTATTGTGTAAATTGCTTCTAAGAGCCAAAGAAAGGAGAACCCATAAAGACACCCTCACATTTCTTAGCAGACTCGCACCCTATGGCAGAAAGATCCCAAAGGAGTAGTTTTCAACCTCCAAAGAATGTGAACTCACTTTTCCACAAAATATTTCATTCCACAGTCAGAGCTCTCCAGAAGGGTTTCCTTACATTATTATAATCTACATCCTTGTAAAATATACCCACTGTCCTCCTTCTGAAACCCCACAGGGCTAGAGAATTCTATTTCTATATGTCTTCAATTATCAGGAGAAAACTAATTGTTCTTATTCTGGTTTTCATTTTGGGGGTGTGTGTGAAACTAAGATATGTTTTCTTTTTAAACTTTCTGTTGCTTCATTTCCTCCAGTTCTAACATCCACTACACTACCCATGCTTCCAGGTCTGTGTGCCTTCAGAAATTTATGATCTATTTCCACATCTAAAAATATTGAATAAGGCAGGACCAAGGACAGCGCCCGCACCTCCCCATTAGACATCATTCTTCCCTGAACAGTAGCCTCTGCGTACTACCATTTGAACAAAGCAGTCGTCTTTGCCTGTGGTCATTTAGATGATTACAAATCAAGTTTATTTATGCTATAATTCAATACACCCTTCATCATCTTGCCCTCAACGAAAACAATTCAGTCTAAGACTTCAACAAACATATTGGGCATCTCCTGTGTGCCAGATAATGAGACCACTGAGATGAACAAGATATATTGTCTACACTTGAGAAAGTGGGTCCAAACATTACAGTAAGTGCAATGGCAGAAGAATGCATGGGGTGACAGGGTGGGCGAGAAGGTGGCCATGATGGTGGCCTCGTTCATGGAACCTTTCCTAAAGGATCAGTAGGAGTTACCCAAACACAAGGGAGAAGCGCCATCCCGATAAGGGAATGGGATGAGGGTCCCGGAGATCCGTGTTGCTGGGGGGGGTCATGTGTGGGCTGTGTGTGTGTGACCCTGTGGGCCTCAGATCAGAGAGAGCCTTGTTTGTGGGGAGGGAAGGGAGTCGAGATATATTAGGACATAAATTTACAGGACCTGTTGACTTGAAATATGGGATAAGGGGAGAGAGACGTTTGGGGTCAGACAATTTGAGTGGATTCTGGTGGTTTTCACCAGGACAAAAAATGGAAAAACAGAAGCAAATCTGTGGAGCAGGGAACGATGGGGAGTTCAGTTTGGGGGCTTTGAAGTGCCTGTGGGTCACCCAGGTGGAAACACAAAACAGGTAGTGGGATGATTTACGGGAGTCAGGGAAACCGGGTGACACAAGGCGCAGCCTTCCAATGCCGAATCCTTGTGTCGAGTCCACTGACGTCTGCTGTTCTGCGGGCCTTGTGTTTACATTTTGTATTAACACCTCAGCCTGTGTCTCATCACACCAGCCTTTCCTCCGGCGGATTAATGCCTTCTCCTCCTTTTGTGTATTTGTGTACAAAACACATTTTGCTCTCACACCTTGAACTCTGGGCACCACTGTGCAAATTCCAGGGAATCACAGAGTGTAAAACTCAGCTCCTGCCCCCAGGGGGTGACAGTCTAGGGAGGTGACATTGATGCTAACTGGCAAGGCCTGCAACCCAGGGACCGGTTCTGTGGTGGAAGCGTGTGTGGGACACAACACAGAGGGGGTCGGGAGGTCTGCAGAGACTGGGGGCCAGACGTGGGCAGGGAGAGGATGGCAGGGGAAAGGGTCTGAACCACCCTGCAGGAGGCCACGGGGGTGGGGGCACGACTGGAGGAAATCGAGGACACCTGGTGGGTGCGTGCCAGTGACCACACGGGCTGGGGAGACACTGCTGACCTGTGACCCCAGGTGCGGCGGGAGGTGCGGGACAGACGTCCCCACCCCGGCGGGTGGGTGGAGGTAAACACCTTCCAGGAGCATAAGACTTGTCTGTTCAGAAAGCTGGATTCACCCTGTGTGTCCAGAGGTGCTGAGCTGGGGAGCCAGGGAGGGAGAGCTTCAGAGAGAAGAATGACCAGTCCTGTGCGTCCCGGAGGGAGGATCCTGCACATTTACTCTGCAGTTTACTGTGTATTTGTCACCCTCCCTGCCCTCCTCGATAGTAACTGCTCCCACAGGTGGGGACACCCGTTTGCTTGCTACCCAAATTACAGCCTTGGTCTGCACTTGTGGGATAAATGGATGGATACGTGCGCTTTAAAGAACAGTGAGAAGGAATCAGTCCCCCCAGGGAGGCTAGGGTGACATGATTAGGACCTGGGGACCCCATCTCCTCCCCAAAGGGCCCAGGCAGTCACTACTCCTCTGTCCTCAGGGGCCTGTGGGTTTAAAATAACCAATGGGGAGAAATGAAAACCATGTCCACAGGCAGGTTCCCAGGAAACACAAATTTTTGTTTCCTCCTAAATCTAGGTGAAATATCATTTGTCTTGGAGACAGTTAAACACGCCCAAGAGAGCATTCTAGCTGCTTTGAGAACAGTGGGAGCACGATGTGTCTCCAACAGAAGAGATGCACTTGAAGGTGAGAAACTGTCACCTGTGATTCGAGGGAAACTTCTGCAGGAGGAAAGCAGCCTGGCGGGGAGGGGAGGGGGGTCAGAGCAGAGGCTCGAGCAGAGCTCTGGCTGGGTGAGGATGGGCTAAGCTCTACGGTCAGCACGAGAGAGACCAGCAATGTGGGCAGGGGGCCTTGAGGGGTCGGCCTCACAGAAGCGGCTGGGGGTGTGGGAGCATGGGGGGGGCAGGTCACCCCAGGGAGCCTGGCCACCCTCCTGCTGGGCTGCACCCACTCGGAGTAGGACGCTCCAGGAAGGAGCCTCAGGCCCTGCGGTGTCACAGAGGGAGAGCTCCACGCCCCGGCCTGGGTGGTTTGGGGGTCCCGCGTTGTGAAGGCCTCATAAAACTTGCGGTCTGACAGCTCCTGAGAGGAGGCCTGAAGCTGACTGAGAGTCCGGGAGGCTGAGGCTGGGATGGCGCCTGGCAAGTGGATCTGCTCCTGCTTCCATGGAAACGCACACGATTGGGAGACAAGGTGCGGGTTTTAATGACAGCCTTCTTTTTATAACTTCCCTACCTTATCCTCTTCCATCTGACCGCCGTTCCCATGGCTACCGGATAGACAGGCCATTGGCAGCCAGAGCTCCTATCTGCCCAGGGGATTTCGCAGAGTGTTGAGGAGGGCCCGGTTTCCTGGGGAGGCCGGGGCTGTGGCCACAGCACACACCCCTGCTTGCGTCCGCTGGGTGGAACCCCTGGAAGGGTCCTGGATACTCGGCCCCTGTTGTGTAGATGGAACGGCAAAGGCTGCGTCCACGGGGCCCAGACGTGGCTGGCCGTGTTCCAGTCACACGTTGTGGACGACTTACAGCGGTTTCCTCTCTTAACAATTAGAGAGAACAGTATCGGGGTGCCCAGGAGTGGAAGAGTAGTAATCTTGGGCAAATCATAGTAATTCTCCCCAGAATGCTTCCCCAGCACACGGGTCAGGAGCCCAAGGCACATTTTATTGCCAGTTGAGAAAACACTGCCCCTCGGGATGGTGCTGCCTCTGTATCCACCCACTGCAGGCACTGGGGCAGCCTGGCCTCCTCCTCTGATAGGAGAGGCTCACAAGTCATTTATCGGAAGAACCGTTACCTTGACCGTGTGATGATGGTCCCAAGAACAAGAAGAAGCAGCAGGTAAATACCTGGGGTTGTCGACTTTGAAATGAACACACGGAGGCCAGAATAAAGCGTCACCCTGTGCATCTCCTTTCAGATGAGAATACGATGTTTAATTTTCAGGGAACTTCTTCTTTGCTGCTATTGTCCTTAGACTTAAATGTAGACAATTTCTCTCCTATTTTCTTATTTCTAAAAACCTTATAAGATTTAAATTATAGATTCAAATGATGCTAAGAGCAAAACTGAGAAAAATAATAAATTTCAAAACGGCATTTTCAACACTCCTGCTCCAAACAACATAGTTACTTTGTCAGTTATTTTTCTGGACACTGTTAGCCATAGGTCTTTGGGATCTAAATATCCCCATCACTGAAACAACAGGATTCTAGTGGTATAATAAGTTGAGGCAACCTGAGTGACAACTTACAATTCGGCAGTAATTCCAAGAAAAATTTAGTAATTTTGTCCTAGCTACGCAAATATTTGCAGAAAACAATACTTAGTTCTCTAGTGAGCAAGTAACTTCCAACAGCGTTCTGCTTGAGAAGAAACAAAGGTCTGTCTGGAAAACTCAGAGATCCTTTTTTTTTTTTTTTTTGGTATGCGGGCCTCCCTCTGCTGTGGCCTCTCCCGTTGCGGAGCACAGGCTCCGGACGCGCAGGCCCAGCGGCCGTGGCTCACGGGCCCAGCCGCTCCGCGGCATGTGGGATCTTCCCAGACCGGGGCGCGAACCCGGTTCCCCTGCATCGGCAGGCGGACGTGCAACCACTGCGCCACCAGGGAAGCCCTCAGAGATCCTTTTGTCCTTCCCATCCTAAGACATTGCTTTTCTGATCTCTCAGTGGTGTGTTTTACACAATAAGAAAGTCATTTTGACTGTTACATGATAACCAACAAATTTTTAAAAAATGACCTGCCTTCTTCCGTCTCCAGTGTGGAGAAACTAATGAAAAAACAAAACAAATGAGAACAACGCAGCCCACTCAGGGCTGCCAATGTCATTGTGACCTGCGGTGATCCGAAGATGCCTCTGTCGTCATCACTGTCCAGGACTTGGGGTCGTCCTCTGCTGCTGCCTTTCCTTTGTGTGGCACTTTCTCATGTGTGTGTTTGAGAAGGTGGTAAACACACAGACGGCTGTGATATGGTGTCATCTAATCAGGGCAGAACTGAGCTTGTCCGAACGGGTTCAGCTCCCACTGCGTTTACAAATCGCCGCTATGGGAACTGCTGACCCTCCAGTCTCAGCCACGACACGGAAGCAACACGATGAAAACATCTCTTCTTCTTCTTCCACTGGGTGTCGGGGGATTTGCCTTTTCCTGAGTGAGAGGCAGTCTCTCATCTATTGACGACGCAGATACACATCACAACTGCTCCAGGTCTTTCTCTCCCCGTTTATTTTGCCTTCCTATTTCTACTCCTGATATTTCTTGTTTAACAAATTGTTCTTGATGTGACGTGTTCACAATAAGCCCATGAGCACAGCTGAAACACAATTTCCTGCTCGCTGCAGTCAAAATACATTAATCCTCTGGATATTTCCCCAGGACAATACTATCTCTCATGTGCAGACTTTATTTCTTTTACTCAGCTGCAAAGGAAACAAATCCTTGAAAATTGGTTTGAAAGTGACACACAGAAAAGTCGGGGCTAGAATTCCTGGTGTGCAGAGTTCTCCTTAAACACTCATGTTTGCAAGAAGCACCGTCTGTCAACCCGCACGTGTGAGAGAAATTAAGAAGAGTCATTCCACAGCTGAGTGGAGGGGGTCCTCCAGAGTCCTCTCACGTCCCCAAACTCAGGGTGGGAGCCGTGTCAGCAACCCCCCCACCCCGTCCCCCGCGAAGTCCTGCTCTGTCCCAGTTGCGGCTCCAGGGAGACACGGCACCACCTCAAGGGACGCAAGCTGTGCAATTTTCAAGTAAACTTGGGCATCTAGGTGGCTTATTCTCCTGACAGTTCAGTTGGTGGGGACTCGAGTGAACACACCCTGCTTAGCTTGAAACCTGGAAGCTTTCTACGTAATCAGGTAGGTAGGTGTGCACACCTGCACCTGCACATGTATTTTATGTGTCAAGGTGCAGGCTTAGGTAGGCATGTAGGTAGGTTTGTATGGAATATATGTAAGTACATATGTATGTATGTGTGAAGTATGTAGGTGCATATGTAGACACCTATGTAAACAGACACCTAGGTAGGTATGTATATATGTAGGTACACAAGTATGTATGTACATATGTATATGTGAAGGTAAGTATGCAGGTATATATGTGGATAGTAGGTATGTAGGTATGTACACATGTAGGTACATGTGTAGATAAGTATCTGAATAGATATGTAAGTATGTATGTAGGCACAGGTGCAGGTGGGTTTGCAGCCATGTAGGCACAGCTGCAGGTGGGTTTGCACCCATGTAGGCACAGGTGCAGGCAAGGATCATTGACTCCTACTCGCCAGCCTCTCATGCTGCCTTCTGGCAATGGGGACGGGGCAGCACCAGGTCCTCTGGCCCACGCAGTGGGACGCTGCCTTCCTGGCTGCAGGGAGGCTGCATCTCACGAAGATTTCACACACAGCTGATGTGAGAACCCATGTGGCCACAGGCCCCGTGTCCACCCAACGGCCCTGCCCTCCCTGTTCTGGGACAGCATGGATGCTGGGACCACAGCCTGTTCACGTGCAACTCCAGCAGGACACAGGGCCCCAAGCGCTCAGGTTTCTCCTGATGAGAAACAAAATGTGTGACTTTCCCCTCTTCTGGCTGCATCATCAGATTTCAGCAGGTGAGTGTCTGAGAAGCCTGGCCAGGAATTAAAATCTACTTCAGCTCCAAGGCGCTGTGTTTCTGGTACCTCTGAGGCCTTATTTATTTAAGGGAGTAAAGGCACAATTCCTGGAGGTGCCATGTCAGCTGGTCATTCACCCGACATTTGTCCCTGGGCCTGTTGCCCCAGAGAACGTGTGTGCGTGCGCGTGTGCGTGCGTTTACTGAGCACCAGTACACATGTGATGGTTGCTTTCTAGATGGTAACTCTGACAGAGATCTTCTCTGGCATCTGGGAGGTGACAGGCAGAATTGTGCAATACCACGATATTCTCTCAAAATTCCAAAGCGTTATATTCCGAATAGGTAAGTCTAGATGGACAGTTGAGTAAATCATCTGATGAACTGAGTAGACAAAACGTCTGAAAACTTTAGGTCAGGGGAGTAAAATCACAAATGTCTGTACGTATCTGGCTCTAAAATTTAGATTTGCTTTGACTGCCTACGAACAATCAGGACTGCTCGTCTGCAATGATGTTCTACTGTATTCTTTTTGGTCTGTGTTCTGTTCTACTATTTTGAGAGCGCTACGTGTATACAGGAGTCATTATCTACCTCACAATAAAGTACCAGCGCAGAAGTAATGACAGACAGTTCACACGGAGGGGTAACAAGGGTCAGCGAGGCCGCCTATCACCACAAGGATGTGGCCAGAACCGCCAGATATTTCAAGAGAAACCAGAAATCCAGATGTATGGGTGGGATTCTCAAGATGTAAAATGCCAAGAAAGTAGCTGGGATTTAGATCTATAAACATGGGTGTGTTGGTTTGGGACTGGAAGAGGAAGGAAGAGAGAAAACGTAGAACTGTTCCCTCAGTTTTCAACTTAGACCTTGCTCGCTGGCACTTCTGTGGCCCCCAACCCTCACTGCGTATCCGAATCCCCGAGGGTGCGGCGGGGGGGGGAGGGGGCGCTGTGGAGACAGCCAGAGCCCTTGGGTGGTGCTGTCTGAGCCCCAGGAGGGGGTCGGGGTGTGCTGGATTTCAGCTCCCCTTCCCTTCTCTGGGGCCTTGGGTAGCAAACCTTGAAAATCAAACAGGATAACTGGGCAGGGCTCAGGGGGAGGTCCTCAAAGTACTAGGTTGATTCTGATGCAAAGTAAGAGGTTGAGAAAGACTCAACACTTAAAATGCTTGAGCTCTGTGGTTGCAAATTATTTAAACCAGCAAAAAACCCCACAAAAACCCCACCCACCTCACTAAATAAACATTACACACACACACACACACACACTCACCCTGGGGTGCAAATGCTTGCTGGTGCAAATCCACGGGAACAAGGGGAGAGTCCAGCTCAGCAGCGGGATTATTTGCAACTCCCAAGAGGAAGGAGGCGGAGGGGCCACCGGAAGCCTGGGCTTGGACCACCTGCCCTGCCGCCCCACTCCCCAGGCTCTATAACTTCACCAGTTGGAGGTCATAGGACCCCATTGTGACATATGACGTACTGCTAAGACATAGTCAGACTTAAAAAAAAAAAAGCATGTATATATACTGCAAGAGGCAAGCTTTAGGAAATCCATGTGAAGAATATAAAATGTACAAAAAAGATGTTTGTTGTGCAATTCACGTGTTCAGGCTTGTGCTAAACAGGTACAGGTTCACGTCTCTGCAGAGTTGAGAAGGGTCAGAGAAATAAAAGCAGGGGCAATGGTTCTCCACCTATGAGTGAAAAGGATTGCCCTTAGCTTGAGTGGAGACTGCTGTGAGTTCGGAGGAGGAAGGGAATTAATTGAATTTACAGCAGATTGGAATCCTTCCATTGTACTAATATAAATATTAATATGTCATCTCATTCTTCAAAAATTACATAAATTACAAGAGGGAGTCATATTTTTATTTCTTGATTTGCTTCATGAAAGCATTTAATATGAAGTATCCATTCTATTTTTTGTATATATAAAAAATCTCTCTTAAACATAGGATTATTCCATAATTTATAAGAGATTATAGACTTTTGAGGCAAGTAGTTTCTTTTAAAAGACACAGACATGATCTCAGATTTGGTGAGAAAAATGGATGTTCAAAAATTCTACGGTGGGTGCTGCCTTTTAAATCCTATTCAAAAACGATCCTCAGCAAAATGAAAATGGCAATATTTGTTCACAACTCTTGAGCAGGCCTGAGTAGCAACGATCTGTGTCTGGGCTGCTGTCACGTGATGTATTGCGGGTCCTACACTTTGCCCCAGGCAGCAATCTTAATTAAGGCCTTTCCTAAAGAGTGCTCCAGGGGGTGCATTACCAAACTGGTGCAAAAATAGATGAATGCCTAACTGCCACCAGTGTGGGACCCCACTGAATACACATTTCACTTCAGAGATCGTGTTGTCATCAATGGGGTCAGCCTGCAGGACCCTTCAGTTAGCCTTGGCCTGCAGGGAGAAAGATGTTCAAACTGGGCGAGGGGGAGTTGAAGATATCACTGTCTTAACGCGTGCACCCTTGTCTGCGGGTTCACAGCCCTAACAGGGTTCTGACTGTGAGAACCACGCTTCCTGATCCTCCTCTTGTCCTGACGGGATGCATTTGTCTGCTTTCCACCAGGTGGGAGAGACTGCAATATTTCTGGGGTCTTGAGGATGCTGCCTGACAGGACTGTATTTCAGAGCATACTCTGGGTCTGGTCACACGATAGATGTTTGCACCCCCTTTTGAGGAGTACGGGGAGGTACCCTCTGCCCGTTCACAGATGGGTCGCTCTGCTTATGGCACACAGACCCCGGCAGCGAGACTGCCGGTACAAGAACGCGGCTCATATCAGCAGTTTGCTTTCTTCCAGATTTCTCTGGGCTGTGTGATCTATTGTGGCCAAATGTTTCCCAATCTGCCCATTCCTCAGCCAAAACTATTCCCTGATATTTTAACTCTGAGACACCTGACTAGCATCTCATTTACTTAAGGAGCCCCACAGATTCATCCGACCTTGCATCTCTTGGCGGGATGTGACCATGTAATCCTGGAAGCTTCTGTCCATCAGGGCACTAGCTCTGCTTCATCATCTGGTGGCATTTGTACATCAATCCACCTTTCACATTTCTCAGCTTCCTCTGATGGAGCATTTTTTTCTGTGATTCCAGAGGAACAAATATCTTCATAGCCCCAATGTAATGTGTTTGCCCAGGAATAGTAAATCTACAAATTTAGATTTTCCTGTCTTCATTAGCAGAAGGAAGACAACATCAATCTCAGCCTTTTTTAACCATGACAAAAACGTAAATATGGAGAATGTTTCTGACTAATAATTCTTGGGTAAAAACCACCATATCTATTTCAACCTGACCAGCCCTTAAATGAGAAGAACTCTAAATTTCCCGAAGTAGCACCTTTAAAAGCCCAGAATAAAGATATTTAGGGAAGGAGACACTATAGCACAATGTCTGTATGGAAGAAACACTGGGTGATTTCAGCATATCAGGATAGAGGCACTGAGGGAGTGACAGACATGCTCTCTCCTGGCTTCTCTTTCTTGGTTGTGATACCTTGTGAGACTAAATGAGACAGTGAGAAAATACTATAGGATATACATATATATATGTATCACATTCATATGATGAGGTCCATCTATACAAGCCGCTGCTATGGACGCGAAGATGGCTAGGACACCCCTTCTTTAGCACCCCAGCTATCTGGCGCAGGGAGATGGGGGCAAGTCTGTCAACGGCAGCAGTATCAGAGTGCCATCGAGCAGAGACCTGCTCTACGGGGACTGGGGGAAGGCTGCACTGGACTTGCGACGGGGCCCATCCCCGGAGGAGGAGAAGCAGTGACCAGACGGTAACAGCGGGCAGCAGCGTGCTACTGATTATAGGGTGATAGTTACAAAGAGCTGGTAGTTAAATGCTAAGATAATCTGACATCTGTAAGCACATCATTGTTTACAAGACACGTCCAAATCCATCAATTCAAATGATCTATATAAAAATCCCCAGAGGTGGTTATCATTCCTTTTTTATAGCCAGTCAGATGGCTCACGGAAGGTTACGTACAAATTGAAATCAGATAACCCGGAGCTTAAGGTGGTTCTTCTGCTTCCAAAGCCGATATGCCTCCTACGCTGTGAAGTGGGTTTACAGGAAGCCAGGGGTGGGAGGCCAAGCTTAAAACGTAAACATCTGCAAGAATTCAGGGATGGGCACTAGAAAGCTCCCCCACGGCAGGAGGCTGAATATCTGTGAGGAAGAATTGCCTTCTGTTGTCCCGTCAATTTTGCAACTTCTTTTTAGGACTATTTTGTATCCTTTAAAAAAAAATGAGATATAATTGATATGTAACATTGTGTGAATTTAAGGTGTAGGACATGCTGATTTGATACATTTGTATCTTGCAATACGATTGCCTTTGTAGTGGTAACTAACACCCTATGATATCACAACCCGATTAAAAAATGGGCAGGGGAGCTAAATAGACATTTTTTCTAAGAAGACATACAGATGGCTGGCCAACAGGTACATGAAAAGGTTCTCGACATCCTTAATCATCAGGGAAATGCAAATCAAAACCACAGTGAGATATCACCTCACACCTGTTAGGATGCCCTTATCCAAAAGAAAAAAAAGCAAAACCACAGAAAATAACAAGTGTTGGTGAGGATGTGGAGAAAAGGGAACCCTTGTGCACTGTGGTGGGAATATAAATTGGTGCAGCCGCTATGGAGAACAGAAAGGAGATTCCTCAAAAATTAAAAATAGAATTATCATACCACCCAGCAACCCTACTTCTGGGTATTCAGCCAGAGGAAATGCATCCTTTGGGTTTAACCAGTTTTATGATCTCCTAGACACCCACCATTCATGTTGTGTGCTGCCCCTCGAATCGTTAAGTACTGATAATGAGAAAAAAAGGGCAGCCTTCGTGGTGTGTTCCCCCAGGAAGCCCACCCCTTTGGTCCAACTTCTTATTCCCTCAACTGTCATTCTGCCTGACGGCGAACAGGGCCAACTAGTAAAAATTCCCAATGGAGATGCAGTTTTTATAGAGAATGAAACGGAATGAACAGGCTCAGACTGAACAGGCAGCACAGCCCTGAGGACACCTGCTCAGACCTCCTTGGACATGGGGCCCATGGTCCATACTCATCTTTTCACATAAACACATGGCCCTCCACAAGGCGAGGAGCTGGTTTGAAGTCATCATTCAGGAAGGGAGAAAAGAGAAGAAAAGCAGAGCCCAGGACGTTCTCACGCCTGTGCTGTTCGTGGCTGAACCAACGCCTCCCCGAGTCTCCGCTTTCCATGTTAATAACTGGACCACACGCCCCCTGCTCGGGTAACTGGACTGTTGTAAAAATCACAGGACGTGAGAAAGCTATTTTTAATCTGTAAAATGCTGCAATATGAGGGCTATTGTTATTTCTCTGTATATTGTCAAGATGCCACTGGCCCTTCATGTCATTGATAGTTTATTTTGTGATATAAATATATGCTCATTCTGTAACTGTTTATTGAGTGTCGTCTTCTCGACCTTGGGAACTGAGCAGAGAACAGGACAGAAAAGGTTCTCTCTCACTTGACCCTTATAGTTTAGTGGCTCGAGACAGAGAGCAAACCGAGCAGGGAACAAGCGGGACTTAGCAGGTGGCAGTGAAGCAGGGCCGTCGATGAGAATGACTGGGTCCTTTAGGGAAGTAGTTATTATAGGTGGAGTTGTGTCCCCCAAAAAGATACATGGAGGTCCCACGCCCAGGGGCTCAGATGCGACCTTCCGTGGAAAGAGGGTCATTGAAAGTGAAATTAGTGAGGGTGAATGAGACCACAGTGGGGTAAGGTGGACCCTGAGCCAACCTGACTGCTGTCCTTGTAAGAAGACAGACACTCAGAGAGCACCCTGCCCGGCCTGTGGGAAGGACCCTCCCCTGGGGCTTCGGAGGGAGCATATGGCCCTGCCGACACCCTGGTTTTGGATCCCGGCCTCCAGAACTGGGAGCAGCTAGACGTGACTCACGGTGACGGTGGGTCATCTGAGGCTAGACGGGGCTGGGGGGTGTGGTTAGTCTGTGAACCAGGAAGAGCTGTCCCCGCGGCCCATGGGAGGCGACTTCAGAAAGGGACAAGGACTGAAGTAGGGTAGGATGAGTGTTTAAGCTTCATGCACGGGCCACAGCGAGGCCTGTGAGCCTGGTTTTTATGACACTGAGCTCAGACCCGACGGAGACACTCGGGCCCGTGTGGGCAAACCAGTCCACCTGACACACCCTGAAATGCGGTGAGGCTGTGAAACGCAGACTTGGACAGGCCACAAGCTGTGCGACACAACACAGATTTAAAAACGCTTCATCAGGGCTTCCCTGGTGGCGCAGTGGTTGCGCGTCCGCCTACCGATGCAGGGGACACGGGTTCGCGCCCCGGTCTGGGAGGATCCCACATGCCGCGGAGCGGCTGGGCCCGTGAGCCATGGCCGCTGAGCCTGCGCGTCCGGAGCCTGTGCTCCGCAACGGGAGAGGCCGCAGCAGAGGGAGGCCCGCGTACCGCAAAAAAAAAAAAACAAAAACTTAAAAACGCTTCATCAGAACTTTTCACCAGGCCACAGTGACCACCGAATGCGCATTTTGGCCAAGTAAGTAATAAAACTGGCCCCAGACTAAAAACCCAGGATTCACATTTTTGGCAACACGGTGTCAGTCATAGTATTTTAGTTTTGCTATTTGATAATGGGAGTGTTCACGTTATTTATGAAGTATTAAGTGGTGCACGTTAGAGAAAAAAATTAAATTCCTTATTTTTGGCTAATTCCTGGACGGTAGGTTTATTCCATCTTTTGTTTCTTTCACTGGGTATATTTTTGCAGTAAGTCCACATGCTCTAGTTTTAGACTGTGATAGATTCAGGTCAGGATAATGAACACATGGGGGTGCGGGGCCTCGGTAGGGGGTGGGGGATAAAGCCAGAATGTTCTGTGTCTCCGCGAGTCACAAAGAAAGTCGTAAAGGAAGGAAGAGGTGATCTGCCTGTGGTCCTCTCAGTGACCGGCCGGGACCTATTTCATCATGAATTGATTAATTTGTTCATCCATTTACCAAGTATTTACGAGGTGCTGGGTCCGGGGAAGACAATGCAGTAACAGAGGTGTGGTCCTGCCCTTGGTCTGCATTTCACTCCATTTTAAATTCTCCTCTAAACAGACTTTAAAAGCTTGATGGAATAAGCACACCTTTTTAGCCAGTAGCCGTGTCTCCTGAAAATCAGCTTTGCGTCTGAGGTTAATGAGCTGCCTTTGATTGAAATAGTGTCCTGTCTGGATTCCTGCTTCTTGTTTACCTTTAAATACGGACATATTTGTGTGTGTGGTAAACTGAAATTCTGCACTTGAGAGAGAACCTCTGCTCCATGACTAACACTGCAATAACACTGCCAGCTATGAACGCTAAGGGAAAATAACCCTTTGTTCTAATTTTTAAAATCTGTGGACTAAAACAGCACTCATGGGGCCGATAGCCCAGGCAGTAGATTAAAAGCCTGTTAAATGCTATTTTCAGCTTGGCAGGACACCCACTGCTGGCAGTTCCAATCCTTCGGCTCCATTTCTTTTGAAATACGGCAACCTTACTGCAGCCAGGTGACCACATTAAAGTGTCGTTTTAGAATGATTAAATAACCATACACACACACGGAATTAGGTTTACTCTCTAACTCCTAACTATAGCATGCAGGTTGAGCCAAGGGGTGGGAGGGGGCCTTTGACCTCCCAAATGCCCACCGCCTGCCCCAAACCACCCTAAATAAATTTATAATCTAGTAAAAAGTATGCCTGGTGGGCTAGTCCAGCTTTAAGAGAAGCCACTTCTTTTACTACCCACCCCCCAACTATAAACCACTTCTATATTGATATTCTTGAGTAGTCTTTGGTTAAAACCCCAAACTTGTGCTGATTTAGTGATTTTCTAGGCTTTCTCTTTTTTATTATTTTAAATTATCAACCAAACCACAGGTATTACCTGTATATTTCTGCGCAGGAAGGCTTGGACCACCCACTAATTTTAAATAGTTCGATTTTGGTTAAAGTAGTTTTTAGACCACAGTTTGCATGATATGGCTGATTTGAAAATTGCTTTTCGGCATAAGTAGTAGAAATTGGCAATCTGAATTGTTTTAAGTCTTGCTACGAAATCAATCTTGCAAGAATATTTCCTCAGTTACAGCATGTGGCTTTAAGAGAATTATCAGTAAAAAGCAACCAGTTGGAAGCTCCATGCTGGAGGCAATATCCAAGTTGTATGTCAAATATGTAAAGTTCATATCAAGAAGGTCACTTTTATGTTCATTTATAAAACCCCCCAGAGAATTTCTACCTTGCTGAGGACAAAAGGAGAACTCATGGTTTCCAAATTCAATGGAAAATGTCTCAGAGGTTATGGTGCCAAGTAAAAATAAATCCAATCCAGGGCCACTATGCAATGGTGAACATGCACACCTAAACTGAGGAAGAGAATTCCAGCCCCCGTGCTACATTTGGGTACAACATAGTCTTACAAAAGATTTGGAGCAGGCTTCAGGCATTAAGATGTGTGAGCTTTAGACATTTTCCATGTCACTGAGTCAGAAATAGAGACTAGAACCCCATCATCCTGTTTGGGTCTGAAGAAAATTACAAACCTTTCTAGTCATCATGATTGTCATCACCATCACCACCATCATCACCATCAACATCACCACCAGCATTACCACCATCACCATCATCACCATCACCGACATCATCACCAGCACCATCATCACCATCATCATCATCATCATCACCAACATCATCACCATCGTTAATCACCACCACCATCATCATCACCAACATCATCATCACCACCATCACCTCCATCACCATCACCATCATCACTACCACCAGCATCATCACTGTTATTATGAACGTCACCACCACCATCATGTAACTGAATTTCATCTGAGGAAGAGTAATGCACACTGGGCTATGAGCAATGGGTGCATTATTGTGTACTTTGGCTTGTTGGACTGAGACACGTAGTAGAAACAATCAAATATTAAGGAGATTTAGAATAGTATTAATAGTATTTAGTATTTATAACACGATGATCTGGTGGTAAAGACTTGGAGCACAGACTCAGAGAACCTCAGGCCTAGTCCTACCCTGGCAGTCACTAGCTTTTGATCTAAGACATGCCCCTTAAACTCCATAAGCTTAATTTGTCTCATGGATGAAAAGTCGTAGTAATAATAATAATAATACTTGCTTCCGAAGTTGTTGAGAATTTCACACAATATCAAAATGCCCATTTTGCAAGGAGAAAACCAAGCTCATTAAGGTTAAGGAACTTACACAAGGAATCACAACTATCAATTAACGCACTCTGAGTATGGATTGGGGTCTTTCTGTTTAGAGAATTCATGTACCTAACCAATTGCCTATATTGGCTCCATCATTTGGAATACTGCACATTTATTGATGATCTGTACTTTAAAGACTGGCAAGAAATTTCTAGATAAGTTTGCTGAAATAATGCAGAAAATTTACTCTTTTATTTGAGATGGATTGTAGAACAGGCTCATTTAAAATGAAGGTCCATTTATAAGCTGTTTTCTTATCCATCCACTGAGCTCCTTTCAGTCCTATTACACAGTTAATCTTCCTCTTTCTCATATAAATAATTGATAGAAAACTACTCATAAATTATATATACATATTATATATAATTATGTAACATAATTACAGATATATATACACACACACACCCATAATCACTAATTATGCTCTTTCAGACACTATTCCTTATTCTCTCTTCAACCTGGAATCATCTTTCAAAAGTACCTTGTTCAGTGTGAAATAAAAAATTATATATAAATATCACTTTTGTCTTTCAACAGCTTATAAGTTAATTGAGGAGATCCCACATACACACTTAAAATATCTGGTTAGAAAATCCAAGTCTGTACAATTTGGCTAAATAAAGAAGTAACTGTTTCAGAGTATAAATTCCATAGAAGTTGAAGGAGGGGTTACTGTTGGCTGATGAGGTGGAGAAGGCTCCCTGCAGGACATGGAGTTTGGCGTGGGTGACAGTGAGCCTGGTGAGGATGTTTCCAGACATAGGGAAACAGTAACATGACCTGATTGGCAAAATGGAAAGGTCTCATGAGATCAGAGGTGTGTGTATATGTTTGTTCATTGCTGTGGTGGTAGAAATCAGTAGATACTTTGGAAAACTGTTGGATATTGTCTAATAAATCTGAAATTACACACATCCTATGACTAATAATTTTATTGGTAAATGTATGGACAGGAGGAGCTCTGAGATACATTATGACTATCGTTTGTCAAAACTTTCCTTAATTTCATCTCCTCCTCAGTAACCCTCCCCCTAACACACACAGACACACAGACACACACACACACAATTGCATATCCAAAATGCCTTTACGTAGGTTCTTACAAACCTAGTTTTATGTCTATGCAAATGGCTTACATCTTTAATCAAAATTTCTGGCAAACACACCCTTTTCCACTAGCCTGGAGTTAGCAGTCTTCTCATCACTCCTGCTTGTTCAGTAACTACTGCAGGAGTGGAGATGCTGTATGTGGCCAAAGTGCCTAAACTTTGGATGCCATCTCCCTGCTTCTCATCTCCTGTAAGAAAATCTCATGATTAACCATGCGTTTTTAGATATGTTATTAAAATTCATCAATGGCTTCTTCTTTGGGAAGAGACCTCTTGGGTCCCCAGCACACGGTGACAACAGCAAGTCTCCGTGAACCGTAACCAAAACCAACTTCTAAGCAGGTGTAACACTATCTCCCCATAGCAGCTTTTAATAAAGCTCAACTCTTAGCTACCAATACACATTTAAAACTTTCATAATAAAAGGGTAAGATTTATAGAATGGAGCCAGAAAAAAAGTCAGATTTAAACTTTTCAATGTGTATAAATGTCATTAGAAAAAGTCATCGAGAAAAAAATATGGAACTCCTTAGTCCTGATTTCAAAATGAAAATGCAAACGGAAGAAAATAAATCCTAGAGACTATTTTGTAATAATGAGAAAATCGAGTTCTTCTTGGTAGTTTTCAAGACATCTTTAACAAAGTGTTTCTCAGAACACGCACAGTCACAGTAAAAACCGATGAATAGCTCCTGTGTGATTCTTCCAGAATTTACCTAACGAATAAGTGTGATTATTTAGATTTGGACTGTACGTATAATCACAGGGTCAAGACCCCATCCAAACCAAAATAAACACTTTAGCGTAACATTAATTCAGGAAATCATGTAACACCTGTATTTTAAAATCCAAAAGAATAAATTCTGTGATTCACTGTGGACCTTGGGTTCCCTAGCTCCTCAGTCATTACCACCTAGCATCTCCATCCCAGGCCCTCCCCCCTCCCCCCTCACTCCTCGTTCTCCTCTCCTGCCTCCTGTCTCTCATCTCTGATCTCTCATCAGTCACTCACGCCTCTCTGTCTACACTAAGAAGTGACTTCTGGAATCGTTTAACCCTTATTCGGCAGGTGTTTAAAATGACAACCCACATTCGTGACACATTTTATGTGGCATCATATGCTATTTTTGGATATTTCTACCTAAAAAGCTAGGTTTTTGACTTTTTAGAAAAACTGTGGTTATTTATCATTCCCAGTTCCCTACTTCTTAACAGTGACTCCTCCCAGGTCTGGTCCCTTGGGTCCCCATCCCACCCCATACTCACACCCCCACCACCTCCCCTCATGTCTAATTGTCCGCCTGGTGCCTCTTGTTATTTTGGTTTTCTTCCTGTGCTCTACAGAGTTTGCAACCTAATTACAGGTTACTTAAACCAAAGTGCTGATGCATTTCTGTCTTTTTTGAAAGTTATAGGGAGGCAATGATTCCAGTTGAAATTCCATTTCCATAGCTGTCAAAAAGGGCTCCATGGCACAAACAGTGGAAATTCCCAAACCAAGTCCTGATACCTCTATGCTGGTTTTAACTATTAATGTATTTGCTAATTCAAAATAATACATTTAACTAATTATATCTAATTATATTCATAAATACTTTAACACAGAGGATAAAAACAAATTTTGGGTGCGCAGCTGCAAGGAACAATTTGATCAGGCCAATAAAATAGGAGTCAAAATAGGCACACTGCAATAATCTTAAAATCCTGTCCCTCTGTTAGAGATGGGTGCACAGTTAGCTAACAGCTTCCTTGTCATCAGTGCAAAGAAATTATGATCTCTGACAAGATTCACAATAATCATAAAATAAAAACGAATCACTTGCTCTGGTAAAGCACTGGCCTTGCTGAGTCTGAAGCCTGGAGATGGATTTCTAGCCTGTCCTGTAGGTCAGCTTAAGCATGTATGCAACAAAAAGTTTTTAGTTTGATATCCATGGAGATCCTCTTGACTCTCCTGGAACTGGGCACAGAATTTGGTGTGTGTATGTACTAATTTTTGTAGCATTACGTGTCCGGAGCTTCCTCCAGGTTCTGAAAAGCAATCTTTTTTAAAATGTGTCCCTCAGACCACTTGTGCCAGAGTCACTGCGGTGACCTGATAAACTTGGGGTCCTGGGCTCTGCCCCCAACAGAATGACCGAAGGGGGACCAAGAACCTGCATTTTAATAAACGGCCCACATGAATCCTCTCCTGACATCACGACCTTTTCTTCACATGCCCGTGAGTACCCAAACTCACTCAATATCTGTTTCTGGAAACTATCCTTAATTCAATTAAAAACAAAAAATAGTGAAGAACAGATTACAAAGAAGCAATTCCACAGAGGCCCCGATCAAGACAGCGCAGATATATCGCTCTCCTGCAGCCTGTTTGGATCCAAGGGTAAATGTAAACTAGCTGGGTGAATTTATGGACTTCATGTCCTTCAGACAATCCTCGATAAATATCACTTCTCCCCACCGGGCATTTCAGGAGGATTAGAAAACAGAATTCAAGGTTTTCTTTACTGACAAGAGCCTGGAGGCCAGAAATTCCGTGTCTCAACTAAGGACAAAGCCATTTGATTTGTTAATCAGCTGGCCGAGGGCAGGATTAAGATTTTATTCTCTTCTTTGTAAGAACTCTGCGCACTGCATAGTCATCACCCTCCCTGATACCTGAGGTGGCCAATGATACACGCCACACTCGGGGAACAGCCTGGTGAGATGGGAAATTAAACCCGCAATCGTGAGGCAATTCTGGAGCTGAGGTGGCGACCTGCAGCCAGGGTGGTCGGCAGGAGAGGATGCGGCCGGCACCTCCTTGGGAGTGTTTGAGAACTGACCCCGTTTCCACCGTTTTCACAAAGGAAGACCGGCTCATGCGCCAGCCCCCACTGGCGGTGCCCGGGGGTCCCCTTGCGCTGCACCACCTACACCCGCGACAGCACTTGCATGACCCCTGAGATGTTTCACACTGCATTTAACAATTTTCTATTTCATGCAAACACACCAAGAAAGAGGATTGAATTCCGTACTCTGAGGAAACGTGTATACACGCTCACACGCACACACATCCTTATTCTCTCAAGAGGGAGACAATGTGGTTTTGTGCGCTGCGTGCCTCCTTCAAGACGCGAAGTGCTCCCCGAGGCTTCCTGTCTCCCCTTCCCAACTCTGAGACTCAGACGCAGCAATCCTGGAAGAAGTAAATCTACTAAGTCTGTCTCTGAGAAGGAGTTAGGCTGCAGCACACCCACCCCAAACCTCGTGCCCCGTGCTGCTCGCTGGGGCCACCTGCCTGCTTCCCGCGGGCTCCATCACGCCGTAGATGCACTAGTCTGAATCCACCTCACTTCCAGGAGCGCTACCCGGGGGTGCGGGGACAGGCCTGGTGGCTGAAATCATCCACTTCCCAACCTGTATAAATGCAACATTTATTTTGATAGGGGTCCTCACAACCCCTGCCAAATAGGAAAAAAAATGGGATCACGGTGTCTGATTATTGCATGAAAATAATCTTTATGCAAGCAAGAAGGAATGAGTTTTCAATAAATCGTGCTAAGATGTCTGTGTTTTGGGTAGATCTGGGTAATAACATAACCATACGGTGCCATTCTTTTTCTCTCACCATTCTACTCCTTTCCTATTTTTTTCTGCTGCAATCGAGCATATTATCTTAATTCTGTTTTAAATAACTTTTGGAAAAACGTTAGAAAACAGCAGTAAGGTTAAGCCTAAATGCATACATAACAGGCACATCCTACAATAAAACTTACAAGAAAAAACTAAAAGAGTGCCCTATCTCCACTCTCATTAATTAAATTACACCACTTCTCCCAGCAATTCAGGCCCCTTCATTTCTCCAAAACTCTGCTCACATCTTACTTCTCTCCCTGCCTGATGGGAAACAGTCCATCTGGCTCTGAAACTTCTGACACTATCTTGGTGCTTATCTCTTTGCAAACATGTGCAGTTGTGTATGTTTTTTTAGAGCTACATTTTTTCAATATCTAAAAAGGTCTTTAAGGTATTTTTACTGTTTATTATTTTTGCTACTCAGAAGATACTATTGGGTCACAGTCTCATGTCTCGCCCAACATTAAACAAAATTGTCCTGGACTCTGTAATTCTCAAACCTGAGAGCCTCGTTCTACAAAACACACACACGACACACCACGAATAAATTCACTCCCTGCAGAGCTTTGCCCACCTAGTTCCACCTGCGCCCGTGTTCTGCACGATCAGAAAGTCTGTGAACGATGATGAAGCTGAGAAGGACCACGGTCGTGAAGGCAAGGCTGATGCGAATATATGAAAGCAAGTCTTTTTGTCTTTTGGGGCAGTAACAAATGACTCACATGCCACCTTCCTTTCCAGGGATGTTCATGGTTGGGTAGCTGAATCGCAGGGAGGTTAAGTGAGCTCCCTGTGGCTTCTCTGACACACACACCTTCCCGCTGAAAAGCTCGTTCTGCTTGAATTAGAACCCAAGCACCTTCTAGCCCCGAGTCATTTGCTCTGACTACTAACCCAGGGAGCCCGCTGGCTGGGGCCCCCACCGCACAGCACCCCACAGCTCTGTGCTCTCCTTCCTCACCATCTGTTTGTCAACAGACATCTTCTTTTATTAAGTAGACCCCAAACTCTCTCCTTTATCTCTTTCTGTACATGTGTGGCACGTTAAAAAAAAAAAGGTAATAAATAATTTTTCAATTTTATCCTTTTTCATGGCTTTTCTCATCCTTGATATCAAAATCAGGACACATTCTGATAATTATCTGTTACTGGTTATTTCTTTTGCTATCTGATAATATACATTAACGCTTGATCTGATAATCTATATTACTGCATCTTTGGGTAAGATAAAATTAGGTGTGCTCATTGCTGTGAGGATTCTCTGAATATTTTTCACATAAAGATGAATAATATGGTGCTATTGGTCATGAAAAAATTTAATGACACATGAATTTGTTCATAAAAGTTTGAATTTGGTCATGTGGCTCATTTCCAGTTCACCTCCAGCAACCCTTCTGAAATAGAGAAATTCTGTCTACAGTATTTATGGTTTCTGGGGGGAAAGGCTAGAATGCCTGTGGAATGGCCCAAATGATCGAGTCTCAGGCCTACAGGTGCCGAGAGGTCACCTTGTCCAGCCCCTCTGAGCTGAGGGGCGAACCCTAGCTGGGGTGTCTCCGCGTCTGAGACCAGACCTCATCGCTAACTGAGAGCAATGTAATCCTAGCGCATTTACTGTGCACCCCTGGGTCCCCCCCGCCCCGCCCTGGGCTTGGAGCTCATCACTGTGTCCATTTTATACAAGAGGAGCATGGAACTTAGGAGCAAGGAAACTGCTGGGAAGCACCTGAGGCTGGAATATTCTGATCCCTTCCATCTCCCGGGCTGAAGCACTTACTCACCCTTATGGAGGGACTTCCTGATATTAGGGGCAGGAGACAACAGTGCAAAGTAGCCACGACAACTAAATCTGTGTGTGGGATGGTGGAAGGGGCCTCGTGCTGGTGAGCGTGGGTCCAGGGTGCTGGGAGGGGAGGAGAGAGGACGCAAGGACGGGGCTGAGGCTGGAGTCAGCAGGAGGAAGGCTGGACCCACTGGGAGACACACAGCCCAGAAGGGTGGGGGGGCGACCCCTCCTAGGGATTCCTCTGGGCAGAGGGTTGGTTCCCTTCTTCCCCTGGGTCCCTCCCTCCAGATCATGGATCGACATCTGCTCCCGGCACCTCGGCCCCTGATGCTAATCTGACAACCACGTTCCCTGGAGTTTGAGTGTCTCCCGGCGATGTTCACACTTGATCAGGGTGACAGTTTTCAAAAGGGATTAACCTATGAGTGCAGCTTACACTTCAGCATCAGCTCGTGCAGGGAAGGGACATGTCTCCCCCACCCGCCCCGTGAGCTGGCTCGGGAGACAGGTGAGGAGACAGGACCGTCTTGGCGGTGGGGGGAGGTTCTCCTGGGGGTGAGTCATCTGGGCCAGACAGGCGGCCGGCAGAGACCCGGGGAGCGTGGCTGCAGATGGCCATTAGCAGGAAAGTGCGGAGACCGCTGGTAAGAGGGGCTGGACCCAGTATCCCTCCAGGGCCTAGAGGCCGGGCAGGCGGAGACGACGTGGTTCCCATCAGCTCTTGGCACCGTGGTCAGAGCTTTCCTCGGATCTTAGGCGTTTGATCCGGGCTCCGCGATTCAGTAAAGTGTGAGCCCAGGAGAGACAAGGAGTCGCCAGACTTCAGGGATCTAAACGGCACAACGGAGAGAAGTACGAATACCCATGCCACATGCTCTTCAAGGTCAGGAGAGGTCATTTGTACATGCATGAACCACCCGGATCAGCACAGCCAGGAGCCCTGGAGGACGTCGCTGACTCTAGATTCATTAGGAAAGTCACAGGAGCCCTAGAGGACGGAGGGCCGAGCAGGTACTGAGAGTCCCTCCAGCTCTGGGACCTACAGAGGCTCAGCCAAAGTCCCCCGGAGGATGGAGCTGTGGGCAGGGCTGGAGGCTGGCAGGTCCTGGCCTGGATCTGTGCCTGGGAACACCCAGCCTCAGTGTCCTCAACTCCAAGGTGAGGAAAGTACAGCCCATCTCCCTGGCATGCTGGTCACTTCGTGCCCTGCACGCGGTATGGACACAGTGCTGGGTCAGGTTGGTCTCTGGGGCAGCAGCGCGTGTGAGCTCTGTCCTGCTTTTAGCAACATCAGGACCTGCAGGGCTCCCAGAAGTCCCCTGTGAACCGAGGCTCAGCTGAGGGCCGTGCCCTGTTCTGCCTTCAGGGGAGGACGCCCCGTGAGCCATCGGTGCAGAGACTGGAAGGAAGAGCCGCTCTAAACAGGCCTCGTTTCAGCGTGTGCCTTGAGGAGCCAGGTCTATACAGACCCCATAATTGTTCTCCTTGTTTCCTGCTTTTATTGCGTGCCATGCATTAGATGATTAGTGTGGTCTTCGGGCTCACGGCAACAGCACGTTGGACTAAAATGCCGTTCCTGGATAAAATGATCAATCTTGTTGACTTTCCCCGTAAACATATCCCATCGGGGGGTCGCTGATATGCTTTTATGGTCTCCCTGTCAGAGAGGTACCATCACCACGCTTGATAAACTATTCTTTGGGGGCTTCCTTTTAATTTTATTTTTTATGCAATCATGCGAGACCATAACCAATAAATTTAGCCTGATGCTTTCTCACTATTAACTAATCCTGAAGAAGCCCTCTGGGGTCCACCCGGCACAAACCCTTCAAAGAATTTGTGCAGGATATTGGAAATGATATCCACCCTGGGACGGAGGTTTAAGGACTGAGACATTACTGTTTTCTCTGCCATTAGAGTTACAACTTGGCTAAATGTCATTTAGTCAAAATGCTGGATTCTGCAGGATTTGCAGGAGGGACTGACTATTTGCCTTTAATAAATTCATTGACTTGAGGAAGAGGTATTAGATTATTTGTCTGAGGAAAGGATGTGTAAGTGGCGCCAGACTGCTGACGCCCAGCTTCTCATTAGGTCCTCATGGGCTTGAGTGCTCAGATCCAAATTAAGCTCCAGAGTCTTTTTGGAAAACTTTGTAACAGCTGAGAAACGGGAAAGGGAATTTAATGAGGCTCCCGACCAGGGATGCAAAGGGGTGTTCGCCGGAGCCCTTTCCAGGATGAAGAACCACGGGTGCGGCTCTTTCATTCTTTCCTCGAGTTGAGCCTGGGCCTTTTAAATTGTGCTTCTACCTCGAATTGCTTCTGAGCCCCGCCATCTCTACCCCTCACTCGCGGAAGCGGCTTCTATTGTTTCAACCACGGCAGATGATCATTTTCAAACTAAAACTCACATTTAAGAGACGTCTTGTGCTAACTGTGGGAACAGTTTCTCTTTAGAATTTCGTATTAATAAACCTATCTGGAGATCTTGGGAGGTGCAGGGTAGAATCGATGCCACCATAAAGCCCCTTATGATGCTGTAATAATTATTCTCATCCTGGATCGATAATAGCAGTCACTTCTTCATTAGAGTCTGACCTAAATCTGCACTAGGCATTAAAACCATTTGCCATAAAATCAGCGATAATCAAATATCATTATAGAAGGAACTCTCAATTCCCAGGTCTTTTTTCTTTTGCTTGTTTTGTTCTGTTTGCTTGTGTGTGTTGCCTGGGGGTTGGGTGGGGTGTGCTCAAGGTGCAGTTAAGAGGCTGGTGAACATGAGCTTTAAGTTGAGTAGCTGATTTCAGGAGACAGATGACTTGTGGGAGTGGCCTTCATTAATTCACCAAGTGTTTACTGAGCACCTCCCCTTTGGTGGGGCCTTGCTCTCACACGCAGAAGGAACAGGGAACAGAACAGTCAGAATCTCTTTCCTCACGTAGCTCGAATTCCAGCTGGAGGAGGCAGATTGTGTGTGTGCGTGCGTGTGTATGTGCGCCCGGGTGCATGTGCCCATGTGCGTGTGCGTGCAGCAAGTCCTTTGGAGGACACAGCAAAACCGACAGGACAGGAGAGCTGGGGCTCGGGTGAGGCCTTTGAGCCTGGAGGGAATGGACAGACGGCACAGGTGGTCCCCACGTGAGGCTCCAGATCAGGTAGCCCTGTGGCTGTCAGATCCTCAGCTTGGCCGAATAGAGCTGGCGTCACCGTGTCCATTTCATAGACGAGAAATCTCAAGTCCAAAGAATGGACGCTCTTTCTGAAGAAATCAAGATCGTGTGTTGTTAAGCAGAGGGTTAGGGTTGCAGCCTCTAGACTGCAAGGCTCAGAAGCCCCGGGTTTGCCTCTACGCTCGCTGGTAGAGTGACACCTTCTCTCAGGATGGACCTCCCGCCACAGACTAGAGACAAGCAATGCTGGAAGAGCCCGCTGCCCCATTATGCTGCTGATCCATGGGGTGCTCACCGTGTGTCCATCGCAGAGCCTTTTGCACAGTGGACATTCAACAAGGACTTGCTGAACAGAAGGGAAGCTGCCCCGTCGGTTCCTGTAAAATTCACTTGACAGCTCACCTGGACATTTACCGGTTCTGAGGACCCTGTTTCATCCTGAGCTGCAACACACCCACTGATAATGACTCAGGTAACTAAACACAGTCCACCAGTGTGCTCTGCGGGGGAAAGGGGGCTCACTGTTACGTGACTTTGCATGGGTCCCGGATGAAAACCAAGGCTGTTTCCTGAAGCAGCCCCTCCGTGCAGGTCGCCCTGGTTCAAGGGTATGACAAGGTGGCTTTTCTTCTTCCTCTCAGCTCGGGAACTCTTTTTGCCTGAGTGAGTTTGGGACTTTGGTTGGTTCTGGCTGTTCCAGGTGTGGTTTGTAAGTGGAGAGTCTTTCACTACGAAGTGTGTACCCAGGATGCCCTGGCAAGAGGAACACAGTGATTTTATAGCATCTCGCTCAACGTGACTACTTGAGACACAGTGGCGAGAGCGATGGTTGGATTCGCTTGGTGAGGAGGAGCCGTGGGACGGAATGGTTTTGTCACGTCGACGCCGATCAAGCGTTTCCATCTGTGTTGGTAGCTGAGAAGCTTTCTATTCGTAATCAAAACCCTTAACTCTTGAGCATACTTCTGTGTCCTGCCCGCTCTCTCTGGCTCCCTCGTACTGTTCTACCTCAACCACCTGCCCCGTTCTTATCCTCTTGTGTCTCTGAGTTAGCCACTGAAATATTTTTTGAATGAGATGGTGTGTAAACAAACTAACCATAATACACAAATGTATAAAAATATATCTGCTATTGCTGATACAGAGCACTCCTGAGTGCTCAGAAGGAGGGACTTAACGTTTGGGAACAAAAGTCAAGAAGTCAGGGCTTCCCTGGTGGCGCAGTGGTTGAGAATCCGCCTGCCGATGCAGGGGACACGGGTTCGTGCCCCGGTCCGGGAAGATCCCACATGCCGCGGTGCGGCTACGCCCGTGAGCCATGGCCGCTGAGCCTGCGCGTCCGGAGCCTGTGCTCCGCAACTGGAGAGGCCACAACAGTGAGAGGCCCGCGTACCACAAAAAAAAAAAAAAAAAAAAAAAGTCAAGAAGTCAGTCTCTGGTACATTTGTACAGCTATTTCAGTGGAACAACCATTAACTCCCAACTGCTTTTCAATTATTTGAATGTGAAATGAATTTGGGATTTTAATGTCTTTCAATGACCATGTGATACTGAATATGTTTTTTTAATGTCTATTATCTGGAAAATATCTTCCATCTAATGTCCATCCTTCAGTAGCATAATATTCTGTCTGGACCAGGGCTCCAGTCAGAACTTTCTGCAGTAACAGGAACGTTCTGGGTCTGGATTGTCCGACACGGCAGCCACCAGCCACACGTTGCTACTGAACACTTGAAATGCGGCTGGTGAGACTGAGAAACTGAATTTTGAATGTTGTTCTTTAACTGTTACTAAATTTGAGTAGCCGCATGACGCTATTAGCTGCTGCATCAGCTCAGGTCTTAAGAGAGATGTCTAAGACGCCACCGAGAAGCTCACGAGTCCAGTCACTTACGCATCCGATGGGTCTGATGTAGTTAGAGTAAGACATCCTGTCTGCAGACGTATTGACACCTTGCCAAGCACATGGAAAATTATTCATTTTGACCATGTTGCAGACAAAGGTGGAACCGGCCATGCTCATGGCAAGCCCAGAGGGAGAGTGTGGGCTTTAGCACTGATCTCGGGAAACTGGGGAAAGTCATACCTCAAGGCAAGAGATGACTGTCCTGGACACGATAGAAAAAGAAAACAGAGAATGAGGGGAAAGAATGAAATGGAAAGGTCATAGTGTGATCAAGCGCTGATCACTGACAAGAATTCAACACCTTTGTTTCATAAAGGCTGAAAAGCAACTCTACGTTCAAACTAAACTTTAGCTGGAGGCTGTAACAGTGACAGTGCAGGACCAGGAAAAAGAGGGGAATGGGACCGGGACAGGGGGACTCAGAGTTGTGGCCTCGGTCAGCGAGAAGGGGGTCCAGATGCCCCTGCAGCCTTGCCCTGGGGTCCACCGGAGCCTCGTGGTTCTTTGATGGGGTCCTGGGCTCCGGCCACTGAGCACTGGCCAGCGGAGCACGGAGCCAGTTGGTTTCATGGGGAATCCCGTGTGTCCGGCTGTCACTGGGACCTGTTCTATCCCAGTTCACACCTGGGGAAATATCTGTCACTGGACAGTAAGGACGTCCTTCCAAGACTACCATGCGGCCGACACAAACGTTTATGGTGACCCTGCTCCCTGGAGAGCTGGAAGAAGGGAGGCGGCTTCTACCTGGACACCCCCCGAGCCCTGGCTGGACCCCGCTTTCCCTCCACTCTCTGCCCGTCTCCACGGCGGAAGGACAGACCCTCCTAGCTGCTGAGGCCCCGCCCACCCCTACAGCCAGAGTCCCTCAGGGCCCAGGAAGAAGTGACTTGAGATGCCAACCACTTTATCCAAGTCCTAGGAAAGTCAAGGGGCCGCCGGGTCCCTCATGGTTCTCACTCAGCACTTGGTGAGAACGTCTCTCCTTCCTGAGATTTCGGGAAAGCTCGTGCTATACTGCCCTTGCTTTTGTCCTTAGTTTTGCTCTCTAGCCATAAACACTGCATGTACAACCCCAAGACTCTTCCAAGCCCGAGCCCTGTTCCCACAGTTGTGGGTCCGGAACCGGAGACAGCCTCAGATCGGCGGGGGGGCAAAACCCCATCAAGCTCACGCCAGGCCTCCCTCCTGTGGGCATGCTGCGGGGACACTGTGGGGCTCTGACTCAGCCGCTCGCCTTTCCTGGTTCCCTGGGAAAGTGAACTCCCACCCGCACTGACATGCCTGCCTGGGGTCTTCTCCCGGGCAGGGGCCCTGGAGGTGCTGGGCCGCAAGTGGCTGGTGCATGAACAGCCAGGGGTGTGGTTCTGAGGCTTCTGAACTGACATGGAACCAACGGTCGGTTTCCCCAGAAGGATGAACCCCAGCTGTGCACTAACACCTCCACCCCCGGCTCTCTGGCTTGAGGATGAGCCCCGAAAGGCTGACCCTCCTTCCTTGTCTGACCCACACCCCCAGCCTGGCCTGTGTGTCCTGCCAGCTCACCGCAGCCCCGGCCTGAGAATCTGCTCCCACCTGCGGAAGAGGGGGCGGCCACAGGGTCCTCTGATGGCTGCTGCAGCTAACAGCCCCCGATTCAGCAGGGGCGACCTCCTCCTTCTTCCTTTTCACGAGGTGGATGGAGCCCTGAGTCAGATGCCCCCGGCCAGCCCATCGCTCCAGCCCGCGTTCTGGACACCCGCGCCTCGTTCTGGACACCTGCTTATTTACCTCTGTTGATGGGTTTACGCTTTGGAAAAGGAAGGTTGGCACCGGCCCCTTTGCTGACATCAGCCTGTTTCAGGCCGTGATAAGGACGAGGAAAGGAACACTTATTTAATGGGCTGCACACTGGCCTCGCCCGGGCGCCCTTCACGAGAGCCCCGCTGCACACGTCCAAGCGTGACGCGATGGAAATAAGGAGACGTGAGTTCACGTTCGAGAATAATTGACGGGATGATGACAAAAGGGTTGCAGCAAGTGACCTCACTGGAGGCATTTGGATTTTTTTTTTTTTTTTTTTTTGGTACGCGGGCCTCTCACTGCTGTGGCCTCTCCCGTTGCAGAGCACGGGCTCCGGACGCGCAGGCTCAGCGGCCATGGC
>NC_041224.1:34469508-34525715 GCF_002837175.3 Physeter macrocephalus | reverse complement strand
AACCCGTGTCCCCTGCATCGGCAGGCGGACTCTCAACCACTGCGCCACCAGGGAAGCCCAAGAGGCATTTGGATTTTAAAGGCCTCAGTGAATGGGAGATCTGCCAGGCGGTTTATTTTAAACCCATCTGTTTGTGACTCAGCCTGACGTGTGCGCGGTGTGAGGAGTCATTTTTCATCTCAAGGAGCAGGAGAGATCGGGCGCCACCCCTCACACTGGTCAGCACTCCTGTTATATCCGAGCGAGCGCTCGCCCTGAGAAGCCGCGTTTGATCCCAGCGATTCCGGCTGCCAGGCTCCCTGCCCACTGGAGGGAGGATTTCCATTAGGAAATTTCAAAGCTTGAGGCAGCTGTGCTGAGCAAGACAGAGATAACGTCACTCAGATGCTGCCCCTGTAAGGAACTCTTGCTCTCCGCCGTCCTTTACTGGAAAATGGCAGTATTTGCTTAAACGGTGAATTGGACAGGAAATGATTCTAATTCATTTTCCTCCTTCACATCATTTAAGCAAATTAATACCAAAAAGCAAATTTTACTTGTCCTTCATAGTCTCACTGAAAGCAAAGTGAGGTAGAGGAATCCTGGAATGCTATACTTTTCTCTGGGGAAAAGCAATTATTGTCAGTAGAAAGTGCCACTGGGTGTTAGGGGTCTGAATCCAGCTGCCGGTTTGGTAAATCAGCTCTCGATGTGACCAGGAAAGGAGAGGGACATGCTGGCCTTTTTCATATACTGGGATCTAAGTTTCTATGTTTACTATTTCTTTTTCCATTTTCCCGACCTGCATTCTACCTGCATTTACCTACTGAATTTGCTGACACCGTAAGCTACCTGGGTCCCTAATGAGCAACCATGCTGGCATGCACACAACCTTCCCAGCGGCTTGCCCAGGATGGCGTGGGTCCTGGGAGCCCCGTGCATGGTGACAGAGAATAGTGACAAGAACACTCAAGAGAATCATGAGATTGGTCCCAGCTCTGCTGCTAGCCAGCTGGGAAATTATTTAATTTCATTAGGTTTCTGTTTCCCCATCTGAATCACCAGACTATAAGCTCCATGAGGACGTAGTTTTCCCCACAATTGCAGCTTCAGTGTGGAGGATGGAGCCTGCGACATCGTAGGTGCTTACTCAGTATTTCTTGAGTGATTGAGGATGGCGTGATTCACATTCCTGTCAGTCCTAAGTCACCAAGAAATAGACCTTCTTAGTGAGAAGGTAAAGTCAATTCAAGGATAAAACGGTAGGTGAAACAGAGCAGGTGATATTGAGTTTGTGTGTAAAGGACCAGCCCATTAAAAAAAAATCACTCTGGCAATGAAAGTTATGGATACAGGATCCTTCCAATCAAATCAGAAAATGTCATGTTGACTAACTTTGGAAACTTAGTTCCTCTGAAGCAGAAGCAGTGGTTCAAAAAGATGAACTCACATTGATTATTTATCCGCTACCTAATTTTACCACCATTCTTACTTCAAAAAAACAAAACAAAATAAAAACCAAAACAACACTAGATGATTTAATTCCAAGACAAGTGATGACTTTTCAAGTTATTTAATAATTGTTCTAAATTTTATTTTGAAATTTGTATCCATTGGTATGTCCTACACCATGGAACCCCTACAGCATCTCTGAAAGCATGTTTGTTTAATGTTTCAGCAAGGATCCTGTTTAAACTCTATTCTGTACATCAAGTCTTCTGGAGAGAAATACTTATTCCTTAGTCTCTCCTAAGAAGTACTGGGTAGAAACTTCGGGTGTAAGACCTGCACATCTCTATGTGTGCCTGAAAAGCCCTGTGGAGGAGCCATCCTGAAGCTGAGTCAGAAGAGAAGCACCATTCCTCCAGGGTCCTGCTATGACCTGAGTGACCTCAGATGGCATCACTGACCCCTCCACCAGCCTGTGTTCTTCTCCTCTGGTCTCCACTGACTCCTGTTGATCTATGTTCATTTTATTATTAGCCCATGAAAAGGTCACGTCATTTGGGACTTGGGTCTTTTTGTAGTGTGTTTCCAAAACCATAGAACCAACTGTGTTTCCATCTTACATATATTTTGTAACTTTTTTCTCCTTTTGGTCTCTTGAAAAAGAAATTTTAGAATATTCAAAATAATTGCTATGCAGGCTACATTCTATCAACTCTGGCGCTTAAATGCCCTGGACAGAATATGTTATTTGGTATCAGGGCCCATGCTGTCTTTGACCCCAGAATTCACTCTGGAATTTATCCTAAGAAAGTAATTGGATAAGTTCACATTGGCAAATGTGTGTGAATTTTCATGCCAGTGTTTCTCATAAGATCAAAAAAATATCAGCACTAAAAATATTCAACAGAAACTAAATTAGGTTGTATCCATACAGAGGAGTATATGCAACATTTTACCTTGATAACATATTTTACTTAGGAATTTCTATAAATTTTGTCAGGTTAAAAATTCACTTATTGAACAACATTGTTGTGTGATCCTATTTTTGTAATAACTTTGTATATATGTGTATGCATAAAAATATATCCAGAAGGACATAAACCAAAATGATAAAACCACTTAAATCTGTGTGGTGGGATTGTGGGTGATTTTTCACTTTCATTTTTAATATCTGTATGAATTGTCTGGATTTTTACTGTGGGCACACATTATATTTTTAAAAACCAGACAAAGTACTAAATGTAAGGAAGAAAGACCAGTGGGTCTTACATTCCTTGCCAACACATGATAACAAGAAATGCATCCAGGATGAATGGGTGCAGAGAGCGTTCCCCAGTTACCATGAGGGCCTCTACTGGGTGATGTTCCAGCACAGAGAGGGAAGAACCGCCTTGTCTGGCCCGAAAGCACCTGAGTTAATGTAACCTACATTCATCTTTGCTGGATATAGATCACGTCCTACAGAAGGAAAGTTAAGGGAAGATTACATCACACATTTCTGGGTGATGGATTGTCGGGGATTTCTTAGGAAAGGACACCATTTCCTACATGATGAGGATATTAAGTCATATTTCAGTATTTACTACATATACGACACCAAGATGCAAACTTTTCAGATGGTTCTTTGACCCTGGCCATTCCTGAGAATTAGGCAAGACCACGATCCAAACCAAAATGTTTAGTTTGTCAGCACACACTCCAGAATTTTCAAGCTCCAAGCCACGACTCTTCCCACGACTTGTAATTAATTAATTAATTTTCTTTTCTTTTTTTGGCTGCGTCGGGTCTTAGTTGTGGCATGTGGCATCTTTGTTGTGGCGCGCCGGCTCCAGAGCGCGTGGGCTCTGTAGTTTGCAGCACTCGGTCTCTCTCGTTGAGGCTCGTGACTCAGTAGTTGTGGCGCACTGGCTTAGTTGCCCCGTGGCATGTGGGATCTTAGTTCCCCGACCAGGGATCGAACCGACGTCCCCTGCGTTGGAAGGTGGATTCTTTTCCACTGGACCACCAGGGAAGTCCCAGTTCCCTGTTTTTGAACCTCGTTTGCTCCTTTCTCTTCTTCTATGTGTGTTTCCTTGCAAAACAGGATTCTTACCTCCTGGTGAAGGCCTACCACAATTTCCCTTCTTCAGCAATCATGTTTTTCTCCTTCCTTCAAACTGTCATAATTCGTTACTAAATGAGTGTGTTTGAACCCTGGCTTTCTGTAGCCCGGTGGAACGTTCCAGTTCTGCTGTTCAAAACATTTACATGGTGCATTTGGGGGCAGCGTGCGCCTGAGACACAGGCAGGGCTCCTCCTGGGAGCTCTGCCTCCGTCACCTGCTTTTAACTAGATGCCTCATTTGTGCCGATTTTTCCCCACAGTGTGAACTACATCTCACTCTTTTAAGAGTGAGGATTACAGGGTTATTGGTTATAGAGACCTTACGCTCTCTTTTCAGGTATGTTTCCAATCTTGATCTTCCTCCACCGCAGGGCCCTGCCAGCGCCGGGTTGAGATGGACAAAGTGCGGCTTCCCCTCCATGGCATCCAACCTCCCTCATTCACAGGAGCCTTGTTTAACACGCCTGTTGGCAAACCGATAGGCTAAGGGACAGATGTGAAGTCAGCTGGGGTATCAGTCAGCTTTAGATCTGTGCTTTCTTCACGGGGCAAAGTATGGCAGTTATATATGAACGTATTTAATCAGGTGGCCAATTAGTTAACAATAATAACAAATTATCCAGTTAGATAAGCTGAATAATATTTTATAATTTTAAATAAAAGTCATAAATTTCAAGTATGTAAGCAAAAAGATGACGTAGTCTTAATGTCTGATGTTACAGATTTGAGAGTGGACACCAGCGCGTGAAGTGAGGGTGATGGCGGGGTCACACAGCTTCCAGCAGGTAAAGGAGGACACGGTCTCTGCACTTTCTGACCTGTCTCCCTCCTCACTGGGTCTGTGTCGGGGCTTCGGCAGAGTTGGCTGGTTCCTCGCATCCATCCTCCCGTCTCTACTAGTACAAGTCTGGCATGTCGACCGTAATCCAGGTCCAACAGGCCAGAGATGCTTTAGATCCCCCGCCTCCCTGAATGTGGTAGCTTTATTCCAGCTTTGTACTTCTCAAAGTACTGGTGGCTCTTTCCTTTTCTAACACAACCAGTGACACCAGTGACCACAGCAATAAGGTGCTTTGCTCTGGGTTTAATCCCCTCTCCTCTACAACTGCCTTAGATGCACCATATCCTGGTCTCATCACCACATCATCCCAGATCCTCAGTATTTCCATGTCTAGTCTGTTCTCCGGTTAACCTCCTCTCTGTAAGCACCCATCCTGTGTATTATATGCATGTGTTGAGTGGCTGCTGTGCTGTCCCAATCGGTTTGGTTTATTTATTTACTCGTCATCCATCTGTTCACTTATTCCTTAATTTCTATGAAGCTTTTCATTCATTTATTCCATACTTACTAAGTTCCAGACAATGTTTGAGGAATATGGAGATGATAGATAGATAGATAGATAGATAGATAGGTGATAAATACATAGACAGATGTTAGGTAAAAAGATAGGTAGATACCAGTATCTTTATGGTTCACAGAATTCTGCGGGAGGGTCTAAGATGGAACAAATTCTCAAGTACGACGGATGTATTAGGTGCAATCGAGCAAAACAAGGTCTGGGTTTTTTATTCCTATGCACTTAAGTCCAGCAGATCTTTTCATGCTTATAGAATCACTAACTACAATCTTCACGAGGTAACAGCCATTCATTCCTAAAATTCAGCAGCAAAGATATAAAATTAAATCCAAATGATCACGGTTCCTTAATCATCACTTTTTTCCACCACGAACATGCATCCATTTCCTTGATCTTTTTGGCAGTTTTTCAAACCCACTGGCATCCCAATTCTGAGTTTTTGCCAAGTTCCCCGAACTACACTGGATTATGGGTCAGCAAGAAAGCAGTGCTCCTGAGCCCGCAGCCTAAGAGCTTTGGAGCAGTGGATCTAATGAAAAATTTAATATCTTCCACTTCCCCTTTCTATTGCCTTTTTGGTTTTCACGGGAATCTATTTCTGTGAGTGTTTGCTGCAGTCAGATGCTTCCTTGCTCTTGGCCTTTGATTAAGAGAACAGTGCAGCCGGGTGACCACCTGGAGGGAGGTGGTGGAAGGGGTCAGGGCGAGGGCACGTGTGCTTGTGTGCTCACACATGCATGTGTCCATGTGTGATGTGTGCGTGCACCGTGGGACTCCGGGAACCACTGGCTGTGGATGACAGAGGCAACGTGAAGGTTGGTAACTCTATGCTTAATATTTCCGGTCTCAGAAATTGCAATCTGGCTGCTATGAAATACACAGAGAATAGAAGAGTCAGATCTATGTTTGAGCCTCAAGATTTAAAGGTAATTTATATCCACAAATACATGGTGCCATCTCTTTGCACCCTTCCATTTTCACAGCTAACTGCCAATTGAAGTAAGCATCCCTGCCTTAGAGTTGGGCTTTAGTAATAAAATAATGATAACTTTACAATAAGGACTAGATTTTGTAAATCCTGACTTTCACATCAGGGGATCACCTCAGGAAGAACTTTATGTGCTAACAGCTGTGAAAAAGGCAGCACCCTGGCTTGAATAATTTCTTTCCTTTGGAGACTTTTGGGGGAGGAGGAATTCCAGGTTCTACTTATAATGTGTACAAGTCAAGATCCAAACAGATTCATCCTTACAGAACTCATTATCCTGAAAATTTAAAATAATCATAATTAATGCTGCAGAATAAAATGATCAAATATTGCCATTATCCTTTTCTTCAGAAATCTCATAATTCCGTCTGGAAGAAGACCTCAAATCTGAAAATGTTTATTTCACTTACTTCAATTCTTTTCACTCTAAAACCTTCTTCCAATTTTTCTTCTAGTTTTCTGAAACACTTTTAATCTCTGTTTTGCATAGTTTACCTTAAAGGTGCAATTCCACGGAGGGCCTTTCAATTCAAAGTATTTTAAACACACAAACAAAAACCACCACCAACACTAACAACAACAGAACAAAGTATTTCAAACAGCCTGATGTGACTGTCCCCCAGTTCAGCCCGTAGCCCTTTCCCCTGCTGTGGGGTGAGTGCTGGAGAGGGAAGGGGCTCAGCCGCTGGGCTGGCTCAGAGACACCTGTCAGCAGCAGAGGCAGCTGGAGGTGGGGCAGCCCTGGGCTTGCACCCAAAGAGGGTGCTCTGAGCTGCGGGAAGGATGCAGAGGAGAGGGGAGGCCCGGCCTCCCCGTCCGGTGAGCAGGACGGTGGCCCTCTGTCCCCTGCCGTGGCCTCCCGGGTGGCGCACGGCCAGTGAAGCAGTTGCTTTGGGATTTCCCATGGTCCACGTGGCACAGAGGGGAGCTGACAAGGCCGTCCCAGCTCCCGCCCCCAACAGCGAGTCCCGGATAGAAGCTCCCAGAGCGTTTGGATCTGCGTTCGTTAATGATTGTATGAGGTACAGAAAACGGGTCATTGGCACAGAGCTGTCATTTCCACAGCAAACCCTACCCAGGATTTGGAACCTTCAACGTTTAGGGGTGATATCAACCCCGTGACCACAGAAAGAGAGGGTCACCGGCCAACTGTCGAATCCAGGAAACTAGCCAGAGGGGCTCAGTTATCATCAATTATGTTTGTGTGGTTGATTTAAAATGAAAACCCGCGATGAACAGGTTTTGAATATCCCCAAACGTTTATTAAGCTACTATAAGCAAACTCCATAAAAGCATCAAAGTATAATGTTAGGCAGCACTTGCTTCATCCTTGAGAGAAAGGGCGTTGCAAACACTGATGCTCATCGTAGGGACGGAGTGCTCCGCCAAGGACAGGATGTGTTTACTATGGGGACAGAATCACAAAATAAACAGGGATGCCAAGAGTACAGGAAGCAGCACCTTAACACTTTCAGGGTATTTCAAAACTTCTTCATCGCTGATGTTCATTTTAAATCCATCACACAAATGAAATAATCAACAAAAACGAAACCTTTCACACAGCTGGCAGGAAGGACTCTGTTCTGTGGTGAAGATCAGTGGTGATAAAGCCCATCAATATACATAGGGGATGATTACAAATTAAAAATGTAATGTGTGATGCTATTTGGTTTGGGAAAATGGGAGTGTGATATTATATTAGAATAATTTCCCTTCTGGTTGATTGCGTATTTTACTAAAGGAGCAGGAAAGCCCCCCAGCTGAGACGTTTCGACTTGTATTGGTGAGAACATCAGATGGATGACGGAGCAGAGCAGGTGATCCTGCAGCAGCAGGGGGAAGTAGATGAGTGATGGGTCTTTGCTGTCGCTAACATCCAAAAATCTATCATTCTGGATGCACAAATTAAAATTACTCACTAAGCAAGAAAGCCATTGAACTGTACCTTATAAAACTCCTGGAGTAAGTGAAAAAGTGCCAGGCTGATATATCTGTGCAGTAAGAGATATATAATCACACCACCATCAATAACAGCCCCGCACTTCATGGGCCCTTCTCTTCTCAAGGTGTCTGTGAGTAACCTAGGTGCACACACAGCCTCCTGTCAGACCCGCAGGGTGGGCTGTATCCCGCCTGCACCCCCTTCGGCCTCCGTCTGAGCAAATCCACAGCCGCTTACTCCTACAAGCGCTGGCCTGCCCAGGTTTTTCAACCAATAGCGAACGATGCACCTCCACTTAGGGTCCCTGCGGGCCACGCTGGACTCTCTTTTTCACAGTGCCTGGCCTCATTTCAGTCTTCTTTACATACAGTATCCAACCTGTGAGCAATTATCTGTTGAGTCCTTTCCACACGTCAGACACTCAGTTAAGAGTTACATGTATGCCAAAGTGAAGTAAGTCAGAAAGAGAAAAACAAATATCATATATTTGTTTATATATAAACAAATATATAACAAGGATCTGTGTGTGTCTCACACTCTTCTTCCCAGAGACCCTCCCGTGCAAGGTGTAAGCGACCCTGCAGAACACACCTGAGTGCTTCCTGGCCTCTGGCTGTTCACGGTTCCTAGACTAAAAGTCCCATGTCCAGCCCCAAATGGACCACAGATTTCCAGTATCCCACACTGACTGCAGCTCAAGTGAGCATTTTATTCACTGAGGTGGTAGCTTTACCAGCTGATTTTTGTTCTAGCCAAGCAGTAACAGCACTTTTTAAATCCAAGTTCTCTTTCTAAAAAAGGAATGAAAGAATTCCATGTCTGATTTCCCATATTGCTTCAACTTCCTGCCAGCACTCTGTATTTTCTGTTTTTTTCAAAAACCATCACAGGCTTCTCAGGCTGCAAACTTACATCAAACACTTTTATGCCTGCAATTTGAATTAGAGCAAAATATCCCTGGGCACTGTCCCCAAAGAGTTAATTATTACTCTTCACACCATCTACATTCCACAGGCATTTTCTTATATCAGCAGCACATCTTACCCTGAAGACAAATCATCCTTTGAGCGTGATGTGGATGCTCTGTTTTTTCCTCCGAAATACTATGTCAATCTCTGATTCCCTGTACTATTATTTTTTTTCCTTTAGGAAACCAACAAAACCAATATCAGAGAGTAGCTCTTCATCCTTATTGTCCCATCTGAATCTGCCTCTGAAGGCAGGAGGAGATGGATGCCCCAGCTCAAAGACAGTTGGCCTGAGAAAAGAGCTCTCTCTTGCTCTGTGTTTTGTTCTATTCAAGCCTTCACCTGATTGGACCAGGCCCACCACACTTGGGAGGGCAATCTGCTGTACTCAGGTACTAATCTCGCAGGAAACACCCTCACAGACACTTCCAGAAATAATGTTCTACCAGATGCCTGTGCATCCTGTGGCCCAGTGTAGATGACATCACACATCTACAGGTCCAGCAGCAGGACACGACGGGTCCAGCCCTCTTCGAGCCCTTGGGGGCCCTATGAGCCTCTCTACCCCCTCCAGCGACTTTCTTACTTGGGCATTCAATTGTAAAACCCTTGATGTTGCAGCCTAGTGGTTCAGCCACGGGTGCCCTCGCATAGGCTGTGGGGCAAGTCCTCTGGTCCCTTCAGCTCAGTGGGTGGACTCAGGCAGGTCCCTGGGCCCCCTGAGCCCTCCTGCCATGGACAGAAATGTGGGGTTGGACCACGTTTGGGGTGCGTGTCAGGGAAGTCAGCATATGTTCTGAGACACAGCCTCCCTGAGGATTCTGGTTCTTTGGGCGGGTGGGGCATCTCCCCGGAGAGGTAGTGAGGACCACTGGGCAGCGCAGCCCTCCTGTCTTTGGCATCTGGGCTCCTGATGGAGAACCCAGGCTGCCCCATGTGATACCCATGGAGCTGCAGGTAAATGCTCGGAGATGCCGCCCATGTCTCTTCCCACAATCCCCAAGGCTAGGAGCTGTCACCTTACGCATGTCCTCAAGAAGGCAGCATGAACGTCGCCCTCCAACTATGACAAGGGACGGGTACCATGTGTCTGTGTCTGGTCTGGGTCTCAGCCCCTCCGCACCGTGCGAACTTGTTACACGCTATTGACTCTTGGAAAGCAAACTACTCTTGGAATCCTCTCTGCATATTCTCTAAATTCCCCTCTGACCGGACAGCACCCTGAAGCTTTGACAATGAGCTTGGGGAAATACCATTCGAAAGCTGGATCGGGTGCTTTTGAGCCGATGCTGTGATTATTTCTGCACTTTCCTTTTTCACGTGGGGCAGGGGCCTCTAGACACGTCTGGGGCTTGCTGATGAGCTTGCTGGTTTTGACCTCCAATTAGTTGTCACCTGCTCTGAACCAGAAGGGAGGAATGGGCTGCTCTCATTCCTGAAGCCCGAAGAGGCCCCAGCGGGCAGGATGCCGGAGCCGGGCTATCGGTGGTCTCTTCCCGGGGTGGACACACAGAGGCTGGGGCTCGGCATCTCCAGGGCAGCCTTTCATGCCTCTGTCCCTGATCACTCACATGGGACCACGGTCACTGACCTGTCCTGAGCTGCAATTTTTCCAAAGCACAAATATGAACCAAGGTTCCTACAAGGTTGGTGAGAAAGAGTCCATATACTGAATGGTTTTCTGTGAAATCTTAAACTACATGGTGCCTGCTCTCCAATGGGTACCGTCCTGGATGTTTTACAAACACCCACAAGCTAATCATCCTGTGATTTTTGTTCTCATGTTAGAGAAGAGGATCAGCCTCCCCTCCGCGGCTCGGAACACGGGAATGTAAAGCCTGCGGACCACCTTTTCTGAGCAACAAAGGAAAATATTAAATGTTGCCCATTATTTCCAAACAAAAGATGAGGTCACATGGTCTGTCAATGAAAGGAACAAACGAAAAAACAGAACGGCAGTGGGCTGGAGTTCTCCATGGAGTTGCCATGAAATTAAAGCGGCCACGAGACATACACGGATTAATTGTGCCAAACAGCAGACAGGCTGGATCTCGCTCTGGTTCGTCTGTGCGGACCTCACAGAAAGCGCTCCAGCTCTGGCAGCGAGGGAAAGCCTGGGGCAGAGAGTATCGAGACAGGTGCACAAATGCGTATGTGCTGCCCCCAGCGCCTCCCCTGCCTGTGGACGTGGGCTGGGAGGAAGCTCCTCTCCCTCAGCAGCGCCAAGAGGGCACAGAGCAAGGAGCCCTCAGATCAGAGGAAGACAGCGGCCTGTCAGGCCTGGGCTGCCCTGAGAGGCAGTTTGGGGCTGTCAGGCTGTTGGGGGCAGGACTGGGCCTGGCGGAAGTGTGGTCTGACACCTGGGCCAGGGTGGGAGCACGCAGTTCCAGGGACGCGACACCCTCATCCGCAGCGGCCCATCCCCTCGCGGTGCCTCTTGGACTTCAGGTTCATCCCAGTGCAAGGGGCCTGGGTCCCTGGGGTGCCGAGGGGTGTGGAACAGGGGCTGGCTGACAGCTCTGCACCCACACCCCACCCCCAGGGGCCCCACAGACACGCGGATGGGTAAGTGCATCTAGGTCTGTCTGTGTCCCTGTATCTATACGTGACATACACATAATACACATTTATAACCCGGGGGTTCTGTTCACTGGAGGTCCCTGAGCACTCCACAAACATCACTAGAAGATGTCTTTCCCTGAAAGACCAAAATTTTCTTCTCTTTCCTGTTGAATGTCCCTCATCAGCTGCCCCTGTCCTTTCTGTGTCATCATCCAGCGCTGGCTGCTTGGGTGTCAGTTTGGAGGGACTGAGGCGCAGACGTGAATATGCGGATGGGGTCCCAGGCACCAGCAAGTCTGTTCCAGGGGACAATTAAGCCGGTCACTTCGAGGCGGTGTGTGCTTTGATAGAGAGTCTGAGAGGTCCTCCAACCCTGTGTCCTGGAAACATGGAGCACGGAGCCCACCAGCCCGCAGGGCCATCATCAGGCTGCCAGAGGGAGATGGCCGCTCCGCTGGGGCTCAGACACGGCAGTATGGGTTCCCTGATCAGGAGAGGGATGGGGCTCCTAGGCCCATGAGACACGGTGACGCCCAGGGGTGCGTGACGCACAGGGTGCCTGCGAGAAGCCCAGGATGAGCCGGGTCTCAGCACGCGCGATGCCACAGTGGACAGTGGGTCAGATTACAGGGCACAGTGCTCATGGAAGGGATTTTAAGCGGGTAAGTGGTGGTCAGATAAACACTGGGTTAGATTTCTCCGGGTTATGATTAGGGTCAGCACAAAGGGTTTGAGGGAAAAGACAACCACCAGAGACCGTCTAAGAGGACCTTAGGAGATATCACCCGAGGGGTCTAGAAGTTAAGCACACGGTGCTCAAGTTTCGACATTTAGTAAAGGGATGGAATCAGAATCCAGCCCAGGCCTCCCACCCCGAGTCCATGCTCTTAACTGACCTGTTATTTTGTCATATTTGCTGGCAGGCACGTGGACTTCAAAGGGTCTGTGGACGGCAGGGTAAACTGGGCGGACAAGTCCCAAGTCCAGGGAGGCGGCCAGCCCTGGAGATACCATCAGACCGGCCCGGGTGGACGGGGTCAACACACACGTCAGAGCAAGTGTCTAAAAGCCAGGAAGCTCGAAGCTCACACGACAGTGCCCAGGGGTCTGCTGCACGCGGCTCCCAAGGTCGGAGTTACTCACAGCACGAGAGGCCACGGGGAGGTCGGGGCAGTGCCCAGGGCTGTGTCCAGGCTGGAATAGGGGTCAGGCTCTCAGTTACAGGTGACGACCTCGGGGAACAGTCAACTCGACCTTCTGGGTGGGGCCCCGAGACACGGCCTCAGCCTCCATGCAGCCAACGTGGAGCGAGCATGGGCCTTGTGGTTCTGGAAGGTTGCGGCCTGCAGTCCTCATGGAGGCCTCCGGGCCCCCGGGCTCAAGAGCCACTAGCCTAGAGCTGACAGTGAAACCCCGACAGAGAAAACAGAGCCGAGTAGAACTGGAGGGAGGGTGGCGGGGTTGGGGGTGCAGGGTTGGGGGGGGTGGGTGGACGCGGTCCCTGGGGAAAAGAACTCGCAGAACCAAAGGCCCTGGGCTTTCAGCGCTGACCCTTGGTAGTCTCCGGACCTGACCTGACCTGACCCTTAGCTTTGGGAAAGGGGTCGAGGAGGCCTTGTCAGCATCAGGTCTGGGCTCTGGGTGGGGTGGGAGCCGATCTCTGCATCTGAAGGGCTGTTGGGATGGAGGACCTGCAGATTCTATCCTGGTCTCTTAAGAATCACGTCGAGGCAGGGAGAGCTGGTGACCAAGGACAGTGGGAACTGTCAGGGGGAGGTTGGATTGAGGGGCAATTTCAGGTGGAGGGGACCGCCCGTGGGGGATGGATATGCTGGGGAGACGCAGGGTGATCACGGGGTGAAGTCGTGAAGGCGCCCCGGGCTTCCTGCACCCCATAGCTTGCCTCCGCAGGGTCAAGTTCGTGGGGAGGAAGGGCAGGGGGTGCAGAGGCCTGGCCTCGGCCTCAGGGAAGGAAGCCTCCCGTGTGTGCCCCTCCTGCACTTTGGGCCACCCAGCTCCTTCCCCCTAAAAGCCTCTCGTGCTCACGGCTGACCACTCACCCGGCTTTTAAAAAACTGCCATTATGGACCCAGCAGTGCACTGGACACAAAGGAAAATCTCAAACACGACAGATACACGGCTGGTCCCTATGGAGTTCACAGTCCAGCGGGGGAGCAGACAAACATGTGGATGTCGGCAGGTAAAGAGCGTGTGGTGGTGAGACTGGGAACATGGCAGCCATGCTGTTGGTGTGCGGAGAATTTGGAGGGTCCGGAGAAGCTGAGACGGGCTGAGCAGATGCTCGTCCAGAGGGCTGGCCTCTCTCTACTCCCCATCACCCTGGGCCGTAGAGGTGGGACCAGGCCGTGAGCACACACAGCCACTGCAGGGTCTCTGCTGTGCAGGTGCCTGGACGGGGGGGAGCCCAGCTTGTGGAGGAAGGACGCCAGAAGCCCCGATGCCACCGCCTCCTGAGCCCTCCTCTCCTTCTGGCCTGCGTGAAGATCTTGGGTCAAAGTGACCTCAACCAGCAACCTGACTTCCCAAGGGAAAGTTTTTCAAAAGGCAAGCATCTTAAGAAAAGACTGACTGGTGGCTTCCCTGGTGGCGCAGTGGTTTAAGAATCTGCTTGCCAGTGCAGGGGACATGGGTTCAAGCCCAGGACCGGGAAGATCCCACACACCACAGAGCAACTAAGCCCATGCAAGACAACTACTGAGCCTGTGCTCTAGAGCCTGCGAGCCACAACTACTGAGCCCATGTGCTACGACTACTGAAACCCACGCTCCTAGAGCCCGTGCTCCACAACAAGAGAAACCACCGCAATGAAAAGCCCGTGCACCGAAACAAAGGGTAGCCCCTGCTCACCACAACTAGAGAAAGCCCATGTGCTGCAATGAAGACCCAACACTACAAAATAAATTAAAAAAAAAAAAAAAAGACTCACTGGCCTTAGTTAACCAAATAGTAAATGTCTCCTGTGATGGGGGGTTTCTTGGGACTGCACTGGCATCTTGGTCCCTGGAGGGAGCCCAGGAGGAGCAGCTGGGTCCTCCTGCAGTCACTGGCGTCAGTGTCCTTCCCACACCGCGGTCGACATCATAACCACCGGCGGGGAGGGGGACTCCCAGGGGTGTGACTGGTGTGATGTTGGGTCTAAGTGTGGTTTCCCATCACCCTACAAGCCTCGCTAGCAGTCCACAGGCATTTGGAGACAACGCCATGCCCTCTGTAGAGGCACCGATGGGACACCAGGCAGCAGAAGGTCACATAGAGACCACGGGAGGCCTGTGTCCTGTAGGAGCAGGCTCTTGTGTTTGGTGTTTCCTACAACCAACCAACGGGGGTCCTGACTTGGGTCCAACTATTCCTAACAGACAGGGTCCTTCTCCCCCGGGGAAATGGAAACTTTGAAATCTCGGTAAATTCTAGGTAATTAGCATCAAACAAACTTTTATCAGAACCCTACTATCATGTCCCGTTGCCTCCCCTGCTCCCATAAAGCAGGTGTCTTGAAAGGCACATGCGTCTGTGACAGCAGATCAACTGGGACATGGGGAGAAAATCTCAGGATGTCTGTTTGTACATTTATGCATCTCATTTTTGTGTGTACATGTTTATTACCTACACCATATATATACATTTAAAATAGTACATGTTGGTAACAGAAATACACAAATACACGAAAATATAAAGTGTTTGCTCAAAAAAAGTACTTTCTAATGGGGTGTGTGATCATATGTCTGGAGAGAAAAACAGGCAAAACTCATCTATGTGGCTGGGAGTCAGGCTAGTGGTCATCCAGGGGGCTCAGGACTGGAAAGGGTTCCTGGGGTGCTGGCAAGCTAGGAGGTTCAGTCTGGGGACATCTGTGAAACTACACTGATTTTTGTCCTTTTTCAAATCTTACGCTTCAAGAAAAAGCTTTAGAAAGTTTGGCGATGGCTGCTGTAGAGATCCCTGACTGATGACCAGTTGGTTAAGCTAAGTCTCTCCTGGTTCCTCGGGTTTGCTCTGGAGTTGAGAACCCCAGGGTCCTTGGAGGCACCGAGGGTACTGCAGGTTTCATGAGATATCGGAGTTCCCCCATGGATGGTTTGAAGCCCAAAGGTAGGTGCCAGGCCTGCTGCTGTTTCGTGTCCGGGACTGGCTGAGAGCCACCCGGAAGGCACGAGCTCTTGGGGAAAAGCCCACATGTGTTACTAGGATCTCGAAAGCTGTTCTGAGGTGTTGTGGTCCCTCCGGGGCACAGAGCCCGCGGAACCCCCAGGACCATCCACCCCACGACCCATGGGAGGACAGGAGACGCCCTCTACTCCTGAAGCTCCGTGATCTCAGGAGGCTCTGATTTACACCTGCCGTTTTCTACCTTCACAGCTGCTCTGACCTTGCACTGCACACTCCTGGCTTGGGGGAGGGTGGCAAGAATTGTTTTCTCCGTTTGTAATGACATCACCTGTCTTTTGAAAGCCAGCAGGAGCAGACGCGTGCATGGCTATCCCTTCTGGGCCCGTCTGGCAGCACCGCCGAGAGGCTGGAGCCGGCAGGGTTCAGGCAGCAGGGACAGGAGGTGAATCCTGACACTGGCGGTGGGAACACGGGGTTTCGGGTCCTGGGAGGAGCTTCGTTTCATACTCCCTTCGTTCCTCTGTGCTTCTGAACCACCTCCAGGGCAGACGCACCCTCTAGGCTCGCTCCTCACCCAGAGGTCCCATCCCTGTCCTCTGGCGCGCGGCCCCGTGACTCAGAGGAAGCGAGGTGGCTGCTAGTCGGTGCCTGTCCCCATCCCCCGGGACGGTACACTTGGGGGATTCGCTCCTCTTCCCTCCTCAGTCTGTCCTGGCTCCAGAGACCCCGCGACATCGCCGTCCTGGGGGACGTGGAGGACAGAGAGAAGCCCCGCTTTTCCGTCCCGTCCTGAGCAAGCGTGGGGTGCCCAGAGCCTCCCTCCGGGAGCGGCGAACCTCTCCTGATGCGGGTGAGAGAAACCCTCAGCATCAGTGCATCCGAGCTCTTGGTAAACACAATAGATGGAGCTGATGCCACACTGTTTCCTCAGATTAAACGTATCTCGTCCCCAGATTTATATGGCACTTTATGGCTTCTGCAAATGACTGCCTCAGCCCTGCAAAGTAATTCCACCCTGTCATATTTGTCTTTGGAAATTGTAACAAATTACGGTGATTTATAACATCAAACTCAACTCTCTCTTTTCTCCCCAGACGGCGGTGGCAGGCTGCTTGGCTGTCCATTTGTTCTGTGTGGAGGTGACAGGGAAGCATGTTTCATCTCCCGTGTGACACTTGCTTCCCTTTGAGGGGAGCCTGTCAGCATAAGTCAAGCTGTCGCCACATTTTCCAGGGTTCTGAGCCGGCCCAGGCCCTGCTCACCTGTGGCCTCCTAATGAGGTGTGACTTCCCCTCAAGCTGGATGGATGGCACCTTCTGGAATCTCCGTGTCTCGGACCCTGGCCCCCACCAGTCCCGATCTGTCCTGGGGGGAGGACAGCGTGGAACCTGGGTCACAGGACCTGGCCACCTGCTGTGGACACACCCCTCCCGCCATGGCCTCTGGTCTCCTTAATCCCAGTGCAAGCAAGTGCCACTCTGCTCTTGCGGTTTCCAGGACGACTCAGAATACTGGCCTTGAAGAGTAGAAGGAAAATGGAGCAATGTGGCCCCCGAGGCCCAGGACTTGTGGGAGAATGCACAGACTGCTGTGGCCCCAAATCCAAGTGTAGACGCCCAAGCCCAAATGGTGGTGTCAGGAGGTGGGGCCTCTGGGAGGTGATGAGGTCATGAGGGTGGAGCCCCCATGATGGGATCAGTGTCCTTATAAAAGAGACCCCGGAGAGCTCCTTCACCCCTTTCTCCAGGTGAGGGCACAGAGAGAAGACGCGCCTGTGAATCAGAAGAGAACCATCACCAGGACCACATGTGGCACCTTGACCATGGACGTCCAGCCTCCAGGACCGTGAGAAACAAGGTCTGTTGTTAACCCCCACCTGTGCTATTCTGTCCCAGCAGTGGCTGCTCTCAGCTCAGCGTCCTGCAGACCTCAGGCCGCCCCTGCCTTTGCTCCAGCAGCAGAGCCCCTGGAAACACCCCTCCCCCGGCACCTCCCTCCCATCTCACGGACGGCACTGCCTTTGGATTGTTCACAACAGTAACATCTACATCATGAATTTATTCATAAGGAACTCTGACCTTAAAGACCAGGTAATAAAACTTTTTTCCCCTTAAATTATATTGAGCAAATGAAGAGATGAAAACTTTTTAAAATTGGAAGCGGATTCAGAACTGCCAACTGTAGCTGCCAGCGGGGCAAGTGAGATGCAGTCGTGTGTGAGCCCTGCTCTGACCCCGCGACAGGGCACCAGTACGTCACAGGAGCAACAGAACTCCTCCTCCCCCGTCCCCCCCATCCCCCGCCCAACCCCCCGGGAAACTGGAGGCTAAACTGACAGGGTGAGATGCCGAGGATGTGGCCTCTGCGCTGGATCCAGCCCCTGGGGGTCTTTCTCCCTCTCTGCATTTGTAGCTGTCAGTGCAGGGGTGACGGGCACCTCAGAAGGCGGGACCCCGGTACGCCCGGCTCTGTGCCCACGCAGAAGGCTCAGAAACAAAGGACAAATGCTCGAGGGCCTGGGGAGGAGAGAGATGGGCATTGGCAGTGAGGATGTCGGTGTGAGTTTTATCCTGGAAACGCAGGTGCCGCCAGGAGGGCCTCGGGGCGTGCTCCTGACCAGGCCGTGGACCTGGGAGCCCGAACCCCACGGAAACTGCAGGAGTAAGTGTGCACGGCAGAGCTTTCGGGCATGGGTCGCGTACAGCAGGGGCACCGCCCTGCCTGGAGGGACTGCCCTGCCATGTGGCAGTGAGGTCAAGGCCAGACAGGCCTCTTTGCCTCCTGAGGCCGGTTTCCTCCAGAGAGTCACAGCAAAGGGGTAACAACATCAGAGGATGCAATTGGGGGTGGAGGGGGGGATGCGGGCACAGAGTCTGGCTTCTGGAGAAGCTGCTCTGTGACCCCAGCGTGTGACTTCAAGTTCCTGACCTCAACCTTTTAAAAACTGCTCTTTTGTTCCCTGTTGCTCCGCACGTGCTCTACGGAAAAGCTGACCCCGGGGTGAGGCCCCACCAGCACACGTACTGCCCACCCCCACTGCCGGACGCGCTCACTAGCCAGCAGCCATGTGCCCCTCACCCCGTCGGGGCTGGTGCAGACACGTCCCCGCTCCCCTGGCCTCCGCCTCGTGAGATGTCAGGCCTGGCCGCTGTGAGGCCAGGATGTGAGTCACCAGAACAACCCTAACGGAACTGGCCCCGTTTCTCTCAAACCGAGGGAAGGACACACAACTGAAAGGGGGAAGCGCTGGACGTGGGGAGGCCGCGGATTGTGGGTCTTGCAGAGACATATCCTCCACCACTGGGAGCCGGCTCTGGCCTCAACTCGCCAAAGGCATGAAGCCGCCCAGCCCTGGCGATAATTCTGCTCTTTTATACAGGGCCTGGATCAAATGTGTATTTTACGTGATGAGTGGGGAGTGTCAGAATGAGCCACATACAAAGTGGTGACAAAAGAAATCATTTCAATAAAATTACATAATGTACAACAAATCACTGAGACAGCCACGTTAAACACGATCTGCAGACAACATAGCATTATACAATTTTTGACGTTCTGCAGAGAGGTATTAGGTCTGAAGTAACTAGGTTGAGAAAGCAATTTGCAGAATTTCTGTTCTTTTAGCTGGTGTGAAAGGAGTGATAATTTTTTTTTTTAATGTGGCTGACAAGTGAACAAAAAAACAGTAATTGAATAGTACCATTTCATCCAGAAGGCAGGCTGATAATTAGAGGTGTAGCAGACAGTTTGGATTTTATCTGAACAGTGGCAGCTCTGACTTTTTTTTTTAAAGCTGAGAACCAAATCAAGGCCCCTGTTCTGAACAAAAATGAGAAGAGGACTGTCTGTTCCATTCCTCATTCCTGGCTGGGTCCTGTTTTCTTGTCCTGAGGGCAGGTCTGTGGGCCCTGATTGGGGAGGGAGCATCCCCAGATATCCCTGGAGACAGAAGAGATCTCAGGAGCCAATGTGGCCGGCAATATATCGTCAATAAAATTGGTTTCTGCCACTGGGAGCCTCCTTGTGAAATACTCTATTGGACGGGATTCTCCCCTGTGAGTCTTAGGAGGAAGGGCCTGACCCAGACACGGTTTAGATCTGGCGTCCCGGCCCTCGGTTTCCAAGCCTGGCATTTGGTCCTGGGCTGTTGTGGCCGTGGGGACGAGTCTAGGCAGGGGCTGTGAGGAGTCCCGTCCCACTTGGACGATGGGGCAGGTGGGTTCACACATGCAAATGCTCCCTGCAGCCCCATCACATTCTTAGCCTGAGAAACGTGAGTCAGGTATGGCCCCTGCTAAGCTGACGCTGCGGGTCCTCTACCCACCTTTCCAGCCCTCCCAGCTCCCACCAGCCACGCCAGGTCCTTCAAGCCCTGGAAGAATGGCCCATTATAGGGTGTCCTCGAGGCATCTCTGCAGACGGAACCCAGGGCCAGGTGCAATCAGAGTGCTGGGAGCACAGTTTAAAATCCCTCCCTCCTCCTTTGAGCAGTTCGCAGACAAAAAGCCTGTTATTTAGATTCCATTTTTGATAGCTCATTGTATCTAAAAAGAGATCAATTAAAGCTCTCACAAACCTCTCATACTTAATGGGAGGACAATTTAGACATCACAGCAGCATGGACAATGCGTGTGAGAGTTGCATTTATTGTTTCGGAACTATTTGCATCTCCTGCAAACCCTCTGAGGATGACCAGATCCACACAGGAAAAGAAACATTTGCATCAGAAGGAAGAAAAATTGTCACCAACTTCATTCTTCAACGATGAAGGGAGCCTTTGAAGTACAAAGTACCTCTGACAAATCTTGTGGTGGGAACATTCGCGCCTGTATTGCTCTGAATGACCAGGAGCTTGTGTTCACCATCCGTCTTGCGGGAAGAGGGGCCCAGGTAACTTATGAGAACAAACTGTGGAGAAGTGTATTTACAGCTTCTCTGCAGAGGCGGGGCCCCGGGTCACAAAGCTCAAGTTGGTCCCATCCAAGTGGACTTTGTCTTTACTTCAGGAACGTCTCTCTTGCAAAAATAGGGCTTCTCGGTGTTTCTGAGGAGTCCACAAATAGCTCCTGTTGAAAGCAAGACTTGAACAGGCACAGAGTTGATGATGAGGGGATGGTTTCCATGAGGAAAGCAGAGTGGTCCTGGGTGGGGGCGTCGGCTCAGGGGCAGGTCCTGCTGTCCCAGCTCAGTGCACTCCAGGGGCTCCCCCTCCAGGTGTGAAGGACCATCAGAGAGAGGCTGGGTGGTCAGGGCCAGGGGCCAGTGGCACATAGGCCCAGGGGTGATGCAGGATGTGTGGGGCTCTTCGGATGGGGCAGTATCGCCCGCGGACGCCCACAGTGGGTCCAGGTGTCTCACAGCAGCATCCAAGGAGACTCCTCCACGGCCTGTACATTCAACACCACCACCAGCCACGGGGAGGATGGACAGTGTGACCAGCTGCTCGGCCGCAGGGACAGCACCTCTGGCTTCCCTGGACCCCACCAGGGCCCTCGGGACGGGAAAGGGTGGAGGTCAGCAGGGGGGTGGGGACAAGACTGTGTGGGTGCTGGTGCTGCCTCCACGGTGGGGAGGGTGATGCCAGGGCCTGGAGGTCCGTGTGCACAGACACGTGCCACGCTTAAGGGTGCATGTCAAGGAAAGGCTGTGTGACGTGTAGGGTCTGCATAGCTCATAGATTCTGGATGACGTGTAGCATCTATATGACATGTGGCATCTGTGTAACATGTAGTGGTTACAGAACATGTAGAGTGTATAAAACATAGGAAGTCTACATAACATGCAGAGTCTATATTATTCTATATTATATATGTATAAATATATATAAGTCAATATACCAGTATACATATAAAAAGTAAACATATATATACATACATATAGATATATATATATTTTTAGAGTAGGAATCTGCGTGGTCCCTAGGAGGTCCGGGAGGCTTGGTGAATCAACTTCTAATGAGCCCTCAATCACGGAATTGGAAAATCAGTCCTTGCCTGTCCCACTGCTCTCAGCTCTGTGCCCTCCATACACCTGCATTCTGGGGTGTCTGGTCCACTTCGAAGGGTGCGTACGATGGCGTGTACTCAGTGATGCTACAGGGACACTTCCTGAACCAGACCTGGTCACCGTGATTAACCACTCCTCCTGGAAGGCCGTGTGTGCTGCAGCTCACTCCCATTTTCTGTCACTCATACATTTAAAGATATTTCAAAATGATTGAAATCAACTAGCTTTGGGCATTTGGGGTATATATTCAACTCCCCTGAGATAAACAGTAGATAGATATTCTGGGTGTAACATAAAGACAAGCAAACTAAGATCGCAGAGAACAGAGAAGGAGGACAGATCCCCTTCTACACCAAGAAGTTCCTGTGAGTTACAGTCGAGAGCAAAGCGGATGTTCTTGTGTGAATTTTCCCTCCTTCAGACTGACGCTCTTCTCTCTCCTGCTCCCCTCCTTCTCCCTAACGAGGACACTGCTCTTAGCCAAGACGCATTGCTCCATCCATGGAAATCCTGTTGCCATAGCAGCCTGAAGTGACACCTCCTGGGGGGGGGGGCGGCATTTGGAGGGGCTGGAGGAGGTAATGCCGACCACGCTACCCTTTATAAAGGCAAAACAGGAACCCTGGCATCCCCCGAAGCCCGGATGCCCCAGCCTGAGCTCCACACGGTTCCCGTGATGTCCTCAAGTTATGGCCCGTCTGGACAGACTTGGGGGCATCCAGTCGGCTCCTGGAAGCACTTGTGTGCTTGGGACGTTAAGCCACGTACAGCCGGCAACTGTGCAGGGCCCAGATCCAGATCCTGCATCTGTAGCCTAGCCCCACTGAGTGGAGACGTCCCCGAGCCTTGAGCTCAACCTGCACTCAAACCCCTACCCATTCTGACCTCGGCCCCTCCCTCCTTCCTCCCCCTTCTGATCCCAGGCAGAGGGGGCAGGTGGTAGGGGATTCCCAAACTGGGGAAAGGGGTCAGTTCCCTCTCCAGCTCCACAATTGCCACTTGCCACTCACAGTCTGAAAACCTGTGTGTCTGCGTCCTGCTCTTCGGCAGAGGAGAGGTGGGGAGCAGGCCCCCAGTCCTCTCTACCTCCAGTCACCAGTCCCAGGCATTGTACCTCAAAGACAAGAGTGCAGTGTCTTTTTTTTTTTTTTTTTTTTTTTGCGCTACGCTGGGCCTCTCACTGTTGTGGCCTCTCCCGCTGCGGAGCACAGGCTCCGGACGCGCAGGCTCAGCGGCCATGGCTCACGGGCCCAGCCGCTCCGCGGCATGTGGGATCATCCCGGACCGGGGCACGAACCCGCGTCCCCTGAATCGGCAGGCGGACACTCAACCACTGCGCCACCAGGGAAGCCCTAGAGTGCAATGTCTTAAAGGCGTCTCTCTGTCATGATGGTGGACGCTGAAATCCCTGTGGAGAGGATTCCTTCCAGCCAGAGGAGAAAATGGTTGAGGAGACTGCAGAGGCTCAGGGTGGGGACAATGCTGGGAGGTCAAAAGAGTCCAGAGCCTGTTATGGACCTGCTGAGAGCCAGGCCGATGGCAGGGCCCTGACAAGTTGCTCCCACAAAGCTGGATAAGCCCTGGCTGTTCCTCACGGCAATGCTGTGCTCCCAGAGGGGGCCGACGTGGTCAGCAATGCGAGGAGGGTGTGGGCAGAGAACTGGAGATGACCTCACGGAGTCAGGACACAAGAGGCAACAGTCCCCGGCAGGTGGAGTCAGCAGAGGCCGTGAGTCAAGGGTAGGGCCTGGGTCAAGGGCCAGGTTCCAAAGAGCAGGACATGCAGCCAAGATGTGGGCCACGTCGGCCATGCCGGCCACATCGCCAGTGTGAGTACAGAACTCTGGCAGACTGCACTCTTGTGTCTAAGGAAGCTGACAGCCAGGATCCTGGACAGCACGCCCTGCTGCCGGGGCAAGCGAGGGGGTGCTGTCCAAGGTCGCGTGGATGCCCTTGGACGTGGATGTGCCCGTCCCCTCCTCCGTGTGCCACACCCTCACCACCTCTTCCTGTGAGCTCGGCTGCACTCGGTGGACACACACAACAGCACTGGATTTGTTCTCCTCTCTCCCACTTCTGACCAAGTTTCCAAGCCCTTCTCTTCATTGCTTTGTTCTCCCTGAATTTCCTGGAAGTGTTGACCTCAAAGTACCACCGAGATGCCTTCCTTACTGTCCCTCCGACCTGCCCACGGAGAGCGCCAGCTATTTTCCAAGAAAGATCATTCTTTCAAGGGTTTCAATGCTGTTGTACTAGTTTCTCAGGCACCGGAAACCTCGGCAGCACCACAGGTCTTTGAAAACCAGAAAAATGCGGCAAGACATTTTTGCAGCTAAAGACTTTGTGGAAGGGGCATCAGCTCTCTGGCTGATTAAAGCCAAGTGGCTCAAATGGGCAACACACCACTGTTCCCCGGAGACTGGGATACACGAGTCTGTCCCCTCGGGTGTGTCTCCTCACACAACCTCCATGGGACACACTTGCGGTGATCGTGTGGCTTCAGGGTTAAATGACTTGATTGCATAATGTGGTTACAGAGTCCACAGAAGTGGTGGAGACTTCGGGGAACATCTGGTAGTTACCCGAACTCTACAGATGAGAAAGCCAAGACCCCAGGGGACCCTCATTTGGAAAGAACGAGGCTAGAAGACTGAAGAGCTACGACCTCCACCACAATCTTCCAACTGGAAGTCACGTGCTCTTTCCACGTGGGGCGGGGCAGCCGCTTTGGTCACAACCGGGTGAAGTGGTGCAGAATTCAGAGACTTCAATGTATCATGCTTTTAAAATATGAAAACAGTAGAAAAGTGCTGTGCTGTGGTCTGAGTTGTGTCCCCACACAATTCACATGGGACGTGCTAACCCCCAGGACTCAGAAGGAGACTGTGTTTAGAGATGGGTCTTCAAAGAGGTGATGAAGGTAAAATGGGGTCCCTAGAGTGGGCCCTGATCCCATAGGACTGGTGTTCTTATAAGAGAAGATGAGGACCCAGACGTGCACAAAGGGACTACCACATGAAGACACAGGGAGGAGACATGTCTACACGCCCAGGAGAGAGGCCTCAAGAGGAACCAGCCCTGCAGACATCTCAACTGTGGACTTCCAGCCTCCAGGACTGGGAGAATGAAGGTAAAATGGGGTCCCTAGAGTGGGCCCTGATCCCATAGGACTGGTGTCCTTATAAGAGGAGGAGATCAGGACACAGACGTGCAGAGAGGGATGACCACGTGAGGACACAGGGAGGAGACACGTCTACATGCCCAGGAGAGAGGCCTCAGGTGGAACAAGCCCTGCAGACACCTCGACCTTGGACTTCCAGCCTCCAGGACTGGGAGACAATGAATGTCTTCTGCTTAAACCCCCAGGCTGTGCTGTGTGTCACCGCAGTCTGAGCAGACTGATCCAGGGTCCACAAAACACACTCCATGTGCTTTGAGAAAGGAAAGCACATTACTCAGGATAGGTCCTGGGGTGGAATCCTTCCGACCAGACTACTTCTCAACGACCTAACAGATGCCAAGGCAGGCGGATTCAGTCAGGAAAACTGCACAGCAATCAACGTGCTTTTCACTCTTCCTTTCTCAACGGCACCGCTCTCTTGTCCCCCACTAACTGTCTTTCTGTCCCTGGCTGGTTTTTGAAAAACAGAAAGGGAAGGTTTGTGTATCCAGAACAATCTTCCTCCTATCCACTGAGACAGCAGAATGAGTGCCTCTAGTGCTTCCAAAAGGACAAACTACCGAGTGTTTTTGGAAGATGCCACCCTGTTTGCTGAAGGCTGTTAGGGCCAGTTATACATCAACCGTGTCAGATAACCTCTTCAACCCAGAGAATCACAGGACCTCAGACGTGGAGGAAGCTCAGGGCCAAACCCAAGCCTCCTGTCCACTGATGACTGACCTGGGTCCTCAGGGCCCAGCTCCCCATCAGTGCTGATGCAGCCCCTCTACCGGTCAGGGGACACTCGGACACCCTGGATGCATGGGGACAAGTGCCAGATCCACACACCTCAGCTCTGGGAACCGTCAGCTTCAGAGACCTGGTCTTTCCATGGACTGTGCTGCGTGAGGGTTAGAACTGATGCTGTCTGACCATGAACGAGAGCAGCAATGAATGGATTTCCCTCTTCTGTGCAGTTCTAAGGAAGGGACACCTCGCTTAAGCCAGCATCTCCCTCCCCCTGCACCAGAGCTGGGGGTGTTAGTAGCCATTGGTCGTGCTTTTTCTATGAAGTTCAGCCTCGTGTGTATCGCAGACATTTTCTCTTTGGCGATGGACTTAAAAAAGCCTGAGTGTCCTATTTTAAAAAACCCCCAAAACTGAAATAATTCCTCACTGCTAGTCACAGAAGAACGGTCAGAGTCAGGAGAGCAGGGGCCGAGGCCCGTCCCCCATCCTCCTGGCTGGGCCCTGCCCTTCTCTGTTTTGGACCCAGCGATGGGCCCGCCTGGCTGTGTCCTCCCGGGACCCCTGGCTGCTCAGCCCCTCCCAGTCCTCATGCCTTTGGGCCTGCATTCTCCACTAAGGGTGGATTCTGGAATTTCTTAAACTTTTATCATCATTTTTAAAGCAAGAAGTCTGTCTTCCAAAGAACAGGATGAAAAAATGAAGCAGGAGCCCCTGGGACACACCGAGGCTCCCCAGGGCCCAGGAGCCTGCACTTGCAAACCTCCTTCAGCCCCTGGGTCAGGGGTGGACGAGGCCTGGAAGAAGCAGAGCCGGGGAGTGGGCTAAATCGATCACGGGGCTGCCGGTGGTTAGAGGGAATCAGGCCCCGAATAGACAGGAAACTAGCGCTGACCTGGGTCGGTGGACGTGGTGTGAAAGCATCACTGCAAAGCGAGAGTGGACGGGGGGCAGACCCCGGCCTCAGGCCAGGAGGCTTGAGCAGACGGCGTCAGACACCCCAAGGGAGGACAAGTTTGGTGGGCTTCTTCCCTAGCCCTCGATGTGGTCCTTCATCACTAAGACCCTGGGGAAACTCGTGAGCAAGTGACCAGGATGCTTCCCTCAGGCTGACCATGTGAGAAGTCAGGGTGACTCCTCATGGGGGTGCACAGCCTGGTCCCCCTCCCCACATTTGCCCTCCTCTGAGCAGTGGGGGTCATCGCTGTGGACACACCAGCACATCCACAGATGCCCTCTGAGAGCGGGGGAGGGGGCAGAGCCCAAATGTCACCTGTGCACCCCATGCAGACCTCCCTGGCTTGGGGCGGGGTTCCCAGCCGGTGCAGGGAGCAGTGGGTGGTCTACTCTGCACTTGGTCAGGGGTCCCAGAGGTAAGGGTCAAAGGACATCTTTCTTACACCAATGACTAAATCTACAAAGAAGGAGGAGGACAGACTTTCAGATTCCCTGGGGCGCCAGCTTGGGACCTCAGCCAGGCCTGGAGCAGTGAAACGCGGTCTCTGCGGGTACTGCTGCTGGTCTACATTTTCTGTTTGCTTGGTTTGCTGTTTCTGTTTGCTTGGTTTTTGCTTCCCATGGAATCGAACCATTAACTAATTCATTGATGTAGTCATGCATTCAGCAAATATCTGTAAGGAGTTTTGAGGCTGAAACTGTACACAGGCCTCACAGGCTGTGCCCATCCTGTCTGGAATGTTCTGGGTAGAGATGGTGCAGCCAGCCCGGAGCACTGAGTTTCCGGGTTGGGACACTCCTGCCACTGCAGGGAGTACAGCCCGGCTGGCGAGTGCTTCTCTAACTGCCACCAGACACCAGGTGGCTGGTAACGTTGGGAAATTACTGTTTTAATCATTAATTACCAAATAAATGTCACTTTGCTGGTACAATATATGCAGTGATTTCTGTCATAACTTGACATCTGTAAGTCATAAATTGCTTAGTTTTAGCTGCTTTTAATTGCTGCATTTTCCCAAGCTGCACAGCACATGCATTTTGCACTTGGTTCAAACTCTGCTGGCACTGACACCTCTGAGAACTGGCCCTGGATCGTGCAAACACTGGATCCCGAGGGGTCAGTGGAGCAAGAGGAACTGGCCCCTCGCAGGAGCCTCTAGCCTGATCCAGGAGGGAGGGTTCAGGAAGCAGGAAGAGCACCTTTAATCAGAGAGGTGATTTCAGCCTTAAAGGAAGTACAGTTCCTGTGTGGAAAATGGAAATCAAAAGAAAGGATGCTCTAATGGGCTCGAGGCGTCTGCACTGCTCAGAAACATCTCCGTTCCTTCTGTTTGATTTCAAACAGGCTATTCCTGGAGGAATCCACAGTCCTTTCTACCCAGAGGCCTAAAAATATACACGTTTGAGAGGGAGGCATAGTGGGGTAGGGAGAAAGGAGGCATTTGGAGCCCGGCTGAAAAGCTCACATGTTTCTCCTTTCTCCTTCTCTGCATGAGGCGATCAGAGGTGTGGGCACCCAGACCCCACACTCGTGTGCCCGGGAAGCCGAGCTCCACTGCCCAGCCTATCTGCAGACGAGGTCCATTTTTCCCTGTGGACCAGGTGGACTTTGAAATTACAGAAATGAAGGCACAGGTGGCCGCGTCACGCCTGCCAGCAGCCCGTGACCAGAGAGGAAGGGGAAGGGGGCGCTGGCTGGGACGTGGTTGGGGGTGGGGACGGCTCTGGGGGCTAAGAAGGGAGGGGCCTGGCGTGCCTGGCAGGTCTGGCCCCTCCCTGGGTGCCCAGCGGGGCCTGCCTCCGCCCTCCCTTCCTCTCTCTGTCTTGCAGGATAGGACCCGGGTCGGGCACTGCGGGGTGGCCGGGCTCTGGGACCCTACCTGCTCCCCTCTGTCCCCAGCTCAGGTCCCTCTGACTTCCGGCTGTGCCCAGTTTTCTCATGGCTTCTCGTCCCTTTCCTCGCCCACAGAACCAACTCCCTGTTTGAATCCTTGGAGGGGGCTTTGCTCTCTGGTCGGGACCCTGACAAGACCCACCAATGCCCCCTCTTCCCCAGTCGGTACTAGAGACAAAGCTTTCGCATAAGGGCAGGACCCAGACGTCCGCCCGCTCGGGCCGCCCTCTGCCCCATGGCCCAGCCTCCCCACTGGGACCTGCACACCTTCCCTCCTCCCCCTGCATATACCCGAGTGCCTCTGACTCCTGACCCCGTGGGACCCCGGCCCCTGGCCCAGGAGGAAGCGCCTCCTTGGCTCCCGACAGCCGTGTCCCCCCAGTGCCTCTCAGCACACGTCCTGTGTCTGTCTTGCTTCTCACTCCTAAGTGACTTCAGCCACGCAGCTAAAAAGGTGCACGTTGTAGACACGGTTCGCTGCCCAGCCGTCCTTCTTAAGTGGCTCAAATAATGTTTGGGAGACATTTGGCTCAAGGAACCACGCGTGTGCTTTTGGTACAAATGCAAGGTGGTCTGATTGTCCTGGGACAAAAGGAGGGTTTCAGTCTTGGCCTTGGAGGGCTCATCATCTTAAACAGCCTTCTCCACAGCTGGGGTGTGTTAACCCTCGTGACAGCCCTGAGACTCTACGACCCCAACTCCTGCATCTCCATCTCTGCTCAACTGTTCTAAGGGATAAAGCCAGGATTTCAGCCTCCTTGCACAGGTTGGTCCAAGAATGACGGAGTTAAAGAACCTCAATACTTTTGTGATGGTTGTTTCTCCTCTTGGTTGAGATTAGTCTGGTAAAAGCCAAGAACAGCCCTGTGCACATGTGTGTAGGTCACTGGAAATGTTCACTGTTTATGTGTAAGGTCGGTTTCCTTCACGCTGAGCTCTCACCCTTGGTCCCTGTGTGTAGGGGGACTGGTTGTCTGGTTCCCTAGGGACTGGCCGCGTCTATATCCCTGGTGCCTGTGTAATTTGCTTGTTTTGGCGACCCTGATTTCTTTCCTCAGTTGCTACTCTAAAGACCAGGTCCCCTCAGTAGCTGTGCCCGTGAGAAAGAACAGATAATGGGGAATATAGTGGAGACGTCCTTCGGGCAGAGAAAAGCACATCCGTCCCTGGTAAACCGATTGTCATGCGTCTCAGTGATGTTTACTTTCCCACAGCAGATGGCTGATTCAACTGGAGGAAACACAGCTCTAACCATTAGTTAAAACTAAAGCCACTTTGTAGATAAGGCAATTTGCATTCTAAACGGAGAGCTCAAAGTCATACACAATTTACTTTTACATGTTCTATATATAACCACTTTGTATATTCTATATACAACCATTTTAACTGATAAATTCTTAAATTACATTAATGCTATATGTTCTTTTTTAAAACTGCTTCCAAAAAAACCTGTTTTTAAAAAAATTCTAAAATGCAGCTAAAGTGATTTTTATGAACATGTAATGATGTGACTATGATTGACTCAAAAGCAATAAGAAAACCAGACATGAAGATACATAAATATAAAACACTCCTTTCAGAAAAGAAAATAAAACTCCCGGGGTGAAAGGAATAGAATTCAAGTAAGAATTCTCTTTAGTTTAGACTTGAGGGCAGACACAGAGAATTGAAGAATTTTACAAAGTGAAGGATTCTACACTATCATTAAATCCAGTGACTGTAAATGTTGGGGATTAAGAATCCTTTTGACAATCACATGAAATGTGTGAGTCCTCTCCCTAGAAAAAGAAACCTGCTGACAATTTTGTGTGTACGTCTGGAAGGTGGTGGTCTGACCTGAAATCCCAGACATGGGCTTCTGAGTTCTTCTGTAGAAACACCTGACACAACCCAGTGCTTCTAGATTACTTCTACCAACATCTCTTAAACTTTGGACACATTAGCTCCTTAACGTGCAAGATGGGAGACAGAGAGACAGACAGAGCCAGAGAGAGGGAGAGCCAGAGAGAAAGAGACAGAGAAAGGGAGAGACAGAGAGACAAGAGAGAGGGAGAGACAGAGAGAAAGACAGAGCCAGAGAGAGGGAGAGACAGAGAGAGGGAGAGACAGAGAGAGAGAAAAACAGAGACACAGAGAAAAACAGAGAGACAGAGAGGGAGAGACAGAGACAGAGAGAGAGAAAAACAAAGACAGAGACAGAGAGAGGGAGAGACAGAGACAGAGAGAGGGAGAGACACAGAGAGAGACAGACACAGAGAGACAGAGAAAAACAGAGAAACAGAAAAACAGAGAGACAGAGAGAGAGAATAACAGAGACAGAGACACCGAGAGGGAGAGACAGAGAGGGAGAGACAGAGAGAGACACAGAGACAGAGAGACAGAGACAGAGGGAGAGAGAAAAACAGAAGGACAGAGACAGACAGATCCACAGAGACAGAGGGAGAGACAGAGAGAGAGAGAGACAGAGAGGGAGGGAGGGAGATAGGGAGCAGGGACTCCTGGCTGACCCGCTTGGGCTCCGCAGTGACCATGGCTTGTTCTGGCCTCTACTGCACCCTCGCAGAGCCCAGGCCTCGCAGCTCGTGGGGGGAGTGGGTCGTGGGCTGCGAGAGTGCTGCTTGGGGGACAACAGTCCTTTTCATCCCCGAAGGCACGGGGCTGCTGCACCCGACATATGTGCCACGTAACGAGGCCGACTGAGTGGCCTCCGGGCTCCCACGCGTTCTATCCTTCAGTTTCCGATTTTACTCTAAACTCCACCCCGAGTTGCTGCAGAGGAGGGAGCCTGAGGAGATGAGTGTTTTCCTTAGGACCTGTCTATCCATTTGCCATGTCTTCAAATCAGTTAAGGATTTAATTGCCTATGAACCTGACCATCTTTACCTTCTTTCTCTAGACACAGAAATTGTTTTCTAAGAAGATCATTTTTTTCCTTAAAATGTAAAGCCACTGCTGGTTTTGTAAGACAATACGCTCAAATTAATCCCATTTCTTTATTCCAGTAAATACTGAATAATGTGAAAAAAACCAAGTTTCTAAGAACAACTTCAAACATGCCCCCAATTAAGGTACATTTAACGGAAAAGACAGGTCCCCAGATTCCTTCCCCGTGGATCCTGCCTTTGGAAACCCGTCCACCCTAGAGGAGAATGAACTTGCCCAGCAGAGCTCGGTGAGCATAATGAACTGTTACTTAAGTAAAATAGTGTACTTTTGGAAGTGCAACTTTTGATCTGCTTTTATTATTTTTTTTAAAGCCTGTACGATGGATTTTGCTTGCAATTTCATGGAAATATTTACAGAGTGTTTGCTTGCAATACTATAATTTATTTGTCATGTTTGATTTCTCAGATATTCTCTTTGTAAGTTTAGGAAATGAAACATAGAGAAACAGCGCATTCTGTTCAGAGCAGCACAGCTGCCGGGATGTGAGCCGTGTTCCTGCTGAGGATTAAAGGGAGTGTGGACGTGTCTCCCAGGGGGCACGAGAGCGTTTATGGAGAAGCCGCAGAGCCGGGGATGGGGACGGCTCCTCCTCCCACTGTCCTGCCTCTGGTCACTGCAGGGGCCAGGGCCCCATCTGTGGGGGTCCTGGCTGCAGCCCCTGGCCAGTGCCCCTGAACCCGCATGCCCGGGCATGGACGTGCCGGCTCTGACCTTCTCCTCCGTGCCTCATGACCTCAGAGGCTTTCAGATGTGGGTCCACGGCGCATGGCAGCCAGGGAGGTGGGCCCCACTGCTCCTTCTGTCTTTATGTAAAAGGAGAATAAACTCAGCAAAACCCAGTCCTGACTGCAATGGAGGCTGCTGGGGTCCTGGGGAACCCAAGGCAGGGGTCTCGCGGGGGATCAGACCCATGCCCACTGCGTCCACCCACCTCCCCGGATGGTGAGCAGACAGTGGGTCCTGGTGTGGGCTTTGGCTCTGGTCCAGGAAGCTCTCGGATCAGGGATCAGGAGGAGGACTGTCTGCAGATGCTCGCTGGGGTGCGGGTGCAGGCTCCACATGGCCTGTCCAGGGAGGGTCTGGCCATCAGAGGGCAGCTGGGCAGTGGGGAGATGATGTCCTTGAGGGTCAAAGGATTCATCAGAAACGAGCCCAGAAGGCTGGCAACTCAATGCAACTTTGTTCAAGCTTAAAATGCTGCAGGATCGAGTGACCCGCCAGGCACATCAGCCCCGCCATGTGCTGCTTCCTTGGATGAAGCCGAGGCCACCACTTGGAGATGGGAAGGAAGCAATGGGATGCTTGTCTGGGCCCTGGAGGACATTCGGGCTTTCTGGCCGGGGAGGCAGGACCATCTGTGCAAAGAAACTAGACTCCCAGCAAGGCCTGACAAATAACGTGCAGTTGTGTTGGTCAGTTGTGCGCCCCAAACACATTCCAGGGAGGTGAGCAGGGACCAGAGAATTCAAGAGGGATGGACAGTGAGTCTGGGGAGAGGGAGATGTTCCGGTCTTGAGTGAGAGGAGGGTGTGCGGCACAGGGGTGGCAGCAGAGTTTGGGTGGGAGGTCAGGTGTGGGCAGGGCTGGTTTCTCTTGGGCCTCTCTACTTTGGGTATAGACAGCTATCTTCTCCCTGTGTCCTCACATGCCTGTGCCCTAATCTCCTCTTCTTATAAGGACACCAACCCTATGGGATAAGGGCCCCACCCTGTGACCTCATTTTACCTTCATCACCTCTTTAAAGGCCCATCTCTAAATGCTGTCACCTTCTAAGGTCCTGGGTGCAGGGCTTCCACATATGAATTTAGTAGGGACACAACTCAGCCTGTCACACCTGCCATGAGGTAGGAGAGAGGGTGGCGAGGAAGAGGGGAGTGAGGGGTGTTTTCTGGGGTATAGGAGACACAGGACCGGCACCGACAGAGAGAAACACAAAGCCCAAATGAGAAACTCTGGGTGGTCATATTTTAACAGGCACCTCAGTTTCCTAACTTCCCTTTACAAGTTATTAAACTGAATTGGTTTTGTGGGTGAATTAAGATTATTGATAGAGCAAGATGAATCAATAGCAGTAAAACCTTAATAAGTAGGGCTAATTAATTCACCCCTCATGAAGCAGCTTGCCTGGGATTGGATTTTATGAGCAGAGCAATTCTGCTGTTTTGTTTCTTAAAAAACAATTAAAACTAATATATTCCCCTGGCTGCTTCAGAAGCTGCTGTAAATTAATGGCCAGGCTGCTTGGCTCATTAAAAGCCAGAGGTTTGATTCTGTCGTCTCACTGCTGATCACTCCCTTGGTTGGGAGAAACGGGTGACTCGTTTGTGCACAGGTGGTAACCACGGGAATACAGGTCCTGAAGATGCTGGACCATCGAGAAATAAAACAACGGCAAGAGCGCTTCCGAGTGAGAACCTGCTGGATCAGAGAGGCCCTACGACACCTGTTTCTCTCTTTCCTGACACATGCATCACAAGCGCTCGGTCACCTGTAAATGCCCGCGTTGGAGTTGTCCTGGTTTTGGGTTCTGCTCCCGATGCTGGCCTATTTGGGTCTCATTCCCCGACCTCCTCCCACCTGTGGTGTCCTCGGCCAGGTAACAGGTGGGACCAGAAGGGTCCACGCACCCGGTGTCCAGACAAGGGCCTTTCTGACACCCCCATCCATCACGTGCATCTGTGCAGCCCGGTGGAGGCCCCCGGCACTGGGCACTGGGCATCTCTGTATCCTTCTAGAGGAGCCACCACTATGCAGGAGGTACCCTCCCCACACCTTCCTGGAGCTAATCGGGTCCCTCCCCACAGACGCCAGGAGCTGTGTCTCGTCCTCCAAGGTTGGGCAGTGCTGGAGGCTCCTGAAAACCGCTGTGCTGGGATCTTAGGGAGACCAGGCATTTTCTGGGGGTGGTCCTGGGATGCCAGTCGGTGCCGGGGGACAACCAGGGAACCATGTGTATGCACGGATCTGGGAACCATGGAGCCCCCGGGTGACCCCGAGCAGGCAGGTGCACACTGTGTGTCTTTTCCTGGACCACATGCTGCCCTGTGTCTTGTGAGGCCGTCTGCCCATGGGCCCCATCCCTGTGTGGGTCTTTGGGGACGAGCTGCTCGTGGCACTCGTGGAATGATGTCCCGGGGCACTTGTCCAGGCCCCATTCTGCTTCGCACTGTGGGGGGTTCTGGGCCGTAACCTCCCCCAACTTTCAGCATCTCCTCTGGGACGTGGAGGCTGTGGGGCGTCTCCACCGGCCTCTGAGACCTAAGGGAGGCGGTGGGCGCCCAGCACCTGCCCCCTCACGGCGGGCGGGTGGGCGGGGGGCAATCAGAAGATTGGGAGATTGCTGTTCATTCGGGGTCCCTCAATAGACTCAGGGGCTGTGAGGGGTGTCACCCCATGACCCCGAAGTTCCCCACCTTGGGATTTACAAAGCTACTCAGGCAAACAGCACTTGGAGCAACAGTGACGAGCGAAGAGGCTACCACCAGGCCAACCCTGCCCAGCCCTGGGGTCGCCACCCTCGAAGTAAGACCAGGAGGCCCATGGTAAGTGAATTCAGGCGAACAACAGGTAAAGTGTAAGTTCCAGATCTTCATTTACTGCTCGTAGCAGCTCTGCAGGATGGGAACTGCCACCCGCTACAAACGCAAACCAAGATGATGCGTTTCCCTGAGTGACAGACGGGCTGTGGCCCAGGGGACTCCATCCCAGGCCCCAGAGGCGGAAGAAAGAAGCTACAAAACATTATGTAGAGTTTTACCCCAGTTTTCAATAAATATTTAAAAAAATATTTCTTACTAAAATTTTCTTATTTTTCTTCAACGAATATGTATTGTGCTATTTTTAAATTTAAGAAATGTTAAAACTAATTCTTTACTAGTAGCGTCTCTGAAACCTCAATGAAGAGTTTCTTTTCAGGGCAACTTGAAGTTAAAACAGTATTGCTGTACAATTTTGCATTGGGTCACACGTATTGTTGCATGCGGCATGTGTGCCATCGAGGTTTTCCCAGGGTGACCTTAGTGAAAAGCTTTCTGGATGTGCTGGGGGTGTTTTGGCCCAGCCAACCTCCCAGATCCCCTCGTAAGAATGCTTTTCTCAAGGTGCCCCTGTTTCTCATACTGTGCACCCCCTACACACGTACACACACACACACCCAGGCCCCAGCCACTGCAGGAAAGGCGGCGACGGACCCAAGATCAGACTCGAGGTCAGGGAGTCACAGTAGGGGAGCTGTGACGACACAGGGCAGAGCGGTGGCCGAGCCGAGGGATGGAGACACTCAGTTTACACCTGCTTCCAGCCCCCTCCCCAGCTCCTCCGGTGAGTCAGGCAGGGAGCACCTCCACATTCCTGCACTGTCCCCGTAAGAGGGACCACGTGCCTGCAGACTCAGCCTGGCAACGCCAGGCAGCAGACACAAGCACACATCGGTTTCCTTAGACAAGGGCCTGGGTACACACTTATTTTTGCAGCTGATTCATGTAACTTCTGGATTTTATTAAAAAAGATGATCATGGGGAAATTATAGGATATTCATAACTCGAAGTTAATCATCTCGTTGTGTCGAATGTATCTGAGAGCTTGCTGTGCAGCAGCAAAGTGCATGCAATGTTGCCTGTGTTCAGGGGAACAGATGCTTCTCAGTCACACTCGATACAGTCATAGGCTCGAAGGGGACCCCAAATGCTCTGCATCCAACGTCTACACAGAGCAGAAAGTCTTCACAGAGAATAAAATAACAACTTCCAGTCAGAGCAAGTAGGTTAGCTAAGTCTTGACTTTCTCATATGGGAAAGAGAATCAACAGAAGGAGAATTCCTTGACCCCAGCAGACCTCTAACCTCATCACCCGTATTCCTTATCCCACACCTTCGGCTACATGGCACCTGATCTCTGAGTCCCTGTGTGGGTGGCACAGGGGGGCTGCATGGGTCTCCTGTGGCTGACTCTTCTCCCTGAACCTGGAACCTGTCCAGACACCGATGGCAGCCACCTCCCCTCTGAAAGCCTCTCTCACCACCTCCCCTCTGAAAGCCTCTCTCACCACCTAAGTGACATTCGCATTCCCTGTTTGTAAAAACACCGTCTCCACTCTAGAAGGACTTACAATTGGTAGACGAGATGCACGAGCACATCATCTATTATGGACAATGCACTCTCATTGCCTAAATTATACCCCGTATCTCCAAAATAGCAGGTATATCTGGGTCTGGTACAGTCATTTTTCACTGGTATTCCTTTTTGGGATGAGGAAGTTTGTCTTAAAGCTTCTTTTTTTTTTTTTTAAAGACTTTATTTTTTAGAGCAGTTTTAGGTTCACAGCAAAACTGAGAGGAAGGTACAGACACATCCAGTATACTCATATTCCCAGGCTTCTTCTACATTTACTCGTAGAAGGATGTCAGCCACCTCCCCCAACAGCAGAAGGGCTTCAAGCCCCAGGCCAGCAAGCTGGGTCCCGGTGACTCCACTTCACGACTGTGGCTTTGGAGAGGTTAGTAACGGCAGGGCGAGTCTGTAAAATGGAACAACAGTACCTACCGCACATGGGGATAGTTTCTGAGTATTTAATAGTACCTCCTGGAGGAGTTATCTCTTTGAGTATTAAATGTGTGTATATATATATATATATATATTTCTACATCTACGTAGATCTAGCTAGAGATCGAGACATACACACACACACACACACACACGCATAGATGACAGTATACACATATGTATACATATGTATATATGTGTACCGAGAGAGATACACATATATACACATATAGAGAGAGTATATACACACACGCTTAAGGAGAGCACTGCTCTCAATGCAGAGTTCTAGGACGACGCCCGTGGTGCTTTCACGGCCCTGAAGCTGAGCGCTGCCTTTCTCCCGTCAGGGCCCCGCCCTCACCCAACGCGGCCCCCAGGCTTGGGTGGCACTCAGGCTGCACCAAGTGCCCTTGAATTCATGGCTGGTGTACAGTCACAAAGTCCCTGGTCCAATCCAGAGCCTCCCCTTGTCATTTGATGAAAGTTCAGCCTGGACCCCCTTTGAAAGTCCCAGCTTGGGGACTCGCCTGCCTCTCTGGCCCACAGACCACTTTGCCTCTTATGATCAGTGTCGCTCGTTTCCCCGAGGCTGCTGGACCCCACCTGTCACCACCAAGTAATTGCTGGGTTGTGTTTTAATGAAAGACCCAACGATTCACCAGAGCTACAGCAACTGTGGCTTCACGGCTTAGAACACCGGCGACCAAGCTCACCTCCGCAGAGGCCACATTTCAACCTCAAATGCTCTGAAAGGTCCATGTCCCGGGATGTAAGTGAAAAATGGCTCACAATGAGATGGGGGAAGTGTCCCACGTATCGTATCCCGACAGGGCCTTCATAACACAAATATGCTCTTAAGCATCTACAGAGCTTTACACCTTACAAAGGGCTTTCAAATGCGCTGTTATTGGTCTTAATGACAGCCCACAGCAGGAGGTGGAGCGGCATTTCCCAGAGGAGGACGGAGGCCTAGAGAAATAAAGGACTCGCCACGATCAAAAACCGAGTCACAGGGCTTCCCTGGTGGCGCAGTGGTTGCCAGTCCGCCTGCCGATGCAGGGGACACGGGTTTGTGCCCCGGTCCGGGAGGATCCCACATGCCGCGGAGCGGCTGGGCCCGTGAGCCATGGCCGCTGGGCCTGCGCGTCCGGAGCCTGTGCTCCGCAACGGGAGAGGCCACAACAGTGAGAGGCCCGCGTACCGCAAAAAAAAAAAAAAGAAAAAAAAAGAAAACCATAAAATTATACTCAATTACACTGGGGAACTGTAAATTTTCTGTCTTCTGGCACTCAAAAGATTTTGTCTTAAATTCTGGTTAGAATGATCATGACTACAAGTATACTAATTTCTTTACCAAGGGTTCTCATCTTCTTTCTTGTTTACACATAACTTGGCTGTAAAATTGGTTTTCTCCTAAGCAATGGTTTTGACATCAAAAAATTAATGATTTCTGGTGAAGACTCCTGAGTATTAATTGAGTTCCTTGGACCCTCAAGGGTCCCTTTGGCTGGAGAAGAGACTGCTGAAACTTCACCATCATCCAGAAAACAGAAAAGCTCAGTTTTATTCGTTTTAAATGTATGACTTTCTTGTTTATTTTGAAAAAAAAAAAAAAAAAAAGAAAAATATTTGCAAAGCACTGTGTCCACAGGGCTGGTGGTCTTTGCATGGGGTAGGTTTCAGGCTCCGCCTCTCTTCCCGCCACAGGATCCACTGTTGGTGGCTGTGTCCCTAGCAGACATGAAACCACGTCTCCGTTAAAGCTTCCAGACAACGAAGACCCCCCGGAAGCCCCCCACCACCAGTTATCTCCGGGTCAGGCAGTGGACTCACTTTTCTTCTCTAACCTTCAACACTGAAAACTTAAAACTGCCTTTCTACACTGTGTGGGACCAGATTCTGGAGCTTGTAATTCCAAATTACAGCAGATTTGGGGTTTTCTGAGGAGGGACCCCTGCCCGACTCCAATGCTCAGGTGAGTGGTTCTCTCGTGTCCTGAACCTGAACACGGGCTCAGAATAGACCCTTGGTGGACTCTGGGGCCCTGCTGTCTCCATTCCCTGTTTAAAACCCTGTCATGTCTCCCGGATTTGGGGCTGACTGTGGACAGAAGCTCCCCTGCCTCCTCTAATCACAGTCATTTTAAGAACATGGTGACTTCCAATTCCAAAGTCCCAAAGCATCCCCACTGGTCCCCTTTGGCATGGTGAGTTGCTTTGAAACAGTTTTCCTGCCCACCCACCTGCCCTACAGAAATGTTTGGACTCTAGACCTTGGACACCAGTGATGGCCCAGGGGGATGAATTGTCGGCTCTGCGACGGGTCCGGACACAGTTCCTGGAAACAAACACGTGGGCACAGGTCCAGCAGGACCCGGGAGACTCGGGGAAGGAACCACACAGCAGTGGGAGGCCAGATGGGGCTGGGGGGGCCCACGATGTGGTCACTGCTGAAGGAGGGGGGCAACCAATCCCACCCAAAATGCCATGGAGAACCCACCTCCCTGCAGGTACAGGAGGGGCTCCTCTGGGCATCTGGGCTTCCAAAAAACAGCACTGCTGAGAGATGAATGACTCCCAGACCGCTTCAGGCTGGGGGGAGCCCAGGATGTTCATCATCAGTCCAATGCCCAGGACTCCTGGAAATGCTGAGACCCCACAGAGATCAGGTGGTAGCCCAGGGCAAGGTCAGCCCCACGTGCGGTGGGAACCCGTCTGGTCAGCACAGGTGGGCTCCTTCCCAGGAAGCGGAGAGCCCCTGGAGGTTTTGTGGGAGACATAAAACCACCTCTGGAGGAAGGAGCTTCCAAGTAGAAGCAGGACCATCAATAAATCCTCAGCCCTGAACTAAATTCTGTCGTCACACACATCTTTGACTTTTACGTAACTCTTCTGGCATCAAACCCTAAGCTGAAGTGATGTGAGGCTATTTCCTTCATTGTTTATCCCACTTAGTCAGAATGCTCACATATCCAATGCACAAATTATAATATGGTTCCATAAACTCTACTGGGCTATCATTTGATCCACACTGTTTTACTTTCCTTCACATCTGAAAATCTCCCAAGCTCTGAATCCTGAAACACACTTGGAACAGGATTGGTGGGCCAAGTCTCGGGAGTTTTAAGGACCGACATCACCGTTCCAGACCCTGTGGGCCATCAGCCCAACCGTCTACTGCGATGAGCGAACAGGGGTGCCTCGAGATGCTTCCTTCCATGGCTTCAAGGCCCCGTGGTCTCCAGCAACACTCTCCACGCACGCCGACCAGCCGCCCTGAGTTTAAAGCTCCCCAACCTCCGTCCCTGTCCGCTGGCCCCCACCCCATTCAAAAGGCTCCTCCACCACTGCCTGGGTGGGGTGGGGGAAAACCTGGGCTCTAAGGCCCCATTGGGTTAGGGGGGAGTCTTTCTGGGGTCGGGTGAGCCCAGAAGGGGAGCGTGGTGGATTCTGGACACGCCACGTGAAGATGTGGGCTCCAACCGTCACCCTCTGACCACGCGTCAGGGCTGCCCTCCAGCCATGGGGGCTTCCGGGTGGTGTTTGCTGTTCTACTTCCTTCTTTCTCCCTCCTAAAAATGCATCTCCTCCTCCAGCGGAGTCCTATTCCTAGTAACGGCTGCTCAGCCGATTCGAGTCTACTGTTTGCATCTGTTGGTGACTGCACGGACCCAAAGGTGTTCAGGGCTCCGGGCAGTGGGGTTACATTTGGGGCGGGGTCTTTACCCCACGCCCATGCGGGTGGCTCTGCTCCCTTTTTACCTTCAGTGTCTGAACAATAGGCAGAGCTCCTCTCTGTTTTCTTTTCTCTTCTGCACTAATCGAACCTCCTATCTCTGTCTCTTCCCCCCGCCGCCCCCCACACACAGACACTCTCACCAGGAATCCCACCCCATCTTGTCTGATGAGGCAGCAGGATTGCATTTTCCTTGTCCGACATGATTCCACGGATGCCTCGACATGGAAAACCCCTTAGGGCAGAAACTTGGTTCAGCACAACTTCATATATTATTCAGCAATCTCTATGTAGCTCTGGTATCTTGTAAGTGATAAATTATTATAATGAAAGAAAATCTGCTCACCAGTTAGTCCTGGGAAACACGAGATCAGATTCTTCAAGCCAATATTATTCACCCCATTCATAAGCCCAAGAGAGGGGGTGCTCTGAGGCCCCAGGAGGGATGTTCTGTTCACTGTCTAACCTGGCACATGCTGTGTTTCACACCTTCTTGTCTTCCCCTGATTCTCAAATCATGGTGGGATGGAGATTCTGTCTAGGGAGGCTCAGGAGAAGACGCGGAGAGCATCAGACGCGAGGGGAGGGGCGTCACATCCTTCACAACAGCCACACGCTCAGCCCCCCGCCCCTGGCTCTGACACAGTGGAGCGGCCCTGACCGGCCGGCCTCCATGATGTCCTGTCTTGTCACACGGCTCCCCTTCCAGTTACGTCCTTTCATTTTCCCCTCCTGCTTCAACATGGAGCCAGGCACACCAGGGCACGTGATAGTCTTGAATTTCTTTAACTTACATTAAGCATCCTTTGGGGAACTTGCAATTAGACATAAAAATAGTGATGATAATTAAAAAATTATAATTTCCAGAGCATGTTCCATTGTACACTATTTCTGTGAAATATTAAGTAACAGCTTTAAAAGAAGGGAAAGGATTCTGTCTTTTTAAGAGTTTGGAGAAGTCTTCTTTAAATTGATTGATTATTTGTTCACTTATTGATGTGGGACTCCTCAGAAAAGTCAACATGCAAATGTGAGTGAATTCACGAGAAGGCTTATTGTGCATTTTTTTCCCACAAATTTGACCTCCACCCGCTCCCTCTTTTTTTTCCTACTATAGTGCTTGGTGGGACAGGTTGGGAAAACTTCGTAAGAATAGTCCCTGAGAGTATTCTCGACCATCTACAGGAGGTCCTAAATGCCACCCCATCTCCTTGGGGCCCTGAGAGCTTTGGGACACGGAGCTGGACGCCACGGGCATGGGGCTTGCACAGCGACCTGCTACCTGAAAGGCCAGCGTTTCTTTTCTGCTGAATTATGAGAATGTTTCTCATTTGGTGCACGGCCTGCCGAGGCACCAGGCTTCAGTCTCACAGCCACGACTTGCTTCTCTTTACTTTTTCACTAAAGCCCTCGGGGACGGGGGCCATTTACATCTCGGCCTCCAAGAGCTGAAGCTTTCCACCAAGTTTGGTTGGAAAGGATTTTGGCACGAATGCTGGCTCTGAGCTGATGCTGCTAATTATGTATCAAATGGCCCAGACTCTGCAAGTGGGCCAAACACTGCCCAGTCCAGACTCTGGGAGTAACTCCTTTGAAGCTACTGAAACATTTGTTCATCTCTGGGTGGATCAGAAGACTCCTTTCCAAAATTAGCATCTAAAGCAGCTTCAGCCCCTGGAGCAGGATGAAGTGAGTGCGGGAAACATTTACAGAGCCTCCGCCACTCTGCAGCAGAGCTTAGACCCTGAAAACGCCGTGAAAGAGAGTCACAGAAGCTGAAAATGAGGGATCCCATGGCTCAGTCGTCACTGTACTGGGTGGAAACTTGTGGCCTGCCTGTGACAAGACTAGTCCATTCGCTGGTTTATGCATTTCCTCCCCAACATCGATGAGGCACCTGCCAGCTGTTCAGTACCTGCTAGGAATCAGGTATAGGGAAGAATCTGAGGATGTGTGAGCCAGTCTTCCTCAGGGGTGGGTGGAACTGCTCACAGACACACACACTCCGCATGCACGACGCAGGGTGCCCAGAGGGGTCTGAGGGCCCAGGGAGCTGCAGCTGGGAAGTAACGTCCACTGGTAAAGCAGGGAGGCTTCTCAGGGCTTTTGGAAAAAGCATGGACTTTGCCCTCAGAGGAAAGTTGATATTTAAAGTCCAGAAATGCTCTGGAGGCTGGCCTGCCCACTGCTGGCCTATCCTGTTGAGAGGGGAGGGCCCTAGTTCGGAGACAACCCATGGGGGGCAGAAGGGCCTGAGGCTCCCAGGGCGGAGGGAGGGAAGCCTCTGGGCACGTGATGCGGGCTCTGGGCTTTGTCCAAACACGAATCTTATAAGAAAGTTTGGGAGGAATCAGAACCACTAGATTTATATTAGAGAAATCGCGTGGAGGGTGGCTTGACAGGGAGCCACTGGGGGTAAGAGGGTGGGTCTGGAAGCCATTTCTGCCCTGGGGATGGGAGGCTGGGCCCTAGACTGGCTGTCAAAGGCGCTGGGCGCCTGACCGCTGCTCCGGCCGAGGGCCGTTTTCCCTATGCTCTGCCCCGGGATCCAGTGGGTCTGTGAAGACTCCAGAGGGAACAGAGAGGGGGTGTACAGGTCAGCACCTGTCCTCACAAGGTTTACAGTCCAGCTGAGAAGACAAAATTATCCCACGTGAAGCATTTTTAAAACATTTTGGCACTGATGGTAACTGACTTCGAAGTTGGCTGTTGGAGATACCCGTGGAGACTGGAATAACTCTGTATTCTGAAACTTCTAAAGTCGACTTCTGGGGGCCTTACAGGTGCAATGAGCAAAACTCCAGGAACATTTCACTGGATTCTAGGACCTGCTGCCCTTGGTGACAGGCTCTGAAGCCTCCAGCACGTATGTTTTGGTAGGAGCCTTTATGTCTGCAGCTGTGTGGTCTGTCTGCACGTGCAGCTGTGACTTCCATGGGACCCCATTAAGATTCGTTCAGAGAAACAGGAAAGAACGCTCAGCGTGGGCACTGACTGCCAGGCACAGGTAGTTCTGGTGATTGGATTTCAGGGACAAGCTGAGGTGTGCACATTTTTGGGGGGATTTTTGCCTTCCAAGAAACCATACTTGAAAATGACAATAACAGTCTGAGACGGTACTCAATGACAATGATGTTCTTAGACAAGAAATAAAAGTGATAGCCAAGGATTCCAATAGCATAGCTACTTTCCTTATACCACATGTTCTTGGAAAACAAAGTTAAAAACACAATGAATCTATCTCGTTTGGGGACAAAACGGCTGAAGTATAAAGACAAGTCTGTACATAAAGGGGGATCTGTTTTGCCTCCCTGCAAGTATTATTGTCCTTTAAGTGATTTAATGACACTGATCATGACACCAGCGGGTAGGAGAAGAAAATCTGACACCAGGAAGGAGGTATCACTTAACTAACACATTTGTGCCAAGAACTGGGCAGAAGCGCAAGCAGACACCCACGAGAGGTGGGGTTTTCGGCAGCGTGGAAGCCGGCCCAGGACCAGCCCTGCAGTGGCCCAGGAACTGGGGATGGGGGTATGGGTAGCGGCGATGGCTGCCGTGAACAGGGAGGCTCAGCCAGGGGCCGAGGAACCACACAACCGGACAGAGGCCCCTGTCAGCTCCTGTGATGGCTGAGATGTCCATGTGGTTCAGGGAACAGAGAAAGTGACTGAGCAGCAGGGAGGGAGACGTGATTTACCGAAGGGCAGAGACCTTACACTTTGTTACTCAGCTTCCCATCTTTGTGCCAAAGGGGTCTACTTAGACCTGAGTGATGGAGGAGCTCCTGAAATGACTGTCACCATGGCAACTGTCTCCGCGGCAGCGCCTCCTGCTGGACCCACGAATGCTCACTGGAACCGACCACAGTAGTAAGGAATTATGATTATATAAGCAAACAGTGTAAAGTGATTATACTTTATGCCTTTCTTTTGAAGAGTTGGAAGCCTTCATGAAGGCTCACAACTGCAAATGACAGTAATGGAATGAAAATAAAGCCTTTCAAGTCAAGCCCTCTAGGTTTTTCTTTCTTTCTTCTTCTCCTTTTTTGATATGTGTACATAACAAAAATAAAGCTAATATTTAGGAGACTGTGATAAGAAGCTTTTTTAAAAAAATCATCTTTAAAGCAATTCCCCATCACCCTGTCTTGCTTGTAAGCCCATGAGTAGACAAGGAGCCCATCTAGAAGTGAGTGATTTATGGTGAATTTCTTGGTGCTACAGGTTGGTGGGGGCCTGTTTCCTCTGGGTACTGGCGGCAAGCTCCATGCTGAATAGCTGCAGAAGCTTCTGGGCAGCGGGGGCCTCAGAGGACGGAGCAGGACACTCCTGGAAGACCGGTCCAGGGGGACACCTGGGATCCGGCTGCAGGGGAAGCCCTGGAGCCCAGCAGTCGCTCTGCAATCACTTCCTCCCCAGAGGGTGGCCTGGGCAGGAGGTGGCAGCAGGGTCCCCAGGCTGGAACGGAGCAACTGGGAGGAGGTGGTCAGCCCGGGGTGCACGGGTGGGATGGGGGAGCCACCTCGGGGAGCCGGATGCCAGGACACCGTCCCTCGGAGCCGGCGCCTCTCCTGGCCTGCCACCCACGCTGGTCACGCTGAATGAAGGGGGTGAGCCCCCAAGGGCAGAGCCTGACCGCCGTATGGCCACCCAGCGGGGGCACGAGGTCTCTGTGTTGGACACACGCTTCCTTCCTGAGCTGTGCAGGCAAACAGCCTGACTTAGGGGGTGATGATAACAGAAGCAGCAAAAATAAGCTGTGTTGATGAATCTAGAAAGTGTGCTTTATGAGCAAACAGTACACCTTAGACGTCTCAGGTTCTGACTTGGTTCTGGCAATCCTCCACCACCTTCGACTTGCTTGACAAAGGTCCCAGGACCGAGGGGTACGTGGGAAACAGACCTCAAAGGCCACTGATGACCTCACTGTGTAGCATCAGGCCTTCACGTATGGCCTTAGTTTGCTAATCTGCAAAATGAGGAAGATAATAATCCCAATCCACAGAGTTATTGTGAAAATTAGGTGAGAAAACCTATAAAGTGCTGAATGCACTGTCTGACCCACAAGCATACAATAACTCCTTCCAGCCACTGACACTGTTATTGTTATAACCACCACGATCTCCCTACAATCCTGTATGTAACACAGGCACACGCCCCGACATTGCAGATGATGTAGAAGATGCTGGATAGCGTGGGCTTCGGTCCCACAACGGACGGTTCTTTCGAAGGTGTGGCCCTCCCAACTGACCTGAGAATCACAGCAGGAAGAGGGCCCACTCACCACGCTGTCTTGCTGAGTTTTATGTCACCAACGATAACAACAACAGTAATAATGGGTCTAGGTACTGAAAAGCGCACATGCTTCCTGCTGTACTTCCTCCCACCAGTGAGTACAGCTGGCGGCGGCAGAACAGCCGCGGGTATAAACCTGTCACTGAAGGGGGTGCTGGATTTGGGACAAATTGTGCCTCAATTTCTGGTTAATGGTTAAAAGTTTCTGGACAGCTACTGCCCCATGAACTTGACGTGATGGAACGTATATACTCACTCACCAGTTACACACACACACATACACACACGTAGCCCTGCGGCCCGTGTACCAGGAGCATGGATGCTGCAGTTCTGCCTGCGTGGGGCTGACGGTCTAGTGCAGCCACGTGGAGGAAGGAGCGGGGGCTCGGATGAGGACCGGCTGCGGGCAGGCCACATGCGGCAAAGCAGCTCAGAAGCGGGAGCCGCAGGAAATGAACGTACCTCTCCACAGAAGAAGCGGCGATTTGAGGATGTGCTCACAATTAGGGGTTAACTGTGGATTAACTAACTCACAGCACGACCTACAGGAACTGGCATCGGCGGTACTCCTGGTGGATGCACTGCCTTCCTCTATCTCCGCCATCCAGTGTCAGCGTGAACACTGAATACACATGGATGTTCAGTCAGGAAACGGACGCAAGCTGCAAGCACACAGATGGCCTGCTTGAAAGAGTGCACGTGCGTCCACGCATCACAGGCTGCGCTGCACCCGACAACCGTGCCTCTCAGCAAATTCACCATGTTCCAGAGCCTTGTTTCATCTTACTTTTCGCTATAACCCAGTGATGGTGATGGTTCCTCTGTCACCATTTCTGTCAGGACCACGTGCAACCATGAACACGACGCACTCGGCCTGGGGTCCTCAGAGCAGATTGGCTAGTGGTGACACCACGGTAACAGCATCATCAGAGTCATGGCAGCAGTGGTGGCAGCATCTTAGTCCCAGAGCTCAATACTGAATACAATTTTACTGGAAGAAATGGCCTCTTCCAGTCCCTGGAAACAACATCACACTGGGGTGCTCACTGGCCCCCAGACTGACTGCTCCCTTCCTCCTTGAAACTCCTAATGTGGTTCCAAACTTCCAGAGACACCAAACATGGTTCTGAACTTGAGTGAGGGCACCACATGGATTTTTGTTATACTTGGGAGTGGTCGTGTGAGCCCAAGGCATCGATGACCAAATGGAGAATGTTGTCAAGAAACAGGTGGGTATCATCAGGTGGGCGCCAGGTGGGTATCAGTGTGGGTATTAGGTGGGTATCAAGTGGGTAACAGGTGAGTCAACAGGTGGGTAACAGGTGAGTATCAGGTAGGTAACAGGTGGGCAGCAGGTGAGAAATAGATGGCTATCAGATGGGCAGCAGGTAACAGGTGGATATGAGGTGGGTAACAGGTGGGCATCAGGTGAAAAATAGGTGAATGTCAGGTGGGTATCAGGTGAGTGTCAGGTAGGTAACAGGTGAGTAGCAGGGGGCTATTAATGTGTGACTATCTGAACCAAGTCCAAGGTCATCAGCCTGATCCTCTGCGACCAGGTTTTAAGCCTCCTTTTCGTCTAATTCTCCCGCCAACGTGCCCGCCTCCTTGTGCTGAGGTCTCATTCACACCATTCCCTGCGCCCTCAATGATCTATCTCCCCATACCAGCCTGGCCAGGTGCTTTCAGTTTTTCTGAAACAACCTCATTAAAAGCCTACTTTCTTCATAACACCTCTTAACCTACCTACCCCTCAGGCTAGAAGAATATTCTTGCTTCTGAAAATCTCACAACAATTTATCTTTAATTTTTCTCTTGCCATTACCTATATTTATCTTACATATTTTCTACTATATATTTTATACTGTATTTATATATTTTACATTTTATATTTGCATTACGTACACACTTACATTATATACATTTACATTTGTTACATATATTTTACGTATTATATGTTGCATATCTTACTTTGTATCACAGTTTAAGATCATGGACTTGGGATTAAAGTCCTGGGACAGGACCCTGGCCCCCGACTTACTGAGTGACTCTGGGTCTACACGGCATCTTAGACCCCAGTGCGCTCGTCATCCAGGGATCGCGGTACCTTCGGTCACAAGGGGTCATCAGGAGGACTAGTGTGTCTGCGTGTGTGTCCATGCGCACACACTGCAGACATGCGCTCAGTCAGCCAGCAACTCACGAGGGCCAGGCTGGCCAGTCCTGGGCACCCACCCCGAACACAGCTTCAGTGGCTGCTGTCTGTGTTTGGATACTTCCAGGTGTATTTCAAAGACATCTTTAGGAACCTTCCCTAATGCAATCCTCACAGATCACAGTTACAAAGAAAACGGAGCCAAAGAAAAGAAAAAAACCCATTACGAGGGAGGCCTCCCTTCCATCTTAGACACCCAGGGCTTAGAGGAAGGCTGGGCGTCACGCACACCCTCCCTCGGGGTGGCATCTCATGGCAGCCGCTGGCAGGGGAGCTCACGGGATCTGTGTGCTGGTCTCACCTACAAGCTGGGGAAGAAGACAGCTCAGCTGGGAGACACAGCCGAGGGCCCCAGGGTGACGCCGGGGCACCATCCTCCCCCCCCCCGCCCCCCTGTGCCGTTGGCAGGTGAGATGCTGGTCCAGGTGTGCCGGGCGCCCTGCCAAAGACCCGGGGACGCAGTTGCTAATCGGTGCTTCCCTCCGGGAAGGTCATTCACAAGGTTGGTGCTGGGCCCGGGGGGGCACTGTCTCAGGTCCCCCAGCCTCCACTCCGCTTTCCCGGTGCTTTGTCCCACGTGAGCTCCTTCCCCACGCCCTCCAGAAGCCCGGTCGTCCCAGGGACAGACCTTGGGAAGAATGGGGGCGTCGGTGCCTTCTCTCCCCTTTGCCTCCCTCACCTCCATAACGCAGCGGACACACGGCTGCCCTGCCGCGCAGGAAGGCACCTCGAGGAGCTGTCTGCACGGTAAGGCAACTGGGGAGCCCAGCGCAAGGCGGAGCGATTCTAGGCGAGTCAGTGTGGGGACAGCTTGGGATGCGAGCAGGCAGTGTTGGGACAAAAGCAGCTCTGAGGCTGCTCCATCCGCTCTGGCTGCCCTAACAGACACCACGGACCAGCGGCTTGTAAACAGCAAACTCTCATTCCATGCCTTCGCTTCTGGAGGCTGGAGGTCCAAGATCAAGGCCTCCGCAGATCCGGTGTCTGGTGAGAACCCTCCTCCTGGTTCATAGAAGGCGTCTTCTCGCTGTGTCCTCACATGGAGGGAGGGACGGGGTTGGGGGGAGCTCTGGGATCTCTATTACAAGGACACTGATCCCACCATGGGGGCTCTGCCCTCACGACCTCATCACCTCCTGACACCATTACCTTGGGGGTTAGGTTTTACTTTTTTTAATATCTTTATTGGAGTATAATTGCTTTACAATGGTGTGTTAGTTTCTGCTGTATAACAAAGTGAATCAGCTATACATATACATATATCCCCATAGCCCCTCCCTCTTGCATCTCCCTCCCACCCCACCCCTCTAGGTGGTCACAAAGCACCAAGCTGATCTCCCTGTGCTATGCGGCTACTTCCCACTAGCTATCTATTTTACGTTTGGTAGTGTATATATGTCCATGCCACTCTCTCACTTCGTCCCAGCTTACCCTTCCCCCTCCCCGTATCCTCAGGTCCATTCTCTACATCTGCATCTTTATTCCTGTCCTGCCCCTAGGTTCATCAGAACAATTTTTTTGTTGTTTTTTAGATTCCATATATATGTGTTAGCATATGGTATTTGTTTTTCCTCTTTCTGACTTGCTTCACTCTGTATGATAGTCTCTAGGTCCATCCACCTCACTACAGATACCTCAATTTCATTTCTTTTTATGGCTGAGTAATATTCCATTGTATAAATGTGCCACATCTTCGTTATCCATTCATCTGTCGACGGACACGTAGGTTGCTTCCATGTCCTGGCTATTGTAAATAGTGCTACAATGAACATTGTGGTACCTGACTCTTTTTGAATTATGGTTTTCTCAGGGTATATGCCCAGTAGTGGGATTGCTGGGTCGTATGGTAGTTCTATTTTTAGTTTTTTAAGGAACCTCCATGCTGTTTTCCAAGCAACCCATGCAGCTCAATTTCACAAAAACAAACAACCCAATCCAAAAATGGGCAGAAGACCTAAATAGACATTTCTCCTAAGAAGGTATACAGATTGCCAACGAACACATGAGAGGATGCTCAACATCACTAATCATTAGAGAAATGCAAATCAAAACTACAATGAGGTATCACCTCACACCGTTCAGAATGGCCATCATCAAAAAATCTACAAACAATAAATGCTGGAGAGGGTGTGGAGAAATGGGGGTTAGGTTTCAACACGTGCATTTGGCATTTGGTGGGGACACAGACCATAGCTCAATTCTACCTGCTTCAGAATCTTATGCTCCCAGCAGGGCCAGCCTTACAGGCTTCCCATTAGATACGGATGTGAAAACAGAGTCCCTTAACATCTTAGCCCCAGCTTCTAAAAACCATTCGAATTAGAAGGATTTCCTTGGCTTCTAAGGGAAACCTGAGCGCCCAGGTGTCACGCTGTCAGCTCCCCAGTGCCATGTGGGCGTGATCCTGATACTACAACTTACACATTTGTAGCTTACACTGTAACTCACAAATTTATTGATTTTGGGGGATGCATAATCGTCATACATTCTGTGATTGCATTAACTTATAGAATTGTGATCAGTGGTTCTACCTGTTTCAAATTACACAGTAAGAAAGTACATCCCAAAATTTTGGACTTAGTGGCAAACTATGGTATGAAAATAACCAGCCATTAGTCAATATTTATTCTGAACTTTCCAGATAAATACCACTGGGTCAACTACTAGGGGAATGAGACAAATCCCACCTCAGTTCCCAGGACACTGGCTTTATAAAGTGGCATCAATAGTAGTAGTTTCTCTGGAAGTGGTATACACCCTCAGCCTTTTTTCTCTGATCTTATTTTAATCCTTACAAGAGTTCTTCCACATTGACCTGACTTTCACTGCTACAGCTGATGTTGAAGGCTGGAGTTCTTTCTCTGTGAAAGGGCTGCAGGCTAGTAGCTGGTGGAAACTTTTGACCTCAAAGCCCTGGGTCCCCACGCTTTATCGACAAGGAAAACGGAGAATTACTGAGAGTGTGTGAGGCTGAATGCTATTTTGTTAGCTCGGCCACAGTTTCTTTTCATGCACTAGAATTAGAAATATTTTAGCACAAGCCATTGGGAGGAAAAACACAAAAATACAGGTTTTGCAGTGTTCTGAATCCTCTATCTGCTTCTATCCTCAGTGCTGTAGTTTTGGTAAGCCACAGTCTTACACGAAAATGTCCAGAAAATGTCACAGCCCCACAGTCTGGTTGCATTTGGGTCTCATCATAGCAAGTGCTCTTTAGGGACCACTGTTAGGTTTTCTGTTTTTGAAGAGGTCGCAATTATTCAAAGGCAGAAATCACACACAGAAATTGTTCCTTGAGTCGATACTGATAGTCTCACCAGAGAGTCTTGGCAGGTGAAATTATCAAGATGGCACAATGGCCCGAAAGCCACTGCTAAGTCTGGATTTGGGACTGACCCTCTTGGGCCTCTGAAAGCCCTTCCCATGAGTCAGGTAATCAAGGAAGTCTGTCAGGTAATCTTTGAAGTCTGGGGTAAATCTTAGTACCAAAAGGGCACATAGAACTACTTGAAACCTGGACAGCAGTGTGGCATACTCTCTAAAATTGTTTTACAGCTTTAAAACAAGTTTGCTTGAGTCAGCTTGGATTAATTATGTTTTAGAGTCTTTCCATATACCCAGGACACCTGCAGGCCGGTGCACATGAGCTCAGACCAGTTTCTGTGAAGCAGGTGCAGTGGTTTGGTGCTGTCATGGCTTGTCCACATCATCTAAGAAGTAGGGGCACGACAGCCACCCATGGTTGGGGCCCTAGTAGCCCTCCTCCCTCGTGGAAGTTTCACTTTGAAAACATTTGAAATACAAAAAAGGGACTTCAGATACTGCTGACTTGTTTCTCACTAGCATTATTCTGTGAAGTTATTCAAAAGTGTTTACCAGTGGCCCTCGTGCAGGATTTTACACTCAAATGTAAGACTGAATGATTCTGTATTTTGTGTGTGTGTGTGTGTGTGTGTGTGTGTGTGTGTGTGTGTGAGAGAGAGAGAGAGAGAGAGAGAGAGAGAGAGAGAGAGAGAGAGAGAGACCTCTGGGTGTCCTGTTCAGGACCGAGGAGGAAGACCCTTTGCACAATGTTCTCTTCAGCTTTGACAACAAGGAAGAAACACTAGGCTTTGCTTGTTAAAAAATGTCAGGCAATATTATTGCTGGAATCAGAGACACACATATACATACACATACATATGTTTGCACGTGTATACATGTACATACGTGTTTGTATACATATATATGTGCATTTACACTGTAGGAGACCGGGAGGTGCCACCCTGAATGTGCCTCTTTGGCATAAGGATTATTTTGAGAAACAGCAGACATGAGAGGAACTCTGAAAACAGAGTAGAAGTTACCCTCTGGGAGGGAATCATGAGGGAAATCTCCACTTGTCAGGGTGTCTCCCTGTGTACCAGGAGGAGGAGGAGGGGTCTCGGTGGAGATGCCCACTCTCTTCTGCATGACAAACGTTAGCCGCCTGGGTGTCCATTTCCGAGTCACCTCCCTCAACCGGCCTCCCCTCACCCGTCTTCCGGTTGTAGCTGCAGGTGGTCCTGCAGCCTGAGTTCTAACCTCCTTTGTGAGCTGCTCTTTCCTGAGCTTCTCCCACGTGTACACGAGGGAAACATGAATACCTTTCTGCCTGTTCATCTTGTGAATCTGTCTTTAGTTACTGGGACACCAGCTGAGAATCTAGAAGGAGAGAAGGAAAAGCTTATTTTTCCTCCTTCACACACACACACACACACACACACACACACACACACACACACGCTTACGCCTCTTTAACACTAGAGTCAAAAGTTAATTTTATAATGGCATCTGAAAGCGCACTTAGGGATTGTCTCGGGGACACGTGTGGAAAAAGGGAAAAAACAAGCACTGTCTGTGGGTAAGTCTGCATCTTTTTATCAGTTTACACCAAATGTCCTTTCTAGAACAGCATGGGGGTGGCATGTGAAAAACTGTGACAAGAAATATTAATCTTTAAGCAGTTGGTTGGTGAAACTGTCTTTTTCATATAGAAATACATAGTATATTCTCTTTACTGCGAGCACCAGAAGACCACCCACACGGATCTGTTACTTTATATAAATCGATCCTGGCCTCTTTTTAGCTTACTGCACCTTTGAGTCTATGCCTCCTTAATGGGTGAGGATGTAATAATACATTAATAACCAACTACAGTACATGGTATATTTCACTGGGTTCTAAATTCAGAGGTGTCCAACCATTTCCAGTAATAAATTTGGTGAGAAAGTTTGTGTGCATCAAGCTCTGAATAAAATTACACTTTCCTCCAAATTTTATCATTTCTGCCATGCTGAAGAAGCATGGCATTTTTTAATCTGCTCATTCGGCCATGCCCTCAATATCGTAGCTAAAACTCAGCAGACTGAGATAAGAAAAAGGGCAAAATAGAATGGTCAGAGAATTCAGAAGGCAAATTTTCCATGCAATTATTTTTGTAATGGCAGAATAAACCCATTTATATAATGGAGTTATACTAATAAATAGTATATTAAGCTTTCCTATTGGGAAGGTAATGTAGAGATGACGGAAATCTGATCTATAGAAAGCCAGGTTCAAGAAGCTGTTTCCAGACAGATTCCCGGGGGGAAACCAGCTCCTCAGATTTTTTTCCCTTCCCATCTTTTTCTTGGCAAATCCAACCTTGTCTCTGTGACCTCAGGGTCCCCGTGAGCCTCTTTCCCATCATTCAGTGAGTTAGAGGAAACTTCCGACGTTTGCAGCCACTAATTTAATCAGGCTTTTTGGATTACGTGCTGCTCCTACCTTAATTATGTCATTGTCCCTTATATTAGCGGCATTGAGGGGTGCGGAGAAATGGCCCAGATGTCACCTGCTGGTCTTTCTTCCATGTGAATCTGATTCCCCTGAGGAAGCCAGGTTCAGTAAAACCTCCAGGGTGGTCACTTCCCCCAGTGGCCTGGCCCCCCAGGAGCTGCAGTGCCCCTTGTTGGCCAAGAAAGAATTCTCTGCAACTGGAATTAGTAACAAGTCCTACAGTGACTTGTAATTTATTTTAAATCTATGTAGGTTCTATTGGGGTAGAGAAAATGTACTTTATTTATTAAAGTCATAATAGCTTTTGGTTATTATATGCGTTTTCTTAAACTACCCAATCTAATGTACAGCATGGGGACAATGGTTAATAATGCTGTATTGTATTCTTGGAAATTTGCCAAGGGAGTCGATCCTAAGTGTTCTCATTACATGAAGAAAATAAGAAAGGTGACTGAGAGGGTGGCCATGCTCGTCAGCTTGATGTGGTGATCACTTCACAGTGTGCATGTTTATCAAGCCATCACGTTGTGCACCTTGAATATATACAACTTTTACCTGCCAACTATACCTTGGTAAACCTGGAAAAGTAATAATGAGGCCAACCTCCAGCTACTACCATGTGATACGAGGACCCCAGAGATTCTGGCATTTGAGGAGGACCTTCATCTTGAGGACTGGGGTTCCTGCTCAGTGAGATGTCTCAGTAACATGAAGGGTGATACTTAAGGGCTTCTATATATAAGGACCCAGAACATGAATTTATGGACAAGTTAGGGAACATCTAGAGGAATACAGCACATTATTTGCCAAATTCACCCTGCGTGTGGTCACCTTTCGGGGTGCAGAGGTCTTCAACAGTCTCCTGGGAGCTTGTCATACCCCTGAGCTGGAGTCCTGGGGAAGCCCCCCAGTCTGTGCCCGCCAAGTCCTCCGTGACTGGAGGTGCCAGAGAGGGGCCAGGGGCTCCTAGGCCCACTCCTCTCCGTAGTCTGGGATGGCTGGGCTTACAGCTCCTGGGGAGGGAGGGGAGGAGGTTTGGGGTCTGTGAAAAAACAAAGCTTTTAGGCAGGAGGCTGGCTCTGGACTGGTGATGGGACAGACCCTCCAAGCCCCCCATCCCCCCAGACCCCAAGATAGAGAGATAGCGGGGGGATGGGCTGCAGAGCCCAACAACATCAAGAATGAACGGGGTGGCCAAGAAGGGACAAGTCCTTTCGGCTGGAACCTGCTTCTCTCCGGATCGGAGGCTGAGAGGAGGGACTCCGGGTGGTAGGTGGGGATGGGACGGGCTGGGGGCTGCCTCGGTGCCCCGGCAGCAGCCCAAGGGGACGGCGCCGGCAGAAGCCAGTGAGGGAAGCCAGGCCCCAAGGAGCCGACACGTGTGTGCAGGACACGCCAGACCTGAGGCTCCAACCATCTCAGGGAGAGGACGTGCGCTTTTGTACCATTTTGTACCTGTTGTTTTGTTTGTATCTGTGACAAACGTGGGGCAAGCAGACCGTGGTGGGTGACAAAGAGTGAAGTATTCCCCTTAGGACCTTCCAAGGGGCAGTGAGGGTTATTAACTTAAAAACACATGCAACACAAAACAACAATAAAACCTGTATACAAGACATGTAACCACTGGCTTGTACCTTTAATTTATACGCAATTAGATAATCCATTACAGAAAGTGGGTCTTTGCGCTTTGACAAGGGACAGTGGGTACCACAGCCTCCAGCGCTTCATAACTCTGGCCCCTCCGAGTACCCCTCGCTGACTTCTTTATGGGGTTGGGTGAGATTTCAGTGGAAAAGTGGCTTCTAATAGGTAAGCGATGGCTACTGTAAGCTCCACCGTCTCTTCTGCCTGGTAATTCCAAACATTGCGATCTGCCACTCACGCTGACACCAGCGTAATGACAGCCTGACGTAATGTCATTAGCTCCTGAGGTGCTAACCCTGTCTCAGCTGGGGTGATCTCAGATCTCCGTGTTGTGGGAGCTATAAAAGAAGGGTGGAACAGTCTCTGCCATCAGACCATTTGTCGCCGTGCTCACAAGACAGGACTGTGCAAATGAAAAGCAACCCATGTAGGGTGTAGCTTAAAACCAAGAGCTGAAGTCTGCACGCAGCCCGGAAGGTCTGTGGGACATGGTGGGGAGGGAACATGGGGAGGGGACATTTTCTATTTGCCCCACAGTTTATCCCACAGATTTATGCTAATCGGGTCCCCATCCCAGTGCTAATGAAGTCAGCTCGCCTGCACTCAGCCTGCACCGTTTGTCCAAGAGAATCTAAATCTAATCACCAGCAGGAAATAGAGAATGAGCAGAGCATAAAAGTGTCCTCCTAGTCTCTCCAGTTGTGATGGCAGAGAGGGAGGGAGGAGGGAGGGGAGAGGAGGAGGGGGAGGGAGGGGAAGGGGGGAGAAGGGGGGGAGGAGGAGGGGGAG
>NC_041224.1:34405762-34469298 GCF_002837175.3 Physeter macrocephalus | reverse complement strand
GGAGGGAGGGGGGAGGAGGAGGAGGAGGAGGAGGGGGAGGGGGAGGGGGAGGGGGAGGGGGAGGAGGGAGGGACCACAGAAAGCCCTGGGTTGACCACATCTCCAGCTGCATTATCCTGAGCCGTGGGGCCTTGTAGACGATTCTGTCCTCCGTTACACGTAACTTCAGATCACATTTGGGTGACGGCACCCCTTCTTTGCTGCCCCCGGAAGCTGCTGGGCTGCATGTGGATGATACGGGAGGCCAGAAGCAAGGACAGAAACACTCGCTGTGTGTTATCCTGAGGAGCCTTGGTGTCTCCGGGGCAGGTGCTGGCCGGGGAAGCCCCGCAATCCCAGCTCCCCTCAGAGGCTGACCCTGCTGCTCCCAGAAAAGCACAGCTCGGATTTGTTCAGGTCACAGGCGGGATGGAAATGAGCTTCTGTGCAGCAGCTTCACACATCCGGATTTAATAGACTTTTTTCCACTGATAAAAGAGCACTAATGAGTTCATTTTCAAGCTATTAAATTGGCTATAATAGCTAGTTCTGCTGATGGTTGCAGGAGACCTGCTGGTCGCACTGGGCTTTGTCTCGTGTTAACTGTTTGCTGCTGGGCCCTGCCATCGACACAAACAGTGGGGTGGAGGCACCAGCCCTGCCCTGTCTGCGCCTTTGGCTTCTAAGTCTGTGAAGCTTGCACACCGGCCCCATGGTCTCTCCTCTCTCGCACTCGTAAAATCACTAAATCACTCCACTCCTTATTAGAAATCTTCAGACTGGAGCCAGAGTATTAGCTTCCTGTGGTTCACAAAGGAGAGATCCATAGTCACACTTAACACCCCGGGTCCCCTGCACTCTGAACGGTGTGCTTTAAAAGGCCAATCCATGGGATTTTGCCTGGAGTCGTGAAAAGGGACTGAAAAAGACACTTCACTGGAATCTGCTCATCTACACTGGATGCTGAAGCATAGGGGTGTGGCTGGAATCCACGCACTAGCTTGTGTGGATGGCAGGGCTGTTGTGTAGTTCGAACGCGTTTGTCTCTTGTGTGTCTATTGTCATTATAACGTGTGCAATTAGTGAGCAGCCTCTGCAGGTGTCCGGTTAAATACACTTCTCCAGCGCTGAAAGGCCAGTAATTCATAGCAGGGCTGCTCGCTGCTTCACCTGCCCTTTTCATTATGAGTGTAGCAAGGCGCCTTCAGAGCGCTGTGCAATGCAATCGTTTATTATCATTTTGTTTTAAGCTATTTAAGGGAAGGTGCCCGGAGACCTTCAAGCTTGGGCAGCCATCAGCTGAAGTGATGGCTGATTTTTTTAGTTACTATTACTGCCTGTTTTCCTTTTTGAGATTGTTTTGTTAGGAGTGGCCCGACAGGTCAGAGACATTCCATTGCACGGTGATGAACTGTACGGTGCAGCGATTAATGACCAGGGCTCATCCTGGCTGGGTTGTGGCTGTGGTCCTTCCGGAAGCCCGGCTGCCTGGGTAGGGGCCCTGTGCAGATGAGAACCTCACTTATACTCATTTCATGAATGTCCCTCTGAGCAGCCTGAATGGAGGTCTGGGTGGAGCCAGGAGCTGCTTCACACGGGATTCAGAAAGGAAACCCTAAAACAAGGTCCCCATGATTTCGCACAATTCTCCTGCCAGCCAAGCTGGAGGAGGCATCTCAGTGAGTGAACCTGCCATTCTATCTGCCTTCCCAAACCTCATACTTAGTCTCTTTGGAGGGGTTACCTTTCTGTGAGGGCGTCTCCTGGGCCAGGCCTTAGGGTTGGGGGCCTGGGGCGGGGCGCTGAGTGAGAGAGAACTGGGGAGGACACGCGCTGCCTGCCCCTCCCTCCTCGCCGCCCACTCCTGCCGGTCCCTCGAGGCTCCTCGGCCAGTTTCATCCATCACCTCCCGCAGCCCCTGCGGACCCCGCACTCGGCTCGCTCTACCCAGTATGGTTCTCTGTCTGCACACACGCTCACGGCTCATGTAGAACAGGGTCTGTCTTTCTCAGTCACGTGTTCACATGCCCCCCCACTTTCCTGGTGTGTGGGCCCCAACCTGCCTCATCCAACCCTGTCTTCCACCCCCAGCAGGTGCTTGGCTTTCCCTGGACATTCAACACAGGTCTTTGCAAAGGAGGGAAGGAGGGTCAAATAAGCTGATGAAAAGTATCAGGAGACCAGGGGCCTGTAAACTGGAACAATTTACTCAAGTTACTCTTGGTTCTGGTCCGCTGGGGCTGATGCTGCTACCTCAGCCGCAACCAGTAGGAGGAGCCAGAGCCTCGCAGCCCCATCCCCACCATCTTCCAGTGATCAGTGGACTCCTCTGGTCCACACACTCCTCAAGGTCAAGAGCTCTTTCTACTTGTGTCCTAGTATTAGCAAGGTCCCTGGGCATACTAAGTCCCCACCAGTTTGTGGATATTGCCTCCAACCTTATAATGAAGATTCAAAGGTGAAAACAACAAAACACCTGCTATATAAAGCCACTCAAGAATCCCTTGAGTGTTAAACCATCAACCACCAAGGCCACAGACATGTCCATCACCTCCCAGAGTTTCCTCAGCCCCCGTTATTATTATGATTCTGTGGTAAGAACACATAACATAAGATCCACTGTCTCAGCAAACTTCAAGTGCACAATACAGTGCTATTAATGATAGTCACTGTGCTGTCCATTAGATTCTCCAGAACTTATTCATTTTGCACAGTGGAAACTTTGTGCCCTTTGACAAGCATCTCCCCAATTCCCCTCCCCCAGACCCTGGTAACCACCATGCTACTCTCTGCTTCTATGAGTTTGACTGCTTTATATTCCACATATATTTGTATTTGCATTTGTCTTTCTCTGACTTATTTCACTTAGCATAATGTGCTCAAGGTCCACCCGTGTTGTCAAAAATGACAGGACTTTCTTCTTTTTTATGGCTGAGTAGTATTCCATTGTATATACACCACAACTTCTTTATCCATTCACCTGTCAACCAACACTTAGGTTGTTTCCATACCTTGGCTACTGTAAATAATGGTGCAACAAACACGGAGGTGCACGTATCTCTTCAAGGTACTGATTTAAATTCCTTTGATACTATTACCCAGAAGTGGGATCATATGGTTTCATGGGTGTATACTTATCCCCAGACTCATCGAGTTGTATATATTAAACATGCACAGCTTTTTATGTGTCAAAAAAATAAGTTGAATCCTTTATTTGTAAAGTTATAAAACCTACAAGAAAAATACCAAAAACAGGAGGAGAAGGAAAAGGAAACTTTTCTCCATGGGCTAGCTCTTCTCCTAAAAGGCTAAGAAAAGTCACACACTGGTTATTCTCAGTCCACTTTGGAGGCCCACATATAACGACAGCATGTTAAAAGGAGCTGACTTCCCTTTTACCTCTGGACTGTCAGCCGGCCCGCGGCCCATAAATCAGCCGGCACTCCCAGGGCTGCTGAAACCTGTACCACCTGGTTCCTCTTTCAACCTACCCTCAGAACAAACAATTTAAGACCCTAGATAGTCACAGTATATTTGCTCCAAGGGGGAAATCCACACCCTTTCCTTTGAAAGTTGCCTGTCTAGATGATATTCTTTCTCCAATAATTGATTTTCTCCCCTCCCAGCGTCACCAACCAAGACCCACATCCCCTGAGCGCCTCACCCCCCGGACGTGGATTTGCAGAGGGCCCACAGGGCAGGACTTGGCCTCTGTCGCCTCTTCCCCACACTTGTCCTAAATTCCCTGTCCTGTCCCTCTCTCCCTGGAAACAAGGCCGTCCTTGTGTGACAGTCTTAAGACAGGAATATGACACATACATTAGGCTGAAGGAAGGGAGAAAAAAATAATTTTGCCTTTGGTATAATTTCAGCCCAGAAGGATAGGATTCATTCCAGATGACCTTAGCTCAAGGTGACTTGATATATTTTCCCAGCAATGAGATTTTTTGTATCTCTCGCATCCACCCTTTCCCTTCCGGGAGAAATCCTTGCACTAGTAAAAAAACAAAAAACAAAAAACAAAAAACCCCCCCGCAAACCCACAAACTTTTAAATAAATAAATAGATAAATGAAAAAGACAAGCCCTGGCAACGCCTGGTCCTCCTATCACTGCACGAGGGGTCCTGCCCGGCACACAGGGCAGGAGGGCCGCCGTCTTTCAGTTTTCACCTGTGCTGAACCATGCCTGTCTCCAACATCACAAGAAATTAAGAAGGGCCACATCTCAAAGGGCTGCAGGGCTTGCTGAGGTTCCTCAAACCCAGCCTATGGAAGCGGCAAGGCTTTTTCAGGACTTAATCACCCAGTCCCTCCTGAGGGCCTGCAGGGCCTTTGCTCTGCCTGAGATTATCTGCAGCACTGGCCACAGGCTGGTTCCAGAGGCAGGCTCTGAGGGTCACCAGTGGGGGCGGACAAAGGAAGCAGGAGTTGGGGGCAGCAGGGGACGGGCTGGGGCATCCTCCAGTTTGTCCAGATTGAGGGTGGGGACTGTATCGTCACGTTTCTCTGCCCCGGGGCAAGGCAGCCGTCCACTGAGCAGGAGCTGTTGGCCGCCAACCTTCCAGCAGCTGGGGGTACGCGAGGCATCCACCAAAATAACCATTGGCCAAAACCCATAAAATAGTAGAAGGTGCTCATAAAATTTTGTTGAAATAAAGACTTTACAACAGTGGTAGCAGTTGTTCGGTAGCTATCACCAACTATTAACATTATTCATCTTTACAGCTCCAAGGTAGCCACTACTGTTGTCCTCATTTATAGAGGAGAAAAAAAGAGCCCAACGATGCTGAGTAACTTGTTCAAATCAAGAGCAGTACTGCAGCCCTGGTTGGCCTGAATTCAGAGGCTGTTCTGTTAACCCTTAGTTATCCTGCCTGAGACTCTACTTAAACAGAGGTGGCGAGCTACGCCCTTAGGCTGAATCCCACCAGCTATTTTTTTGTTTTTTGTTTTGTTTTGTGTGTGTGCGCGTGCGCACGAGGGTGTGTGTGTTTATCTATTTATTTTATCACCTGTAAGCTAACAATGGTTTTTACATTTTTAAGTGGGTGTACTTTTAATGGCTTTGTAAATACCTACATAATATCCTGATTTTGCCTCTCCACCCCCAAAGCTATTTACTACCTGACCTTGAGGAAAAGTCTGCTGAACTCTATTTTAAACTCTTGGGCTATAGTGGCTGGTGGCTGAAAGAAAATTTGTTCTAAGTTAAAGGGGTGTCTGAAGTTTTGATGAAAGCCATTGATAACAAGGAGTGAATTTTAGAGTTAACCTATTACGGCGCATACTGATTAAATGACTTTGAGCAAATCTATAGTGCTTTGGAATTATAAAGGGTCTGATGTCAGCTCTTCAGGATGTGTATGCCAGAGATGAAAATAACTTTCCTATTATACTAACATCTCAAGAATAGGGATATGTGGAAGGAGAAATATGCAGGGAAAGACACTTACAATTAACCTATAAAGCAACAACACAGTTATTGGAAACCTCTGGGGCAAAATAAGCACTGATCATAATTGAAATGTGCGTCCGTACCCAAAATCACTCCATGAAAAGAGCTTTAAGCAAAAATATGAATTTTATGATTCTTCAACAGGATGTCTCTATACACGTTTTTCTGTTCTTCTTATCATTACTATTTTGTTGTTGACATCCACAAAAGCGTTCTTCAAACCTCAGGATTAGCCGTGATTTCAAAGAGAAACTTGAAAGTCAGCTGCAGTAACACTCTGGAGTAATTTGTTCAGAATCTCAAGGAACACAGTGCAGCCACCGGAAACAAAAGTCACTTTTAAAGCAGGTGTTCGTTTTAATTAATTTTGATTTGAGTAATCCATTAACACCTAAGTGTGTCCAGGTTCATGTGCTGTAACCTAGCTGGTCCACGAGCTGGAACTGGACTGGTTGTTATCTTCTGGTATCGTCTTCAAAGGTGGAGCAGAGCAGACATGTCCTGATTAGCTGGTTTCTGCTGCTTTACGATTAGAGCATGAGGGCCCCGTGTCCTGAGCTCACAGCCAAGATAAGCTGCAGCCCGCGCTGGGCGCCAGGAACAGCCCGCCAGTGGTTAAGCACGCTCAGCGGCACCCACAGACTCAAGCAGTTTATTTCTCCAGGCTTACAAATTTGATTACTATAGAGTACAAAGCTATTAAAAATATGACCTTTCTATTTTTCATGCCTTGGCGAAAAGCCAGATAATAACTTTGTTTGACTTGGTTGGTATGATAGAGTGCTTATTCAGATGAAAATAAAATGACTTTTCTTTACTGGAAATTATACCTTGAAGTCTAAATGTCCATCATCAGTGTAACACACAGACAGACACGTTAATTCAGTCTTGAAAGCAGTGAAGCTGTTAAAGAGGGAAGAACAGTGTTTCCATCTTCTCGAGAAGACAATGACTATTTTTGTACAAATATCATCAACTTAAAATGGTAAAAGGTAAAACTACTGTTTTAGGACAAGTAAAGTAAAAAAAAAATTTGATTATACTGTGTTATCAGAATATCAAAATAGATTTTATTGAAGCCTTAAAAGCAAATAAATAATATTTTATCATTAAACCATTGTTTTCTCCTAGAGACTTTTAAAACCAGGCAAAACAAACACATTTAACCTCAACCATGGCTTTAAGTGGAACATCAGAAAATATCAAAAAAGCAATGATTTTATTTTCCTAAATGATGGATCGACGTTTGAAAGTTAATAAAACCTGAAGTGTTGCTGCGAGGGTTTACAATGAGCGAAAAAGCTATTGGGGTTTTGTTGTCCAATTCTCATCAGGAGAGCAGGTTCCTTCAGTGTGTGTCAGCAGGAAGAAAATGTGTCTACTGCAGGATTTCTTGGAAGAATTTTATAAAAATATCCTTTTCCTCTCAGGTCAGGCAAACAAGCAGACCTTGAGGGTCGATGAGCTCTTTTCCTTCACGGGCAGCCTTGTAACAGAGTTGCTGATGGGCCCCTGTAAGCTTTCGTCTACCGAGATGGGTTAGTGGCAGATTGCTGTTACAAGCAACAATAAAAGTACTTTTTTCCTGAGGCCTAATATTTTGTTTTATTTTCTTGTTATTGGAAGATGGGGTGAAGCTGGAATGGTGAAATAAGGTGAAGGGGAGTTCTGGGGGGAGCAGATGGCGTGCGGTTCCCCGCCCTAAGGGCTGCCCTGTTCCCTGCAGTGGAGGCGATGGCTTTCCTTCCTGCCCTGCGAGGCCCGCGGCGCCCGCAGGCATGCACTCCAGAAATGCCTGTCCAAGCACCACCTGCTACCCTGGAAGCTGTTTGCCTGGGAGGAAGTGCCTTCTGGGGCTCAGACCCCAGCACTCACTTCTCATCGCCCAGCGGCACCTGACTTGGAAGCAGGAGAGAGCAGAGGCTTCAGGGCCCCCGGGGTGGGTGGAGCGGTGGGCGTAGCCCCTCTCACCGCTGTACCTCACATAAAGGGTCTTTCCTCCTAACCCACAACCCTGGGCGTGGTCATTGGAGCTGTTAGTGACCAGAAGTGTCCGTCTGCCAGAAAAGACGCCACAATTCCCTTAACGGGACAAGGGAGCTGCAGGGACACTTCCCTCTCCTCGGTCCCTAAACCCCCTGGCAGAGAGGCCACTGTCTCCAGTGCTTCCAGCCGTGGGGCAGGCCTGCTGTGGGGATACACAGAATTCTCCAGCACTCTGAGGTCCACTGAGGTGGTGACTGTCCAACAAGGGCAGACCACCCAGGATGGAGTCCTGCGGAAAGGAAAACTTGGGCCACTCTGTCCATTACAGCGTCTAACAGGCTGGGGGCTGGCAGAGCGGAACGCAAGTTTTACAAAGTCGGTGGCGGACGGGGGTGGGGTGAGATTACACAGTTATGCTCTGTACTCTGCTTCGAAGTGAAGAGGGTGGCAACTATATTTTGTGCAGATTAATTATATGTTTCCCCAATTTCCTGCCACCACAGGAAAGACACTGAGGGTGGCTAACATTTCAGTAGAGGATCCCAGTGCGGGTGTGATATCGTCACTCAAAATAACCTCTGCTGATGGGACTTCGTGTTTCTCTTGTGTTGGGAACTTGAATGTTTCTTGCAAGAAAAGAAAAGAAAGGAAATGAATGGGGGTCCGAAGGAATGAGCAGGGCTGGGCACTCCCCACCTGCCTGTCCAGCTCTGCTCCACCTCCTGGCAGCCTGACCTCAGGGTTGTCTCACCTCTGGATCCAGCCTCCATCAGGCAGACCTACTTCAGAGGTGGGCGGAGGGCACGGGAGCTGTCTGTCCAGCCTCGGTTCCTCCCTCTGAGACCAGGCTTCTCCTGCTGGCTCCTCTCCCTGGCGGCAGATCTCCCTGCCTTCAGATTCAGCGCCCTCCCTTCCCTGAAGCAAGGGCTTCTGTCTGTTACCCTTTCTGGGGCTTCACAACCTCAGTTCCCCTAGTGTTCCCGACACCTCTGAGAACTGTTGCTATTAAATGTCCTTATTTACCCCTATGAGTATGCCATGTGTTGTCTGCCCACACTGGCGTGCCTAAGTTCTAGTTTTTGTTCTAACACATGCCTATAGGCCAGTCATATAATTTCTCTGTAAATATGAAGAAAAATGGGCTTATGTATGAGTTGTTTTCTCATTTAAGATCTTATGATTCTAGCTTTAAAAAAAAATATCCACCATCATTACTATCACCCCTTTACTATCATTCAACAACTAAAGATAATAATTGTTTGATGGATAGTATAACATTTATTGTTTATCAAAATTTTTAAACAAATCCTCTAAAAGTAACAAACTAAAGAGGAAATGAGAAGATTCTATCAATCCTGAAAACCCATATACTTATAGGAAATGCTGATATAGTCAATCAGAAAATTTTGTCATAATTTCTCAAAGTAATTTTTATGACAGTGAGTCATTTTTTCCAGGTATCAATGTCACTAAGTTTTAAGTGAGGTGGTTAAAATCTGTGACTTGATGACTGACAGTAGTGCAATGAATTAAACAAATAGGATAAGGGCACTGTTTAGTAGAGAAAACATTGCAGCAGGCTCAACAACAACAACAATAAAAAATAAAACATCTAAAAATAAATTGCAGGCAGGACTTCTAGCAATGGACAATTGAAGAGATCAACAAACCTTTTCCTCAAAAAGCAGCTATAAAACTGAACATGCCCTCTCTCCCTGTAGCTGGTGGCAATTCTGCCAGGCTAGGGCAAGCTGTGAAGACCTGTAGCCTCTTGGCTGTACTCACTGGCTCACTCATTTGTAGCAATAGATGATGTGAAATAGTCAACAAAGGAATTAAAGTAACACACTCAGTCATTCAAAGAGAGATCTGAGAAACAAAAAAGGCAGGAGACAAATGGAAATCAAATAGCAAAATGGCAAATGTAAATCTTGCCATATCAATAATTACATTATATATAAATGGTCTAAACACTCAAATAAAAATGGCAGATTTTATAAGATTAGATAAAAAAGGATTTAACTATAAGCTGTGTACAAGACACACAACATAGATTCAAATAAGTTAAAAGTAAAGAGAATGAAAAAATATATGCCATGCAAACAGTAACCCTAAGAAAGCTACATTTACTATATTACTAATTCATTGAACATTTAGACTGAAAATTAGCAAGTATATAGAAGACTTAAATAATGGCATAAACCAACTCAACATAATTGACAAATATAGACATTCCAAATAATAACTGGGGAGTATATATTCTTTTCTAGCAGAAATGGAACATTTTACAAGGCAGCCAATACGCTAGGCTATACAAGAAATTTCAATAAATTTAATAGGATTGAAATCATACAAAGTATGTTCTCTGACCACAATAGAATTAAATTAGAAATCAACAAAAGGAAGAAATGTGGGAAGTCCCCAGATATTTAGAAGTTAATGAATTTCCAAATAACCATAGATCAATGAGGAAATCACAAGGGGTATTAGAAAATACTTTTGAACTGAATGAAGGCAAAATTATTGCATATCAAAATTTGTGGGGTGCAGCTAAGACATTACTTACAGGACAAGTCATAGCTTTAAACACCTCTATCGGAAAAAAGGAAGGTCTCAAATCAATAACCTAAGCTTTGACCGAAGGAAGTCAAAAAAGCAGAGCAAAATAACTTAAAGTAAGACATTATAAAGATTAGAGCATAAATTAATAAAACAGAAAATAAACAGAAAACAAAAGATTGACAAATCTTTAGGTAGACAAAGAAAAGACAAAAGCCACAAATCAGCAAAATCAGGAATGAAAGAAGGGACATAACCACCAACCTATAGAAATTAAAAGAATCATAAGGGAATGTTATGAACATCTTTATGCCCACAAATGAAACATCTTAAATGAAATGAAGAAGTTTCTGGAAGTGCACACATTTCCAAAAGTGACTAAAGAAGGAAAAGAAAATCTGAATAGACACGTATCAAAATTAAATTAATAATTAAAGACCTTTCTACAAAGAAGAGTCCAGGCCTAGTTGAATCACTGAACATTTAAAGAAGAAATAGTAACAACCTTTCACAAATTCTTTCATAAAATAGAGGAGAGGGAAGCAACTCCCACCTCATTCAATAGTTCCATGCTATATTGATTCCAAGTGCAAAGATATGACAAAAAAGAAAGCTATAGACCAATATCCCTCATGAGTATGGATGCAAAACTATGAACAAAACATTAGCAAGCTGAGTCTAGCACCTTAAAAAAAAGGGTATATATCAAGACCAAGTAAGATTATGCCTGTAATGCAAAGTTGGCTTAATATATGAAGATCAATTAATGCACGGCACCATATCAATCAAATAAAGGTCAACGACAACTGATCATCACAATAAATGCAGGAAAAAATATTTGACAAAAATCCAAACCCATTCACGACAGAATCTCTCAGCAACAATGTAGAAGGGAACTTCCTCAATCTGAAGAAGGGCAAACATGAAACACCCACAACTAATGTCATACTTAACTGTGAATGATTGAGTTCTTTCCCACAAGATCAGGAAAAAGGGAAGGATATCCACTTTCACATGCCAATTCAACATTACATTGCTGGGTGTAGCTAGTGTGATAATACAAGTTAAAAAACAAAGAAAAAATAAAGGTACCAGCTATGAAAAGAAAGAAATGAAACTGCGTTTATTTGCAGATGACATCACTGTCTATGTGGGAAATCTGATGGAATCAATAGAAAAGATACTAGAATGATAAGTGATTTCAGCAAGATTGTAGGATACAAGATTAATATAAACACATCAATTGTATTTTTATGTACAAGTAACAAACAAGCTGAAAATGAAAGTAAGAAAATAGTTCCATTCATAAAAACATCAAAAAAATAAGTAATTAGGAATAAATTTAACAAAAGAAGTGCAAGACTTGTATTTTGGAAACTAGAAAACATTGCTGAGAACAATTAAAGAAGATCTAAGGAAATAAAGAGACACTCCATGTTTGCTGACTAGAAGACTCAATAATGGCAAGACAGTAATTTTTCCCAAATTGACCAACAGATTCAATGCAATCTCATTCAAATCCCAGAACACAGTTTTTTTTTTTTTTGGTAGAAAATGAGAACCTGATCCTAAAAAATATATGGAAATACAAAGGACCTGATAGCCAAAACAATCTTGCAAAATAAGAATAAAGTTGGAAAACTTTCACTATCTGATTTCAAAACTTACTATAAAGGTAATCTAGATTAACTGAACAGAACTGAGAGTTCAGAGATAAATACTTACATGTATGAGAAACTAATTTCTATAAAGGTGCAAAGACAATTCAATGGGTAAAGGACAGCCTTTTCAATAAATGGTTCCAGGACTACTGTAATCGTATTCAAAAAAATGTACTGAGACCCTTACCTCACACCATATACAAATATCAACTCAAGATAGACCACAGACCTAAAGGTAATAAGCTAAAAATATAAAACTTCTAGAAGAAAACATAGGAGAAAATCTTCATTAGTTTAAATCTGCCAAAGAATTATTAAATACAACACAAAAGCACTATATATAAAAAAATCAAAAAATTATGTTCCATCAAATTTTGAAACTTTTGATCTTCAAAAAACACCATTAAGGAAATAAGATACGCTTCGAACTGGAAAAATATTTTCAAATTATACATCTGATAAAAGACTTGTATCCAGAATTTATAATCTTTTAACTCAATAATAAGAAGACATAAATCCAGTTAAAAAGTGAGTAAAATTTTGAATATTCATGGCACCAAAGGTGATACACAGAAAGCAAATAAGAACATGAAAAGATGCTTAACATCGTTTGTCATTAGGGAAATGCAAATAAAACCACAGTAAGATACAATTATACTCCCACTAGAATAACTCTAATTCAAAGGACATAAAATTCCAAGAGTTTGATAGAATATGGAGAAAATGGAATTCTCACACATTGCTGTTGGGAATCAAAATGGTACAGCTACTCTGGAAAATAGTTCAGTAGTTTCTCAAATCATTAAACATACATTTGCCACATGACACAGTAATTCCATACCCAGGGGTCTGCCTAGAGGAATGAAAGCACAGGGCCACATACAGGCACCAAAGGGACTGTTCATTGGCATTATTCATGCAGATGGGAGCTGGGGTCAACACAGCTGTCCATCAACAGTGAAGGATAAACAAAAGTGGAACGTCCATCTATCCCACGAAACACCAGGCAGCCAACGAAAGGATGGACTTCTGATACATGCTACACATGGATGAGTCTCAAAAATGTGCTGAGGGAAAGAAGCTAGAAGCAAAACACCCCTTACTGCCTGATTTCATTTACATGAAATCTTCCATAGAGGCAAATACGGAGACAGAAAGTGGGTTAGTGTTTCCTTAGGGCTGAGGGTGGGCATGCAGGAACTTGCTGAGGTGGTGGAAATGTTCCAAAATTGGGTGGTGATGGTTGCTCAAGTCTTCAAATTTCCTAAAATCATTGAGCTGTACACTTACTATGGGTGAATTTCCATGATACATAAATGATATCCAGTAACTCTGTAACAAATGAATTGCATTTGGTTGTTTCTAGTCTACTGCTGGAATACCACTTACTCTATTTCACTTCAGAAGGAATATAAACTGTGATTTGGGGAACATTTTTGTTACAAAACCAGATTTCACAAAGCCCACTTGAACCTGTATTTTTGCTACTAACCAAAGAGTTCCGTCTTTGGCATCAAATCCCTTCCCCCCCAGGCTTCTCCACGAGCAGAGGAAGTGCACAGCCAGTGGTCTCCTCCAGGACTTGCAGGCTGTACTGTTTTGCTCTTCCCTGTCATTAAATAATGTGCAGTTTTAGAGAAGTGTCTCCTGCTTTGTGTATGGATACTGCGTCTCCTCAGAGAGATGGAAGGTTCCCTTGAGTATAGCATATCCATCATGAGGATGAAGCCTGGTCCTAACCCTCACTAATACAGAGCCTATTAGATGAACGTAGCATTTAATCCTCAAGCAGCCCCACGGGATTGACACTACTGTTCAGCTCGTCCTATGCACGATGCAAATGAAGGACAACAAGGTAAGATGATTTGCCCGGGTAACTCAGCTAGTCAGAAACGGATAAGAACCCAGACAGCCTCCACTTTAAACCATGAAAGACTATTTCAGATTCTTCCCATAATTCCTCATGGAACTACAGGCACCACTAGCTTTTCTGCAGTGGCTTTTCAACAGGTGATTTGAATCATGCCAATCATGAGTTGTCACACTGTCCTGTCCTGCCATTTCCAAATGCAGGCCCAGGACAGTCTGGGAATTGCTGTTTTTCCAGGCACGGCTGACAGTTCTTGGAGCAGCAAAGCACACATACCTGTGCAGACTATAATCACAAACCCAGTGAATATTCACAAGGTTATGACAATTGTCTACCTCGGAAAATAACGTTGATTGATATGTTTTTAAGAGACTGACCATGTGTAACTCTTTATTAAAAAATTATTAAATAACTCCTTGAAATAAAAAGGCAGTCGCGTAATTAATAGTTATGCACCTCATGACAGCATAATTATTCATTGCCAAAATGCAGGAGCAAAATGACTTCTAATTTCATCCTCAGAGTTTTTGAAGGTAAAAAAGTACTTTAAGAGGAAGTAAGCTAGGAAGAGAAGATGGTTTTTGTAAGCACTTGAGATCTTTCTTGACTTGAAATTTTAAAAAAATCTAAAGCGGAAATGACAGATGACGTCATGCTATATTTATTTAAGGAGAGGCAAGTGACTAATTTAAAAACACATATATAATTCAATAAAAATAGATTTAAAAAATGTACATGTAGAGGGGTTTCAAACTCTTTTGTTCCCACGGTTGTTTTAGCTAGATTATTTTTTTGAGCTCTCTGGGAAAATGTGACTTTATCTGTGTCTGTTTGGAATTGGCAAAACACTTCTATAAGTTATCCCGAATTAATGAGTCCTGAGAGCCAATCCCAAGAGACATTTTTACAGCCTGTTTTCTGTGACGTGACAGGGAGTTTGGCACTGACTTAACTCAGGCCCAGCTCCAGGTGCTGGGCTGAGGGTTACACTGAGACCTCAGTCACCTCTTTACCCTCATTCGAAGAGAGCCTTCTCCATGGGTAACTGGGACACAGGAAGTAAATGTGAAGCCACACCAAATGACGCCTCACAGGTGAGTGGAGGTGGTTTAGGGCAGGCGGGCCCAGCAGGGGTGGGCTTATGGGGACTGTGGTCTGGACTGCTGGCCATTGTTGGGTCGGAGGGACCACTGGCAGCAGGGGTCAAGCATCAGTAAGGAAACAGGAGTCAGTGCCAGGTTTGTGTTCTGACGAGTCTAAGCTTATGTTCTTTAGGAATCAGGGAGCCAGTGAGAGTTTCACAGCATAATCAAGTTGGCGTTTAGCAAGAGTAGGCTGGCAGTGGACAGGGGACTGAGAAATGTCAAAAGCAGACAACAGACTCCATCTCGGATGATGGCCTTCAGAACCTGGGGCCCAGACGGCCCAGGTCAAACGTCTTGTCCCGCTGTCTGTCCACCCCGCCTCCTCTCTAGCTGCCAGCTGCCCTCCTCCTCATCCCCGCAAAGCTGGCTGGCCGTTCCCTGCCCCCCTCCTAGGGATGCCGAACCCCTCAGTCTTGGATGCCTCTTTCCTGCTCTTTCTCTTGTGTGGATATTGGTCTGGACTGGACTTCCAACAAGATTCTGCACCTGGCCTGCTGTCTTCAGTCTGTCTTGACCCTTCACCGCCTGACCTTCTCTTCCACCTGGGAATTCTCCTCTGTGCATTGCATGGAGCTGGCTCCAGAGACAGGAGTTTGTGGCCATCCATATATGGAGGACTGACTTCAACTCAAAACCAACAGTGACTGCCTGTCTTTCGTGGTATTTTGAGGCCACACCTGGGCTCAACAGGGAAGGATAATGGGAATGGCTTGCTGGGGCCACAGGTAAGGTGGGGGTGGCCATGGTCACCCTAGATTAGATGTCTGTCTTTCCTATGACCGATTGAAAGTCGCTCCTGAAGTAACCTACATATTCTGAACTTGCCCGATTGTGTATTTTGTGTAACCAGATTCAAGCGTCTGCCCTGGTTGTCTACGTCCGTTCTCATTCATCGCAATCCACCGTGCGTCTCTTCCTCTGCCTGCCCTGCTCCTCTCTCCTTGCCCACTCCCCCCACCACCGCGGCTCAGCTCCCGTGTCCTGTCCCCGTGCCCTCTCCGAGTGCGTGCTCGCTGGCCCGGGCTGTGTGCATCTGACTGGCTCCCCTCTTGCCCTGCAGGCGACCCCTCAAGTAAACTGTTAGCCCCTCAAGGACTCAGGCTGAGCTTATACATTTTAACAGCTCGATGTGCACAAGAAGGAGTTGATGAGCTGAGCTGTGGATTGATTTATTGATTCAGAGGTTGCTGTTCTAGCCCAAGTTACTGAAGATTAGAGTCTGGGGAGATTGGATCATAGAATCTGAGCCATGAAAGTACCCTGGAGATCATGAGGCACTTGACTCCTTTTGGAGAGCAGGGCTGGTCTGCGTGTCCAGGGTTGCATTGAGTTAAGGACAGAAATGCCTCCCTGTTCTTTCTCTTGATTGCTTTTCTGTCTTAATTTTCTTTTTTCCTATCTCACCTCCTTCTTACATCCGCTGGAGGTTAAAGGGCAGAGCCCAGCGTCTAACACAACAGTTTGACTTTACACTTAAATCTCAGTCTTTGCACAGACCTGATTCCAAAGTATAAAACCACACACTGAGAAAACTTTATGTAGAAGGAGCAAACCCCACTGCCTGGCGTCCTGCCCAGAGCTCCCTGGCAACACTGCCAGCGGATTGATCACCTTCCTGCATCAGCAGGGACCCTTTCTCCTGTAGGGCTCTGGGTCTGGGAAGGCTTTTGTCAGTCCCGCTGTGATTGGGCTGGATCTGCTGCCATGGCCGTGGGAAGACAGAGGCACTGCTGATTCTCCATGAGACGGTCATCCTCGGAGAACGCTGCTGAGCAGGGCCGTAATGGGATGTGAGTAAACATCCCAGGAAATCGAGTTCCCAGAGCCTTTCTTCTGCTTTTCCTGATATGCTTAGGGGGAAAATATGCACTTAACACATACATCGTAAAGGACCAGTGGGGCCTCGTCAGTGCTTTATGATAGCCAAGTGTAAATCCTCTGCGCCATGGGTAGTTCCATGATTAATTGCGTTCTGTCCACATTAGGCTGCATTATTATCAGCTGCTTGCTGTTCAGCACTTGCCAGGCTGTTAATTATTGTTGTGTGGCTCTAAGGAATGTTTTCAAAACCTTTTAGAATTCTACTACAGTTATGGCACAGGGAGGGATTTAATAAGCCACTGTTGTACATAAGAAAGACAAACAGATATTTTAAAATGTGAAGATAATTTAGTTATGTTTTTTTCTTCCCAGGCCATTGCTGGCAAAAAAAAATGTGTTTCTAACATTGCACTGCATGTCTCACCTTGGATTCCAGTTTTATTCTGCACATAAGTGGGACAGAATCCCTCAGGGCCTATGAAGTAAGTCAGAATGAAGGGGAGGGATTCAAATCCCGAGATACTGCAGCATGATCTTCACATTCTCAATCAAATACTCATTAACTGGCCCTTCCTTGAGTTGGGATGGTTATAGAGAGTGTTTATTGGTGAGTCTGTTTCTTTCTATAAATCTGGAGAAAATGAAATTACGTCCATGACTTTCTTCTCAGTTCTTTCCCACCAGGCCCCAGTGACCCCTTCCCAGGTACCCAGGTGTTGCTGTCTACGGTTCAAGGTGCTGCACTGGTGTTTCTGGAGGCTGGGGCTTTAATTCAAGATCAACCTGTGCTTCTTTGTTTCATGCGAGCACTGGGCAAAGAGCTGGGATTTTATTTTGGTTCACGAGGGACTTGGAGACTCGGATTAGTACAAAGTACAGGACAAAAGTGCAGAATCGACACGTTCTGAGTCTTCATAATGAACCCAGTGGAAGTTGTCATCACTGAAACGGAAAAGTTCCTTCACAAGGAAACATAATTAGAACTAGCTCGAGCTATTCACGAGCATTTTCTTTCAAATGTCTCTAAAACATACGAAGAGTCCAAGAGTAACGTGTTCCTTTATATTCAGCAAGCCTAGTTTTTGTTTTTATTTTTGGCTTCTGTGTAGATCTTTGAGGTTACCTGATTAACCCTTTCCCCTTTATTTACATAAGAAAACCAAGCTGTGAGACCTCGACTCCAGAGCCTTGTCCACAGGGATCCCGGGCCTGGAACTTGGATTTCTATCTCCCGCGGTGGAGTTCTTCCCATGGTGTTTTGCCATTTAAAAAAAAAAATCCTAAACAACTGTGGGTTTATTCCTTATAATGCTATTCCCTTAGAGTTGACAGGAATCTCTTCATCACGGCGTTCAGATGTCCACATTTAGATCCGCATTTATTTTCTTCAACTTCGTCTCCGCCCCCATTCAACTCAACCCCGTGTGGCACCGCTGTCTCCACGAGCTGTGCAGACGTCTAGATGTTTCTACCCTGTCCCCTCCTGCATTTCCGGACCCCATGCAAGCCCGGCTCAACCCCGCCTCCTCTGCAAATCTTCCTCAAGCTCTTCTGTCCCCAGTTGCCGTCTGTTTGCTAAACCCCTCTAGGCTTGTGATCTGAGACACACAACTTAGCACGAAACAGCAGAGAGTTTTGTCTTTTCAGTGACTTCAGGAGCGGAGATGGGGAAACCCTGCCCGGCGATGTTTGTCTGCTTGTGCTTGTGGAAACCCCAGGAAGGCAGACAGAGGAGCTGCATCCACAGGACAAGACTGGGCTGAAATCCACGGTCAGCACAGCAGCCCTGCTCACGGCACCCACTGAATATCCACCGAATGAAACAGCACCAAAATAAATTCACCTGAGAGGCTGGGGTGGCAGAGACACTGAGGCGAGACACAGAGAATGAGGGGAGGGAGGCAGGGGACGAGCAGCTGACCTCACTCACTCACCCCTTCCTTTGTGCATTTGATCTACACCCGTCCCCAAGGAAGCCTCTTGTGACAACCCTCCTGCCCCGGAGCTCCTGGCCTTTCTATTGGCACTTTTACGCGCAGGGTCACCCAGCCGAGGTCCTAAGTTTTATTGGTTGGAGTTTCAGTCCCTTTGTAAGAGATGACCGATCACCGGGTAGTTTGGCATTAAGTATTTCAACCCAGAAAGAGGAGATACCGTTTTCTTCACACATTTAGCAAATATTCACAAAGGGCCATTGCAGGGCTTCAAATAAGACAGACAAGGGCTCTGCCTTGATGGAGCCCATTTTTGGTGAGGGTGGGGCGAATACACATGCGGATACAGAAATAACTCCATGTTCCTGACCTAAAGTAGTGACAGAGGATGAAGGTGGGGGGCCTGGGTGGCTGCTCGGCTCTGCTGGTGACATCGTTCACCTCTGCGCTGCGTGTCGTGGGAGGGCTGGCAGAGGAGAGCATTTTACACTCTGCTTTGGCTAAAGCGGACCCTCAACCTGAAGAGCTGGATCATTTGCATTTTGGATCATAAGAAGTGACCTTAGTCTTTACCTCAAATAGGTTCACTATCTGGGTCTTACTTGCTGACAGCAAGTCTGAACTGGCGGTGGAGGGTGGTGTTGGGTGCCATCCAGAAGCTGCGGTTTTAGGCAGAGGAGGTGATGCTCTAAGGCACGTGTCAGTCCATGTTTCCACAGGCTGCTGTGGGCATTGCATGTGCAGGAAACGAGGGAAATGCTTGTGTCTCCGTGGGGGCACCTCCCACTGTAAAACACAGCAAAAGGAAGGTCTGTAAACCCACTCACCACCCAGGGACACCTTGGTTCCCGAGAACGAAGAAACTAAGATTTGTGACGTACGTAACCCAATACCCAGAGCTCTAGAATGAGTCCCAGGCTGTGCCATGCAGATCCACCCTTTCTTCCCTCACTCCGTTCCTTACTTTCTTCCTTCCTCTATTCTGCAGGCTTGTTGAGCACCCGCTGCCTCTGACACAGAATCTGAGGGCCCAGCAGGGGGCAAACCACCCAAGGTCCCTGACTCCGATGCATTGCATGCTCGGCTGCTCTTACGCCACCGTGAGCCACAGTCCTAGTGACCTTGTGGCCTGGACTCAGAACCAGCTCCTCTCATCCCAGTGTCAATGTACGTGTTAGGATGCAGCAAAGTCTGCTCAGCACAGAACTCCAGGAACAATCGCACAATGCATAGGCTTATAGACCGAAGGATGGATGGATGGATGGGAAGAGAGATAAGGATAGATAGATCTGGTTATTTGATATCTTTTTAGTGGAGATTTTGGATAAAATGTAACACTACACAAGGATATGGAACAGCAAGTATTTTCCAATCTCCTCTAGCTACTCCATCTAGGAAAATGTGACTCTACGTATACACCTTTATAAAGAGGAATATGTAATTTTAAATGGCGATTTATAAGAGCAATTGTGAGAATTTAATCAGATTATTGTAGTCATTTTGGAAGCATATTGTGTCACAGAAATTCTAAATAACGACTATTTTCTCCCTTAAAATGATCAACTTCCTCTTCGGAAACTGCTACCAAAAGGTCGGTGAGCGTGATCTAGGGAGGGTCTCGGCGCGTGTGCTCCCAGGAACACACCTGCTCTTTGCAGAGAGAAGTGAGATTGCAGTAGTAGGACTGAAAGGCATTTTAATGAAGCGCTATTGATTTTCAAAGTTATAAATCGTAGAAACGTAATGATTTTTAGCAAATATCTTCTACACTTCTCCTAGGGCCAGGCCATAAACCTGGATGATAAATATGCAGAAACACAATGTAGAGCTTTCCAACCACATAAACGCACACGAAAGTGGACACACGCACACACATGTGTATGGTTTAAATTTCAACCCAAATATGACAAGATTCGACTTCAGCATGTTTTACTTTGAAACCAGGGCATGGACACAGCACGTGGAGATGCTGTTTGGTAAAAACCAAACCAAACCAAACCACAACAGGGCCACTCCTCTGAAATTCTCTGTGTCCCCATCTAATTTAGGCAGGTCACAGAAGTGACCTCAGAGACCTGGTTGTTCTCAACACTGACTCTTTAAGATTGACCCCCAGTTACCACCCACGATCAGACAGTGCATAGCCCCTGATCCCAAACTAGTAGGTTCTTCCCCTGTCTGAGCCCCCCAGCCAGGAAGGACTTTCTCTCTTCTGAAGTTCACAGGCTATACTCACTCCAGTTGTAAAAGATGAATCTGCCAAATTCTGTCACACACTCAGGGACATTCTTGCACTCATTTGTGTTTCCTGTAATATTTCAGGTCACTTCTGGAGCTTTAGAAGCAACACAATACCCACACTATTCTTCCAGTTGATATAATTAAAGATGTACATGTATGTGTAATAAAAACACTTTGAACTGAATTCGTTTCATTACCAGAACAACCAATACCGGTTAACTGAAAGCAATGTAAGTGTGCAAATATTCATTAATAATCCAGCTTTAACTAGCTCTAAGGAGCTTTGCATAAAAACCAGTAGTTACTTTCCAGAACAAACACTTGTTAATTTTTCTGGTCAATTTTCATTCTAGACAATTTGCTGTCACAGCTGGATGCAGTTAAGCAAACCAATCTGTATTTATAGAAGTCAATTTTTTTTAAACCTTTGAAGGCGGGTATAAACTTAAACATTTCTCGGGATTCAATACATATTAACTAAAATAAGTGTATCTGTGAAACTGAAAAGATCATAAGGTACACTGAGAGTTTATGGAATCTTTACAGTTTTTTGTTTATCTTACGTACACCAATGCTTCTATCACCTGTGGTCATTAAGGTTAAAATATGCATAATTTTAATAGGTTATCTTGAGAAGGATCATCTCCATTCATTATTTAAACCACTTCTCAAGATGAAATGTTCGTATGTGAATTCACTCACTAGGAGATTTTGGAGTCCTTCTGTTTGCAAAGCTCTGGATGGGGTGGTCCCTGGCAGGTGTGGTGCCTGGGAGTGTGGTCCATTCTGTGCACGTTTAGTGGGTGTCACATGTAACCTGTGCAGCATCTGAAGGGCCTCACCTAGAGGCATAGAGGCCTCTAAGAAAGTCCTCTTGTCAGACTCACCCATGGACAGCACCCAACCTGAAAGGTCCAAGTCAGACATGACTCTGCCCACAGTGTGTAAAAACCTCCAAATAAAAGCCTCCCTACATGGTCTGCTGTGACCCTTCCCACCCTGAGCACCCCCTCTTTCGGGAAATCCTCACTGTGAGCTCAGAGCCACCCACTGTGTGCACGTCCGTGTCCTCCAGAGGCAGAATCAGCAGGCCACACTCCTCCCCCAGAATTTAAAACCATCATTAAGTGACTGTCCATGTCCCTCTATGTCATGTGGGGTGGTTGTGGCCCCCTTATCTTCCCTAAAACATCCCGCAAACCCAGCTCCGGCTTCTCTCCAAGCCTCTCTGTGTTCATCTCTAGACCATTGCTGGGGCTGTTATTAAAGCACTGCTCTACTTCCCAGAGGGGAGGCCTCTCGCCTGGCAAACAGGGTGACCAAGAACATTGTGAAGAATCCTGAGTCGGTAAAAACTAGACAGAGGCTGCCGGGTGGTGCAAAGGCAACTGCTCCAGGTTCACAGGTGGAACTGACGCCCTTCTCCGGGGGGGCTCTGAGACACGGACTTAGAGCACTGCGGTCCTTTCTTAGGTGTAATTTTATATTAGGTAATGGCTTTCCAGCACAAATCATGCTGGAAACAGCTCATCAGAAACTGGGCCAGGGGGACGAGTGACAGCAGGGCTGGGGGAAAAACTGAAAAAGAAGTTGGTGAAAGCGGACTCATGGCTTAAAAAGCACAGGAGAAAACGATGCCTATTTCACGTGGGGACATTCCACTCACATCAACAGCGCTAGGAGGAGTGAAGATCATCAAAGTAGTCGAAGAAAACTTTAAAGACACAGTATTTGAACTTGTTCAATTTGAATATACATATATTATGTATATCATGTATATAATATTTTAAAAGAATTTCCAACCAACAATTTTTGGTCGTTTTTGTTTAACTTTTGGCACTTAAAGGAATAGGTCTTTTTCTTCTGAAAAATGACATTATGAGTTAATACTCTTTCATTATTGAGAGGCTATTGTTTGAAATCTCATAGGAAGGTGTCCCTGACATGACTGAGCAGAGCGGGTCCCTGCTGAGTAAGCCGTCTTATTGAAAAATATTGAGGTTCCTTCACAAATGTCTCTGCTGTAGACAACATCAGACACGTAAACCCTGCTCCTGTGGACACCTTCAGATTCTATGTCTTGCCAGTTTCAGAGCAGGAAGAAAGAGGAGTCACAAGTGGCACCTCCACCTGGGCAGCCCTCCCAGTATCATCCTTTAAGGACGGCACTCTTCCCTGGCCAAGGCTGTAAGCACAGTGCTTCCTGGATCCCGGTTCCTGGAGAAAAACTCAAGTCTCACGAAAGCCGACATATTCTTGAAACCCAAATGTGCTTTCCTAGAGTAGATGGGGAAGAGTTTTTCTCACGTAATTACACTCAACTTAGAATTTAAAGTTTTCAAGTACTTTTACATCAACTAATTCATTTGTTCCTTGACACTAAAAAAACTAAACAGGATCCATGCAGGGTGGAAAATACTGCGATAAGATAACCTCTGTCCTCAACCTCTGTCCTCTACCAGAGGACCCTTAGGATAAGCTCACGGCCCCCTCCTAGAACGGGGTACCATGTAACTTTGCTGTCATTCTCGAGTTACGTTTCCAAGCGGTGCTGTGCTGTAACTCCTCTCAGTGAGTCACCTCCTGACCAGGTGGAGGTTTTGGGTAAAATGTAACACTACATGAGGATATGGAACAGCAAGTATTTTCCGTTCTCCTCTAGCTACTCCATCTAGGAAAATATGACTCTACTTATACACCTTTATAAAGAGGAATATGTAATTTTAAATGGCGATCTGTATGAGCAATTGTGAGAATTTAATCAGATTATTGTAGTTATTTTGGAAGCTTATTGTGTCACAGAAATTCTAAATAATGACTATTTTCTCCCTTAAAATGATCACCTTCCTACAAGCAAAGCAGGACCCCTTCTGTGAGGATGCGTCCAGATGCTCTTTGGCCATTTCTCCGAAGATATTTGTATCAGGGGTGTCAGATGGGAAAATAGAGATTACAATGACAAACGTTTGGGTCTGGCTTTGAAAGAATACCAGTAAATATTTTGCGTGAGCAGGGACAGACAGGGGTCCTCCCACCAGCGGACAAAGCCTTTGAGGCTTGGGCAGGGAAAGGGTATTTTCAAAATTTTTTATTGGAGTAACACTGATTTATAACATGGTAGGTTTCACAAATAAACATTATGTTTCTACTCGCCTACACGGAAGGTTGCTTTTAACCTGAAGGAAACTTTACAGCAATGAAAAGTCTCCTCTCCAGCTCCCACCAGTCCCCAGTATATTTCCTGAATTACCCTGTCAAGTTCAACACGCCATATAAATGAAACAACTTTTAATCATTCCAGGAGAGACGCGTGACAGATGTAGATATTACACTTCAATATATGGAAATAGCCTCAAAATGTCATTAACTTTTGAATTAACAATGAGCCTTGATTGTTTGAGAAGAGGTAACATATTTCCCCATTTAGAGTTTGGGACAAGAAGTTAATTTAAATGCCAAAAGTACATATATTTGAGTAACATGATGTCAAATAAATCTTTTAGCATTAATATAAAAATGGCATTTATAAAAGCTATAATGAATGTAGCTAAAGGCACGCTTTCTTAAACAGTTTTACTCAATTGAGATCTTACAAAGCTTCAGTCTACTGTTCCACTTTCATTATTGTTTATTTTTTTCAGCCCAATTATAGTAAAGGATATATATTTCAAGTTAACATTTACCGAGCATTGACTACAGGACAAACACTGTTCTTTATGCCCTGGGTGCGTCATCTAGTTCTCACAACAACCCGAGGAGGCAGCTCATTGTGTTATCATCCTTTTCCAGGGGAGCAAGTGAGGCTTTGGATTAAGTATTTTTTCTGAGGGGACACATCCATAAACAGTGTCTCCTGGTCCAGCCGGTTTTCCTGGAAGGTGCCCAGTTCTCCCAGGAGCTGCATTCGTCTCTGGACTCAGCGTCCACAAGCCGTGGCACTCAGCCCTGCCCTAAATCGAGAGGCACGACAAGCAGTCATTGTCTGAGCATATTCTATGTGTTAACACAGTCACCAGGTTCTCCTGTGTTCCCAATGCCTGCATCAACCTGGCAGGGAGTGTTGGGTCCTTGTTTTCACCACCTGCCCAGAGATCAGAGTGTGCCAGGTGGGAAGGGACAGTCTCAGTAAGTTTCTATTTTGGGACATTGGGGCTGTTATCCCTCATTAGGGTCAAAGGGTTTTTGCAGCTGGGGTAGGTAGCAGTGACACCAAAAATGTCTGATAGTGTCAGAAAGTTCTAGAAGAATGGGAGGAGCCCATTTGTAAGCCCATTTGTAAGACTGTGGTCTTACAAACAACCTGCTTTCCCTCCCCTCTGCCCGTGTTGTCCATTTGGGAGCTGGGCTCAGAGCCTGTGCCGTGGATGCCGCTGGCTGTAGAGCCATCCCCCAGCTCCAGGGAAGCCCCTGGAAACCCGTCAGCTTTGGTCCAGGCTACCTTTTATCAGCTGTGTCTCCCCCTCTCCTCCCTGGACCATCTGAGAGGAGGCTGATGAGGAAGTATTTGCTCCACACTAATAACAGGAAGCTGTAGCTACCACACCGACTCTGTCCAGGTCCCACATCATAACATTAGGGGCCCCGGCACCACCTCAAATCCTCAGACGTGCCCTTGGAACACAGGGCCTTCAATGCAACTCTCCCTCGGAGTGAAACCTGGGACCCCACTGGGCACCAACGTTGGCAGGGTCAGAAGAATGGTCAAACCCCACTGCTCACAAATGTTCGGATGCCACTGGCCAAGGGGGCACATTAGCTACACTTACACACCTCCAGTGATGGGGGACTCACTACCTCCCAAGCAGGTTTCCAGTTCCTCCTGAGGAACTCTATTCTATCTGTAGGTAATTCGTTAGAGACTTTTTCTGTAGACTCTCAGCTTAACTGTCTCCCTAATTTACAGTTGATGATCACAGTCTAACTCCTCAGATTGACGGGGTTAAATCTAAGCTCACTCCTAAATGCTCAGTTCTTTAATGGGGGCAAGCTGGAAGGGAGAAGTGGAATATTATTTTTCCCTTTCAGTATGGTAATCACTAGAGATGTTTAAAAGAAAGTGGGTGAAAAGTGACAAATGAGCAAAAAATTCTACCTTTGAGTAAAGGTTAAAAGCAGGTGTCAGACCTCGAAGTTTATCACAGCTAAAGGGACTCAAGTGGCCCATCAGCATTTTGACTTGAAGTGTGAGGCAAGCACAATTGACAGAGAAAAGAAAAAATCTGTGGAGGCTCTAAACCAACATTATAGATAAAGGACCAACCTAGAGTGGATTCTGTTGTTGCCTGGGACACTTATACAGCTGTGTGAAATATTCTGTGTATGCATATTTTATATGTGCATACACACACACACACACACACACACACACTTAATGTACTTTCAATACGTATTTTTATGGGAGATCTGAAACACAAGTCAACTATAAAAAGAAATACTTTCTTATTTTCTGCCTTGTCTATGTCAGTTGAAAAATATATCAGTGAGAAAATTACTTTTTAAAGGGAGACTAACTTTAGTAATAGAAAGTAAGGAATAAAGAGAAATATCCAAATGAAAAGCCTGGTAAACCCAGCTTACAATGACAGGGAAAAAGCTGCCCTTTATTCCTGCCTGGCAAAAATAGCAAGATTCTAAAATCTATTCTTGGCTACAGTTAATGTATACTTTGAACCCAGAAAGAGTTAGGCTTTTAGGGAAAAAAAAGACTGTTTCAAAGATTGTTTCTAATTGTTTTTATCCTATCCTGAGGTATTCTTGCTGAAAGATAAGAATTAGCTATATCCAAGAAAAGTTTCAATAAATTGTAAATACATATTCAAAGGAAAAAATACACGTAGTTAATATGGAAGCCATATGTTACCAACGTAAGCACTAATTATATTATTTAGTGCCTGATATAAAATAGCTCAATAAAATAATCTTGGAGCATTTAAATCTAAATTGGCATTGGCAAGGAATGAAATATCTCCAAAAGGGTGAAGAAGCCAACAGATTTCACTCAAAGCAACACCAGGAAATGGGTCTATTCCCATGTGGACCTGCGATTCCTGTAACTTCATAGAAAATGATGAAATGGCCTGACATCAGTTCTGAAAACCCACGCAGAGTGTTGTTTAAACCACTGTGTTTTTTTTAAAGGAAAGAAAAGGTCTGCATTTCCTTCTGGAGCATAGAAGCTATTGGGTTTTACACCCTGGAAATGGTCTACAGTCAGCAGAGCTGCACGAGCTATGTCTTGCAGGTAGCTTCCTGTGTCGCCCTCATCTTTGTTTTGAAAGAGCTGCCAGGAGACCCAAACATGTCCTGCTAGTGGTCAGCCAAGGACCCTGCCGTATTTTGCATCCCCAGTCAGCCTGCCAAGGTGATTTTTCTATAAATCTTTAAAAAATCTGCTCCAGATGGTTGTAAATCATTATACACTTTACCTCCGTGTGGATGTGACATTTATTATGGTTTGTTTTTGATTTTTTAGATCAAAAGTTCTCATTCCCCATATTTGTGTCATTAATGACCACTTTTGAGAATCTGGCCCTAAAGCTCGAACTCAAAGTCAGAACATACGTGAGATCATAAATTCCCAAAGGACACGGATTTTGTCTATATTGTTTCAAACACACCCAAGCAATGCTTGGCATGTGGCAAGTGATGGGGACCATGAACCCACACCCTCTAGCTTTGAGTCTTCTTGGCCCTGAGCACAGGATTTCAGGCCTCCTTCAGTTTCCGTGGGTGTGGAGTGATTAAATATTGGTGAAACTGGTCAACGGCTCCAGGTCACACATGGCTATTTTGGCCAATGCATTCTAGGATTTATTTGTTACAATTAAGCCTTTCCCAGCTCTCATTTCTCAAATTGTACATTCCTGCCAATCGGATCTTTTGATCAGAGTAAAAATACCACATTGATAAAATTTATACAAAATAAACAAACGCAAGAGGAAAAGCTATCTCTCAGAGTTGCCCTCCTACCTCTGGGTTTTCAAACTATCAGGTCCCCTCAGGGTCATCCCCAACAGACACACACTCCCACACCCCCAGCCCCGTGGCCGGGGGCCTCATGGACCTTCTGGGAGAAACGTGAGAGGCAGATGGGCTGCAGCACTGACCCCAGGACATCATCTCCATTTACAGATGGGGAAACTGGGGTGTCAGACCCCAAGGCCACAGAGCTGGAACTCGAAACTCAGCCCTGACAAACTCTGGTCCGTGTGCTTTAACCAATGCACTACATCTTAAGTAAAATATGCCCTAGGAAACAGCAAAAAAACAAAACCTTGCAGGCAGGACATTAAAGATTTTTGAAAAGCAGTTTTTGAAACTCTCTCTTTTGCAGAGTTTTTCTTTTTTTAATTGAAGTATAGTTGATCTACAATGTTGCAGGTGTACAGCAAAGTGATTCACTTATACATATATATGTATTCTTTGCAGAATTTTAATACAAAGCACTTGAACCTATAAATGTAGCCGTCTGGAGGTGGAAGGGGAATGATCCTGTTACCCCATCGCACACATACACACACACACACACACGCACACACGTACATGCACGCACACGCACACACGTACACGCACGCACACGCACACACACTCACATGCGCGCGCACGCACTGTCACACACACGCACACGCACGCACACACACTACATACAATGCGCACACGCACACACACACACGCGTACACACACTCTGTCGCACACACACACACGCACACACGTACATGCACGCACACGCACACACACATGCGCGCGCACGCACTGTCACACACACGCACAAGCACTGTCACACACGCACACAGTGCACCCACGTACATGCACACACACTCACATACAATGCACACGCGCACACACTCACACGCGTACACACACTCTGTCACACACACGCACACACACACACTCACTCTACAACAGTCTTGTGCCCCACATGCTGATGCTCCCAGTCCAGAAACCACAGGTCATCCCCTCAGCCAGGTCACCGGGATGGTGGCTCACAGTGGGGCCTTGGTTTACCTTGTGAGTTTGTTTCCAAAGCACCAGTGACTTCTGCTTCACAGAAGGTGAGAAAGTGCGTGAACGAGGTTGGGGAGGGAGGCCCTGGGGCCTCTTAGAGACCCTCTTTCTTGTCTCCCAGTTTCTGCTGAGGAGAGGCGCTTGGCTAACTCGCCAGCTCTTCAGAAACCCAACTCGGGTCCCAGCCCTGTTCTGAGAATGACCAGGGACTCAGGAGGGACAGTGCAGCCTGGAAACCCCTCCAAGGACTGGCCACACCGGCCCAGCCACGTGAGACCAGAGGCGCGGCTCAGGGGACCCCACCCACCAGGTCACTGCAAAGGCAGGGGTGGGGCAGCATTCGCCACGCCCCTCACACGGGCCGAGGACCAAGGATCAAAGCTCTGAGTCAACCACAAGGAGCTCGACACAATTCTCAAATGCAGGCCGCACTTCTCCAGGGCTCTGAGTGCCTCTCCTGGGCTGCAGCAGCCTTGGGGAGCCACGTGACAACACACAATGCCAGGCGGTGCCACACGACGCCACTGCTGATTTACTGCGTGGGGGGCAGCACTCCATCACCGTCCCCCGGCTGCCACTGCCACCAGCTCTGCCTGTCCCCGGGCAGCGTGCTTATAGAGGAAATTATTCACTTGCTTGTATGTTACATGCAAAACAAACTCTTTTTAGCTGTCTCCATCTATCACCTGGCCTGGCTGTGGGCTTGGTAGGGAGCAGGGGGCGAGGGCAGAGGAGTGGCAAGTGCCGGCTTCTCCTTGAAAATTCAGGGGGAGCACATGCGGGCAGTGACAGAGAAACACGCAGGCCGGCCCCGGTGCTGTTCCATGAGCTCTGTCTTGCCCTGCCTGTGCTAGCGCGGAGGGGACAGTCGGTGGCAGCGCTGGGGAGCCTGCAGGGTTTCTTGTCTGCAGCAGAGGAGCTCCGTGGAGTCCCCTGCCCGGCAGCTCACACTTTCCAGAAGCAGGAGTCCTTTCAGACTGTCAGATAAAGTGACAGGTTGCGCTGGCATCGAAGCTTCTTTCTGGGGTCTGGGATTTTTCATTTTGTTTCATTATTGTTTACATTTAGGACATACGGCTTCACTCTCAAAAAGATGATGCCCAGAGAGTCTTCAGGTGTGACACTGTCACACTAATTTTCACAGGCACTTTAGAAAATGCAGGTAACGTCCCTGCAAACACACCTAAACGAGATCGGAGAATACAGGCCAGTTGCTGGTCGAGTAGGAGCCTCACCTACCTAGCGGACGTAGAAGAAATGGGTATTTTGGCGAAAATCTCAGCACATGGAATCTGGACGCTTGCGGATGCTAAAGAAGATGACCAGTAGAAGGACGGAATCATTGCTGAGTGGATGCCCTGCCGGCCTGGCTCTTCATCTGGCCTAGTCGACTGGACGGGCTCCGAACCTACAGTAGGTCCCCACTTGGGGTGAGATGGCTCAGGTGGGGGATGTCCGCTGGCCAGCAGAGCTTAGAGAGATGTGGCAGAGAGACATGAACTTTCCAGTCCTGGGCAATAGAGCCCTGGGATCGAGGCGGCCACGTCCCTGGACTCCTCCCAATTCCAGCAGCAGTCCTTTCCGTTCCTAAATTCTCTGCTCACATTGGCCTGGCATCTCCAGGCAGCCCCACCCTCCTCTTCATTTGTTTCAATATCTGCGAGGGGCTGTGCTGCGTCCTTTGAGGTGCTCCAGGCTCAGTGTAGACCTAGGGGTGCGTGAAGGGCCCTGAGAGGCGACGGGCACCCAAGTCCACGTGGTCAGCCTCTGTCAGCGCCACGCCGGCTTAGACAAGCTGCTGCGCCCCGATTCTAGAAGCACAGTGACAGCCGGCGGGGAAATGCAAAGTGCCTGAAAATGTCGGGGGAGAAAATCCAGAGGGGAAACTGCACCCAAGTTCCACCAGCGCCCCGTGGCCTCTGTTGTCACCACTATGTTATTTATTGCAGCTCCACGTTCCTTTTGAGGCATAATTTAAAAAGATAAATAACTGGAGAGACCCTCGCCAAGATAAATGAATAGTTTGAGGCCTTTTCATTTAGTTGCCTTTTTAGGAACATTAGAAAGAAGGGAAGTGCTTTGGAGCTGTCTGTAGAAACTTCCCAGAAAAGGGTTGCAAGGTCTCAGGAGCTGCTACCTGCCGTCCTTTATCTGTGGTTCCTTCTACCACTGGCCCCAGGAGAAAAAAAAAAAAAAGATATTTCATTTTATTTACTTAGGGTGTATCCAGATCTGGAAGTTCTAATTTATGAGCCTGAAATGCCATTAAGTTGATGCAGGAAATTCTAAATGGGTATGTGCATGCCTTCTCTCCAAGGAATAATATAGGGAAATCCAACAAGATTGGGTTTAAAGACACACAGGCACATTAGCAGAAAGCTTAGGACACTGACAAAAATATATTTTACAGTTTTAAAAAGCTTCTGCTGCTTTTTTTTTTTTAAGTGTAAAATTTCTCTGGCCTTTTGAGCTTCTGAAGATTATGATATGAGGTTTATATCCTGTCTGTCCTGCACTCTTTCCTTTGCTTCCTAAAATAATCCCTCTTCCTCAGTAACAACCTCTTGAAAGCAGGATTTATCTCTAACCTTTTTGCACAAAACCAGGCACAAAGTGACTTTCTTCAACCAGAAGCTCCCGGACGTGGGGTGGGCCACACAGCAGGCTCTATTTTCAGCCTGTTCCCCAGCCACCCCAGGACTCTGCATAAACTGAATTAATTCACACTTGCTTAGAGACACATTAGGAATTGGTGAAGAGTTTACTTTAAAAGTCTATTTTCTAGGAAATATTTGTTCCACTTTTTCTCATGCTACTTCCCTAGTTTTACAAAATAAACACATTGTGCCTAAAATCACTGCTGCATTCCCTGGAGAGCTATTAACCTAGAAAAAACATGTGTGCCCAAGAATCGGTCCACACTGATCTTCAATCTAGAGATTCGAGCCCTGATAGGAGCGTCTGTCCACACGACCAGCCTCTGATGCTGTTTCAGTTGCCTTTCAAGTTTACATCACATTCAGAAGATATGTCTAGAGTCATAACCACTAACAAAGTAGTAATAATGAAACCAGTATCTCAGTGCAAAAGAGACGACCATTTACTGAATGCTTTTTACGTGCCTTCTGTGTTAAAAGCATCTTCCGTGCATTGGGCATAATATAGTCAGCACCGTGAGCCATGGAGGGCACTGCTGTGACCCGATCTGCAGAGACATGGGCTCACAAAGCCTGAACAGGTTGTGAGGCGTCAGACAGCTCTTCACCTCTTACCCCAGGCTGGGTTAGGTCTCCATGGTTTGAGTTTCTGCAGCGTTTCACATGGATATTATTTTATTTGATGCTTAGAGCAATGTTGAGAATGTAGGTGCTCAGATGAAGCTCAGAGAGTCTGAACACGGTACCCAGACATACGGCGACTAAGTCACAGGCCTGAATCTCAGACTGAAACCAAACCACATTGTCTTGAACCTTTGATCCATGTTTGATTGAACCAAGCTAACTCGCTTGTATACAACACATTTCAGAGAAAGGGAAATTCTTAGAGTCGTTGAAACATCCCCAGTATGTATCTAGTTTGAGATCATATTATAAATTGGTGCTACTTACGGATTTGTTGAGTCCTATATGACTCCTAATTTGCTCTCTCCAGCGCTGGGTTTCACAGTTTTTTCCAGAAGATGGCCTTTTCTAGCCTCCCCTACGTATCTTCCCCGATCCTCTTCCACATTTGACTCTTTCTTGACTGTTCTAATCTACAATGATTTCTCTCTCTGTTGTCTTGATTGTTTACTTGGTGGCTAACGTGCGCCCACTTGTAACATTTACATTTATTTTACAGCTACAAGTGCTTCTTTACACATGGTGTGGGTGTCTCACATGCTTAGGCCCGCAGGAGGAATTCTAATTTGTTGATTACTTTGCAAGAAATAATCCTGTAACAAGGGTCAGCCTGCCAGATGGCGTGGAGGGCTGGGCTCCCTGGAGCAGCCAGGCGTGACGAAGTCGGATGCCCCTGGACGAGGTGGCTGGTCACCGGGGTCCGGTTTCCCCTCCACTTTCCAGCTCCCTGAGCCACTGTTTTGCTGGGGATCAGTTGTATCTTCGTAAAAAGTATATATTGACACAGACAGGATAGCCCATTAAGTTCTGCTGAAGTTCTTGCATCTGTGATTTGCACATAATTACTCTCCAAATCACCTGAGACAGTGCCTGAAATCGTGTGGATGCTGATGTCCTGAGGAGTGGTGGTCACCCCCGCCTTAAGGGCTCGGCCTGGAGGTGTTTCTCATCAATCCTCAGGGTGTCAAGGGCCCACGTGGATGGGAACTGCCCATGAAATACCTTTTCATAGTTCCTTTTCATAGTTAAAACACAATTACAGACTCCCTGAGCATCTTCACAATATCAAACGTGGGTGGGCAATGAAAGCCAAGTTATGTGCTGGCGTCCCGCACTGTGACACCTTTGGGACCCTCCACGGTCACCACTTCCATCACATTCTTTGAGGCATGGGGTTAAGTGACAGATGGACACAGAGGGGGCCTGTTGGCTAGATCACACGTCTACTCGCCCTCCGTCCAGGTTCCTCAAGGAGGAGGATGCTGGGGGTGCCTGGGAGCTGGCTTTTCCTCCGGCATCCACGAGAGGAGAGGGTGAAACACCGTGAGCACATGTTGACAAGCTTGAGGGCTTTCGGGGTCACGACGCAGGAAAAGACATGCCAGGAGGAGGATAGAGGCAGCCCCGTAGATAAGCCGCGAAAGCAGACTCGAAGCACAGATTTGAAAAAACCAACAATGTGAAAACGGAAGTTTCCCCAAGTCTCTTCTTTGTGAACTTCATCACCTCCCAACATAAAAGAGTCGGCTGCTGGTCCACCTGTTTCAAATCTGTGCTGCTGGCCCAGAAAATGTCCAGTCTGCTCTGTCCTTCACGCTCCTGAATTAAACTGGCACCTCCCCGACCCTGACCATCAGCAAAGACCCTTCCAGAGGTGGGATATCTAGTCCCTGTTTGTCCTCTGCAGTGAGACAGGCCTGGCGTTTGCTCCATAGGGAGGGAAAAACCCGACGTGCTTGAAAAGACGCACGCGGTTCAAGGTTCAGTGACCACGGGCGTATTCCTTTACATGGGAGGCCTCCAGCAAAGGCTGACGCGCGGCCACTTAGATCCCGCGTGCTGTGCACGGGGGCAGGCATGGGCCGCTGTGTCAGGACGGACGGCAGGACAGCCCCAGCCTGACTTTCAGAACCCGCGCCCCCGCCGCCCCAGTTGAGGTCACCTCAAGGACATCAGGGAGCCGTGCCCTTCTCCCTCCTGCCGAGGTGACCCAGGCTTTCAGACAGTCACACTTGGAACAGGCTGCCTGGCTGCTCGGCCTCGGAGTGGCCTGTGCGGTCACCGCCGCAGGATGACAAATTGCCTCTCTGCCTGCTGGAGCTGCGCCAGCCCCTCCGCGGCCCCTCCAGATGGGCCTGACTGAACTCCCGGCCGTGGGAGAGTGTGACGGCTCCATTACGAGGCTCCCACAGGCAGCCGGCAGGGGTCTTTCCAGGCTCGCCCTGGGGTGCGCATGCGTGGGTCTGCATCGGCGAGGCCCGCAGAGACGCTGAGCTGGACGGCGGGCGCCCTCCGCAGCCCCGATGATGCCCCCGGGTCGCTGGGGGCATCTCTTTCCTGAGCTCCCCGGGCCCAGGTACACACTCATCTAACGGAAACGGTGTTGGATCTCACTTGTATGTGGAATCTAGAATAGTCAGCTCCCTAGTAACAGGGAGCAAGATGGTGGTTACCGGGGAGAAGCAGACCCCCTCCATCAGGTGGTCCCCTCCCCAAATCCTTGCACAAAAAAGCTCTACCTGGTGCCTGGTGCTCAGAGAACCCGACCAGCCGACCCCCAGTCAGCCCACGTGCCGGCCTCCCCGTTCAGGAGGCCCGACCCTCCCGCTGCTTCATCAGGACCTTGGGTTCCCCCCAGTGGCCGCCTTCCCTCCACACCCCACCCCAGACCCACCGGGAAGGCCAAGTGGGCCCAGCTCCAGACCCACCCAGAGCCCCCTGCACGTCAAGCCCCTCACGCCCTGGAGCCACTGACCCCCCCGCCCTGTATCTTAGCACAAAGGCCACTGGATCCTTTAGAAACCTGGGTCAGACGTGCCCAGGCCAGGGCCCGAGGTCCTCCCAGGTGACCCCATTGCCCTCCACACGGCTTTCTCCAGCTGCCCTGGGTTGTTTCATTGCTTCCTCCCCCACGTGCACACGCCCGCATTCCCAGGGCCGTCCAGCTCCACTCCGCGACTCTGGGGTCTCTTGCTGGTCCACGGCCGTCACCCATGTCATGTCACGGTGTTGGTACATCCGAGACAGCCGTGGCCCCGATTCAGTCTCAGTGTGGGGCTCTGCCCAGGGTGGGGAGCGGGACAGCGGGCTCAGGAGGGGGCTCCATCCCTGGAGGGTCAAGGCCAGGATGGGTGGCCGGAGGGCCAGGGGACGGGCTCCCTCCAGGGGCGTCCTCAGCTGTCTGCTCCACTCGACCACCTCGTCCTGAGAGGGACCCCCTAGAACAACTGCGGGTTGGTTTCCAAACCAACATGAGGTGCAGCCTGCAAGAGCAGGCGCCTGTTAGCGCCCCTTCCTGCACCGACGGGATGGGTGTGGCAGGGGACAGTGGACGGGCTGGTTTGTGGGGATCACTGGGCCCATCAGAAGTGAGCGCTTCATCGTGAGCGTCCGACACCTCTGCAGTGCACATTTAATTATAACGAATTCACTATCGATTAGCCATTTGTGCTCAGGAAACCACAGCAAGAATGCCCTGCTTGTTTAACCATCAAAACGGAGGAGCACCGAAATCTGTATTTTCAAATACTCCGTCCTCTGGGTGAAAGATCGGCATTTTGACCGATTCTAGAGCAGATGTGGAAAACAACACTAGTGAAATTAAAGAAGAGTGAAAGTTGGAGGACGCATTTTTAACCGGATGCTCCCCCAGGCGTGGCCGACCGGAGCAGGGAATTCACGCTGGTCAGCGCCCGGGTGGCTCGTCCTGTCCTGAGTGTTGTAGGCAGCATCTCAGCTCCTAAGTTGTCCTGTGGGTGTCGAATGACCTCTCCGGGGAGGGAAGAGACCTGTTTTTCATGTTTACATTATGTACGAGCTTATGAATTAGTGGGTTTCAGGAACACTTGCTGTGAGGTATGAAATCTACTGCCTCCCATAAAATAAAGCACAGATTTACTTTTTCAGATAACTGTAATGAGCCCACGCAAGAGTAAAGTCTGTAGAAAATTTTAAGCATTTTTATTAATATATTTCTGGGATGTTTTACTCATTGCCCGCCCTTTGAAGGAGAATACACATAGTGATTCAGCCTTTTTTAAGGGAAGTGATCATCCATATGGGTACCAATATCTTGGAAAGTCATTTTAAAATAATTTCCTTTGGGTTAATGGAGTGTTCAGGACAATCTAGGCTTATCTGAGGGTCCCAGATGGTCAGTCTCAGACCCTGGGATTCTGCAGACATCACTCTCAGCTCACCTCCTGCCTCCCCTCCATGGATTCAGAGAGAGACAGAGAGAGAGAGGGAGAGAGAGAAACAGAGCAAGCTCAATTGTACAAAACTGTTTCCCTATATTATAAATACTTGGCTTTGTGAATGGCCTTTACACCTGATCTTGGGATCCTAAGATCTGGACTGGACAGTACTGTATGTGGGATGAGTGTAGAATTTTACTGGAACTAAATTCCTTTAGGCAAATGTGCTCTCTGGTATCAAGTTAACTGTAATAATTGTAACTAGTAATTTTAAAGTAATGCACTTGTCATATGGGGTATTATTATGCTTGGGGCAGAGCTCTCCTGTGGCCCAGGGACACTGGGGTTTCTCCCACATGGAAGCATCAGGTCTGGCAGAGAAAAGCATAGTCAACCTGCTACAAGCAAGATGCTGTAGGAGAAAGAATTTAGAAACCCCATGCCCCTGAAGCAGTGCTTTCTATCCAATCTACTTTGAGCGAAGGTGCAGGTGAAGCTGGGGTCTTACGGGGCAGCTCCATGCCCCACGTTCCACGCCCCACGCCCCACGCATGATATTCTCCAGCCCGTGCGCCGTGTAAATTGTCGGCGAGAGATCCAAAGGGGTCTCCAGGTGGTACGTCTCTTCATATATAGACTTTCAAGAAAACATGAAAGCAGTGAAATGTTATTAATCAGACTCCGACAGTGTCTCTCAGCCTCCATAAATCGTTTCTGGTGGCACTGCTGATTCTAATTAATGTCGCACTCATTGCTAATAGGCAGTAAGACTCAGCCCTGGGAAAGGAAAGCAAGAATAACTCATGGAATTTGAAAAATTCATATTCTTTGGTGCTTAAAATTTCCTTCCTCCTTTTAAAATCACAATAGAAGCAACACTTTCACTTCACCTTACTGAAAATTCTCGAGGAATTTCAGCTCTTCAGCTCCTGGCCTCTCCCGTCTCCTCCAAAAGTACAACATCCAGGGCATACAGCTTCTTTCTCTAAAGTCTGTTGAGGGGCCCGACAGCAGGTGACGTCTCCTTGGCTGGAAGTGGTCACCCAGTGACAGATCTCAGAAGACTTCCCAGGATTTAGTGCACTATATCCTTGACGCTGAGTCGAATATTCAGCATTCCAGAATCAGAGTGCAGTCAGGAAAGCTCCCTTTGGTTGGAAGATACTGACGGAAAGACAGAGAAGTTGGCAGTTCCCAGGGGGCCCAGAGGTGCAACCCCTCCCCCGCACTCTGTCTGTCTCCGTCTCTCTCTCCGTGTCTCTCTCTGGCTCCCACAGTTCAACACAGCACACAGTGGTGACGAGGGTCCTGGGACTGACATGGACTCTTCTGTACTGGGTACCCTGGGCTTCAGCTCATCACGGAGCAACCACTGTTCCATGTTCAGCGTAGTCTTTGTACTGTTACCTTGTGAAATCACACTGAATTCCCAATTTTCTGTCTGAAGTGCCATGATACCAACCAAGTGGGGAGAAAAGGTTCTTCTCAGATTGATTTTTTTCCAGACACCACGGTTTTGTTCAATTGAATTCACTCGAGTTGTGGTTAACATAAATACTACGGAGAGTAGGACGTGTCAAATTAGCAGTTTTGCAAATCTCCTGTTAATTGTCAGCCTAATTAAAAAATTGCTAATTATAATGTTTATAACTTCAAATAACTGCTCAGCTATAAAGTACGGCCTGTCAGGTGTAAATAGGGGACTGGAGGGAAAAAAATCAATCGACATCTGTTAATTTATCAGCGCAGCACAGTGCATTGAAGCACAGATCGCCTATTGCACTGTAAATCTGCATTGCGATAAAAAGATCAATTCATTCAACACCTGCTTAATAAATGATAATGGCCATCGTCACTGGCTAGCCTCAGGGTGTCCCTGCTTATCAAATCCCATTGTGTCTAGAGTGAAAGGCAAGAGCCAGCACACAGGACAGATCTCCTGGAGGAGGAGCCTTGGACAGAGAGCTGGCCCCGTTCATCAGAGAGCAGAGGCCCCTGCAACTCGGCTAAAGAAAAACATTTAACACCGGGTGCTACGCAAAATTAAAAAGAAAAGCAGAAACCTGAACGCACACAGACACGCGCATTCAGACGGTAAAAGTGGAAGGTCTCTCTTTTCCAGAAAGAATCCTGGAGCCCTGAGGCCCATCACTTGCTGCCTCTGGTCCGAACTCCCACTTTTCCACAGTGTCACCGCCTGCTAGATACTGCGGACACAGGAGGTTGGAGGATGGCGCCCTTGGCCTCTAAAATCTGTACGACCCCCACTCTGTCCTCTGCAAACTCACCCACTGAAACCAGATCTGCAACTGCTCAGGGCCCGGCCCTGCGCTGGGTCATATTCTCACTTCACCTGGGTGCCAGGGTCTCGAGACCTTCCGAGGGTGGGGCCCTCCTTCTCTGACCCTAACCCTGGTCCCCGGCGCCCCGTCACGACGCTCTCACTCCCACCCGCTTCCTGGCCTTCCCACAGAGCACTCAGAGTGTCCACTGTTTCCCGGAGGAAAAGTCCTAAAGTCCTGTCCTCACATGGTGCATAGCCCGGAGGGACGACACACAGATCTACGTATGACGGGCATGGCAGCAAACCCCTCCTGATAAGCTCTTCCTGGGCTCGATGCCGCGGCCTGAGACAGGGCTGGTGTCTCAGGACAGCTTTTCCCCAAGGTTCCCTGGTCCATCATTTGGATCCAATTTACCGGATGAGAGCATTCAGGAAATGGCAGACCCCGAGGGGGGAACCCAGCAGCCCCATCCCCCAGCCAGGCTGCCTGGCTTCCTGATCTCGGCACTTTTGCTTTGAACTTGGGATCCTGGTATAGCTGCGTCTCACCGGCCCACCCAAGTCCCCCCTCGGTCAGTGTGGCACCTCCCCTCCGGCTCCCCAGCTGCGCTATAGAGCAGGTGGATTTCCAGTGTTCACAGACGGCCTAGGTCCTGGGGCCTGTCCCCTCCTTCCTGGCCCTAAGATCCTCTCAGCTCATCTCCCCAGGTCTGGATCACCTGGGCCCAATCTACCAGCTGTAACAGCAAAGCAGAGAACTTTCTCCCACAGAAGCAGAGAGATGCATGCTACAGGGGTCACAGGGTCATGAGAAGCGGTTCATCCCCAGCCTCTGAGAGCAAAGACTGCCCCCTCCCGCTGACAGCCTGGGATGGGGCTCAGTCCTACAGCCTCAAGGGGCTGAATTTAGCCACAGACTCGTGAGTCGGGAAGGGGACGGAGGCCCAGAGCCCATCTCACTGAGCCGGACGTCTGACCATGGAGCCAGGAGGTGGTGAATGGCCTGTTTAAAGCTGCTAAGTGGTGGTAGTTTCACCACAGCTGTAGAGACTAAAACAAGTCAATTTCTTGCTCAAGGAGCTGTCAAATCTGGGTGGCAGCTCCTCACGGTGATTTGAGCTGTGTGGTCACCTATGGCCCCTTGAAATCCATTGCTTCCAGCTGGTCAAGGAAGAAAGAAAATTCTTCTGAAGACCCCGGCCTGGAGGGGCTTCACAGCATTCTGCTCATTTTCCACCCATGAGTAGCCACATGACCACAGGGATTCCCGGGGCTGGAACTGGGTCCTGGCCGCACAGCCCCCTCCCAGCAGAAACTCCGTTTGGAAGGAGACAATGCTTTTCTCCATGGACGGACAGCTGCCTTTGCCCTCGCCGGGCATAGAGGTGTCCTGGCTGTCGGCTGGGTGGGTTTTTTGTTCAGGGAAGGACAGCATCAGCAGGACCCCGGCGATGACCTGGGAATTGCTGATCCAGTTGGACTGAGTGGCCCGTGATGCACGAGGAACAGTCAGCATCTCTGCATCAGGAAGTACTGGGGCAGAGCTGAGCTTACGTCCATGTAGTGGGCAGAGGATTAGTTGTATGTTCAATTTAACACTGGAGCAATTCAGTTAATAAATTATTATAGTGGGCAATCAGACATTTTTAAATCAATAGGCTATCTTTAGAGTAGCCAGCTTAGGTTTAAGGAAAAACTGAGCAGGAAGAACAGACAACTCCTGTATGCTCCCTTTCCCCTCCCACATGCTTTCCCCCATTATTTACATCTTGTCAGTGTGCCAATGGATGAAGCAATATTGATGCATCATTATCAACTAAATTTACATTTGGGCTCACTCTTCGTGTTACACAGTCTCCTGGGATTTGATAAATACACGTCTGCTATGAGAGTACCACCCAGAGTAGTCTCACCGCCCTAAAAATCCTCTGTGCTCTATTAAGCCCTCTCCAGCCCCAGCCCCTGGCAACCACTGATCTGTTCACTGTCTCCATAGTTTTGCCAGGATGTCATGTAACTGGAATCACACAGTAGGCAGCTTTCTCACTTAGTAACATGCATTTAAACTTCCTCTATGTCCTTCATGGCTTGATGGCTCATTTCTTTTTAGCACTGGAAAACATTCCGTTGTCTGGATGGACAACAGTTTATTTATCCACCACCTACTGAAGGACATCTTGACTGCCTCCCAGTTTTGGCAGCTATGTTTATGCTATAAACATTTGCATGCAGGTTTTTGTATGGATATATTTTCAGCTTATTCGGGTAAATATCAAGGAGTGTAATTGCTGGATCATATGGTAAGAGTATGTTTAGCTTCGTAAGAAACCACAAAACTGTCTTCCTAAGTGGCTGCACCATTTTGCATCCCACCAGCCAGGAATGAGAGTCCCTGTTGCTTCACATCCTTCAAAGACCCAGGTTAAGCACCTGCACACAGCTGATCTCAGGGCTTCCCTATAAGAGGGCTCATGCTCAGAGAACTGCCTTTACTAATGAATTTCAATCAGTTACTAAAAGTGGTCACTGTCTATTCAGTGCCTGCCTTGTGCGGGGCATTTCCATAGCCATCACCTCTTTTAGTCATCTCGGTGGCCCATTGGGCACACACCTTCTACGCTCTGTCCTTTGCTGATAAGAAACTGAAGACTGGGGAGGCCACAGAACTTTACAAAGATCACAACCAGCAAGCAGGGGTGGGAAGCCGAGACTCAGGTTTGCTGACTCTGGAGCCCGGGCTCTTCCCACCCAGACGATCTCTCCACCCACATCAGCATTACAAACACGTCCATAAATGCCTCTGCATCACCGTTCAGGGCAGTGCTGTGCCCAGTTGGGCTGTGTAGGCTTAACTGCTTAGAATGAGATGGGAGAAGCAAGGGCGAAAAAATGAAGACAATAGATACGCTTGGGAGGGCACAGAGCCAAAGGGAAAGCACTCATGGAACCCAAGGTTCATCGAATGCCTCGACGGGCACAATGGGAGGAGCCCCAGTGTTTTGTCATGAAAAGCCCTAGAGGTGCCAGAACTCATATTAAGAGCTCCCTGTCTTCCACAGGAAGCAGTGGAATCATAATTTAAAAAAGGAAAAGCTTAGGTTGTTGTAACTACTGCTTGAGCATCTCTAATCTTGGTGATTTCCCCTGGCTCCTCCCTCACTGCCCCAGATCTTTCCTTAATATTTAAAACTCTGCATAAAGGTCCACATAAAAGCTTCACAGCTGTTTCCATCTACTTCACAAAGCACACGGAGGGAGGTGGTGTGCAGCGGCCGCACCTGATCACTGTGGGGATGGGGCAGCGAAGCAGCATGAGGCTTGGATGTGGGGCTCCCGGGGGCAGGGGAACACTGCAGAGCCCCCTGCCCTGTTGGAGAGGGAGCAGACCTCCAGGAGTCACCCTCACACGAGCCACCTGAGGCTACGTGGCACGGCCAGCCCCTCCACGGAGAGTGGCTGGGTCCAAGCCACCCCCAGCCCCCTGAACACCCCATGCCATGTGACCATATCATGATGGAAGAAAGCGTCAGCAGCTTCGGAACAGCACAGAAGCATGTGGAGTGATGAGAGGGGCGGGGCAGGATGGAGGGACCTTCTTCGGGCAAGGTCCCCCAAGAGGAGACTGTTGTGTGTGGCTCTGCTTCCCAAAGAGAAAGGGAAGCCTCAGACCAGCAGCGCTGACGCTTGGGGCTTCTCAGATTGGCAGAATCCCGGGCCTGACCCAGACCCCAGACTCAGACTCAGGGAGGGGAGAGGACGAGAACAACTCAGGACAGAGCAAAAGCGGATGTCAAGTTACAGGCGTCACACCTGTGGGACACACAGGAGGAGAGACACACCGCGTCCCAGGAGATGATCGAGGTGGTGGGGTGAGGCGTTTCCTAGGAGGGATGACCCCAGGCAGGCCATGTCCAGGGTGAGTTCTGGGCCGATGGACAGCTGGGGGGACCAGCTGAAACCTTGGAACAGAACAGTGATGGCTTAGGCTCCCCGATGTGCAGAGAGGGCCACACACCATCATCCTCCCGAAATGCTCAGAGTCTCCCTACCTGTCCCGTCTTTCTTGGGAAACAGTCTCAACAACATCCAGTTTTCTGACGTTCATTCCAAATCTGCTCTTTAGCTTGCTGTTCTGCAAAGATGCCCGAGCACTGGAAGTGTATGAATCCACAGGCAGACAGGTTCTATCAATAAACGTCAACCGTTCTGATGGAATATCTCAAGCCTCTGAGACTCAGAGATGGTCCAGCTTTGCTAAGACCCATTTGCTCAAGGCTCACATGGGTATTTTTGGCAAAGATGTGTGAGTTTACACACCTTCAGAATTTCTGTGGACTCTGAAAAGACCCCTAATGCACTCTACTAAAAACAGGGTTTGGGTTTTTTTCAATTATTATTATAGAATTAACATCTGTACTAGCAGCTGAATTCAGGAAGTGCTATTGCATTTATAGGAGGTACATTTGTGTGAAAAACTATTTGCTTAGATTGTCCCAAACAGAGTTTAATTTGAAACCAGAGGTTTCATGATCTTGTCTCATTGGAAAGTTCAGGATGATGACATTAAATTAAATGTCACATGATAATTAGTCAGGTGCTGTGAGCTCAGACCTAAGATCTATCGGACTCTCTCTCTCTCTTTAGGTAATCAGGGCTGAAGCACATGTTTTATGAGGGTTATAAAACACGTGAACATTTCATTTAGCTATCTTTTAAGGACTATACAGACATTCAAATTTGGTATGTTTAAGTAGAACTCATATATCGTACAGGGTAAGTAAAACTGCACGCCAAATTACAAATGGGGTTCTTTGTAAACATCTTAGCTAATAAAAACGTTTTCATTTTGTAGATAATGCTGGAGATAGTCCCAGGAAAATAAATCATGCATTTATAAACAGCGAGTACTTAAAAGAAGCCAACTAAGCAATTTTCCGATCTCCACTGGAACTAAGGGATCCTTGTTTTCACAGCTGAATATTCAAAGGGTTGTTTACCATAATTGGAAGATACTTGACAGTTTAAGTAGCCCACATTTAGCAGGCTTCAAAATAGGTCCTAAATTATTTGTTGCAAGCCCTTTAGATAAACAGGGAAAGAGCTGCTCAATTGTCTTCAAAAGCCACCAATTAGAGGCACTGGGCTATCCCAAGTGACTTCTGATGTAACGATAGAATTCTGAGTGTCATTTGTATCCTCTTCTTGAACTTCACAAGAGCCATCTTTCCAGCTTAATAACCTTTCATAAAAACAATCCTAAAACTCTCAACAGACAACCGGAAGGCACACAGTGGACTGGGGCCTCCCCTGTGGCTGTGGACAGTGTGCTGGACTCGTGAGGGACGAGGTTCCCTTGTCCACACTTTGCTCCAGCTCCTCAGGGCCCCTTCAGGACCAGGCCTTGTCCTGCCAAGCCTGCCCGGTTTTACCAAGAAGCCCGCTGAGCCAGTTTATAGAGAATCCCCCCGCTGCCGTGAAAGCCCCCCTTCCCACCGCCTGGTCCTATTGGGGTGAATTCATCTCTCTCTCCGTTGCGATGGTCCTGAATAAAGCCTTTGCGCTGCCTGTTTAGCTGGACAGGTGTGATTTCCTTTCACACTTAAAACACTAGCTTTTATAATTCAGCTGCACGATGATGACTTAGTTTATTCTGAATGAGGCATTAAAAACATCAAAATAAACTTCTCAGTTCAATGGAAAACCCCTCATATACACATCTGGAGACAAGTTACCTATATTTTAGGTAGACATTGAAAAGTCTTGAATTATTGGTTTCCAGGCTCTCAGTCCATTCAAATTTGCTGATTAGAAGCAGCAGAGACTACAAGGCACATTAATAGTAGGGAAATGTGTTGATTGATTATTTACAGTTGAACAAAGTTACAGAAAGCATAGGAAAAACCAGGATGAGAACTCAGATAACAAACTGCAATTTGGGCCACACAACAAAGAGACAAAGATCATAAACTTTAAGAAGTTCAGTGTCTGTGGTCCTGCGGCATCTTCTGATAGCTGATTTTCCAAGGATGAACCTTGGACTCTCTAAGAAAAGACTGATTTATGTCTCTGATACTTTTTCATGCGGGTAAAAGGCATTTTAATCTCTTAAATTTTTTAAAGTCAGAAGATGTCTCCCATTTTGCTGTTTACAGAGGGAAGCTCTGATATAGCTGGACAGTTCTGTTATGTTCAGGAAGACACATCTCTGAGAGGTCCTGGCAGCCCAGGTCTGGTGCGTGTGACGGGACTGTAGCGGGCGGTGGCGGGGGAGTACCACCCCCATGCCATGGCTCTGGAGTGCAGCCAGGAGGAACTGGGACAGGAAGAGGGGTCCTCTGCCCCCAGATCCAGCTGTGCGGTCCCAGCAACACAGTGAGGAAGGAACGTGAGGCAGCAGGACTGTCTCAGGAGGCGATGGGGAGCTGGGCGTGACCCTCCCAGGACCTGATGGACAAGAGGCCCCACACTTGGGGTTCTGTCTCCCCTCTGACCACGTTCTAAGTCCGGGTGGGCCTCGCAACCACGGAAGCACCTGCCTGCCGTGCCCACCTCTCACTTTGTTCTGGGGTCCCGCTTCTTTGCTGTCTTGGTGTCAGTCTGGAGGGAAGTGGATCCTGAGCCAGGTTCTGGGGTGGGAGGGGGACGGGTTTTGAGGGGGCAAGTCCAGGCCTGCCTCCAGTCCTCCAACCAGTGGGGGATGGATCCTGAGTGCTGCACCACCGTTGGGCCCTCGTATTCTGGGTCTAGATGAGACCAGCCAGGCTCCAGAGAGAAAGCTTCCAGAGTGACCATCCTCCACGGGTCAGAGGTCTGTTCAGTGTGGTCGGCCAGCCCCTCTGTGACTTACAAGCCAGCTTCCTCTTTGGGTCCCTAGACAACTCCTCATCCCATGAGGGACCATGCGGAGGCCCAGGGAGGCCCTCTGGGTGGTCGCCACATGCGTCCTTGGAGAGGATTCCAGTAGGGAAAGGGGTTCCGCTCCCAAGGCCGAGGACTTGCTAAGGCAGGCTGCCTGGAGGGCTCCGTCACCCGCCCCCTCATGCGGAGGGGGCACACACAGTCCACAGACGCACAGACAGAAGCAAGGAGCACGGGGTCTGCAGTGTTCAGCCCCAGAGGCTCAGAGTCCAGCATGACTGTGGGATTCCAGCAGGGATGGTGCGGCCACGGGGAACCCTCAGCCCTAAAGACGCAGAACAGATAGGAAACGTCTCTGTGGTCCAATCCACATCAAACTTGCTTTTTTCTTCTGTTAGCACCCAGTACATTTGGGTGTCATCCTTGTGTTGGTCACATCGTTTTGGTTAAAACAGTGACATGTGGAAGGTTTTGCATAACTGGTTGTTCATCAAGGCTCCCTTGATAGCACGTGGGCTTTCAGAAGTAACGTAACATTTACTATCTTTCCCAGAGGTTGATCCAGGTCATCAGAGGGCTGAATCTGGCAGGGAGATGGATTTTGCTTATGCCACATTATTTTTAAAAATTTAACTTCTTTGTCAGTTTGGAAACCAGGAATTTTTAGGTTAAGATTGGGGTCACTGGCGTCCCGTGGAAGACCAGAGGGTCTGGTTGCCCTGAATCCATGTCGCCCCGCCCCGCTCTGCCGCAGCCCCTCCCATCCTGTCGCCTACACCTGTCCTGGTTCACCCACGTCTGTTATCTGTCCAGTGCCTGGAATGCTTGAGTTGCAGCCCCTGAGGAAGTTCCATGCCTGGGAGACACACCACAGGTCCCCAGTGGAGCTGGGATCAGATTTCAGTTTTCCCACATTGTCCAGTATGTTCTGCTTCCTGACCCTTCCTGTCCGATTCTGTAAGAGAATGACTACAGGTAGGCAATTGGGGTGTCCCTGCAGGAGCCGAGGCAAAAACCCAATTTTCAAACAATGCGAGACAGACATGGGGAGGTGGGGACGTCAGGGCCTCAGATAAACGTGAACCACATTTACTACCCAGCAGCTGAGTGAGTCAGCCGCACACCTCAGCCTTTTTCTTATTTTGATTCTTAAATGGAATTTCAAGTTCTTTATATAGGAAGAAACAGAAAGGTCACACCCAGGTAATGTCATCTTCCTGCCGTGTACCCACATTTCAGAAACGATTTTCACGCCAGCAGATGGTTCTCATGTCTCCCTCTTTCTCCTCTTCTGTGTACTCAGCCTGCCCCGGGTGACGAGGGCCCTGGGAAGGCCCACGTTTAGGTCCTGGGGGTCTGTGTCTGTTTCTCTCCCTCCTAAGGACCTTTCATCGCCTGAATCCCATCAGGGACGTCACCTCCACTTGCCCTGGGGGAGAGTATAGGTGTGCTTTGGGGTCTTTTTGTTTATGAAGCTGATAGTACTGGTTGAATCCAGCCTGGATGAGTCTGTCATCACACTGGGAACACTGGGATGAGCCGCCTACTGCACCTGGCCTGGTCCTCTCACCACACGCAGTGGGAACCTGCCCCCAGGGCCTCGCTGGCCCAGTTGCCCCATCACCGTGCCCTTCTCGGTGTCACTGTCACCTTCACCGCAGCCATCAGTGCACCGTCAACCCACATTCTTAGGTACTCACTACAGCCCTTGGCCAGAGGATACGTTTAGCCTATTCAGCCGCATTAGCGCCCAGTGGTGCCCTGCAATCAGGGAAGCACAGGAATCTGTGTCCCACTGGAAGGAATGCAGCTCGTCTGCCGAAATGTTAATGTTATTTTGTACTACGATGCCAAAGCATGTACGGAGACGCTTGTGTGTTTTCATTCCCTCTCGGCTGCACAGAGAGGAGTGGTGGTATCTCTAGAACTGTTTCCACTGGACGGGGTCTTGGGCGATGCCTCTGCGTTTTCTCCATGTGCGGTGCTGGCAGGGTGGGGCGGGCTGGGACGGCACGTGGTGGCCCTCGTCCACGTCCTCTGCTTCTCAGGCCCCACGTGCACTGCCTTCGCCTCCTGTGAGCCGGCACTCCCGCGGCCTACGTGACACTGGGGCACGTCACCTGGAATCCGGGTGAAGGATGCTGAAGGGGACCGAGTGACCAAGGAGGGCGTCTCAGGTCTCCCTGTGCACCCGGCCTCAGGCCTGGACTCTGACATAAGGGCTGAAGCTCCAACTTTGAGGACGGAAGGCTGATTCAGGAGCTGATGCAGCAGGAAGATGGGGGCCTTGCTCTGAATGACGTCCCAGAGCCCCCAGGTCTGACTGCGCCCCCCTCACACATGGATGTGAGCGGGAAACTTCCTTCCTTCCCATTCACGTCACTTCTGTCTGGTTCTGTAGCACCCCGTGAGATCAAGCCCAAGTGATACGCAGGCTCTTAGGGAATATTTCTAGAATGAACGGTCTATGATTACACTGACGGCCTGTCTGAGCAGGTAACTGAGAGGAGAATCAGACCCTGCCAGCCAGGAGGGTTTGCCTCCGCTGGGACTCGGGTGCCCGTGGCCCTGCCTCTCCCTCTGGACTCTGCGCCAGGCCCTCCCTGCCCTCCCGCTGGTGCAGATCCAGCCACACCCCAGTCTGGTTTTCTTGACGAAATAAGTAAGTTACTGAAGACAAATCATTTTACGAATGAGAAAACTCAGGGCTAGAAATGCAGAGCGATTACTCCAGGAGGTCACCAGGCAGGGAGGGGACCCACTTTTAACCTTGGGCTCCCCTCCCGCCGCTCAGCCCTCGGTGCCGGCTGACCGTCCAGAGCTGCTACCAGCTGCAGGGAGGGGGCCGGACCCACCCGGGGACTCCCTGCAGCCACCACTGCAGCTTTCTGTTGGCAGAGCTTCTCCAGGGCTCAGGATCCCCAGCCAGGAGTCCACCCACCAGCAACTTTCAGAGGACTGTAATCTTGGCACTGGAAACCCCCAACTAAATTCTAAAAGCATTAATTCTATTAGAAAGAAAAAGTGAATATTTTCCAGTGAATATGTATCAGATAAAGGACAAGTGATTCGTTGATGATTTGGCTTAAAAACATACGTGTATTTATTTTATATATGTTATATATTTAAACATATATTTATTACATCTAATAAAATATATAAAGTAGATACAGTGAATTGCTACTTACAAAGTATTTAGTTAAAAAAAATATATATATATTTATAGTGTGTGTATATATACAGCTACTTAGCAAGCAGCAATTCCCTATCAAAATCTGAGACTTAGAACATTCTAAGGGAGGGTTCATACATTTTTTTCTTAAGGGAATTATCTGTGAAAACCAACTAATTGAAACAAGAAAAAGCATGAAATGATGACTATTTCTAAGTAATTTCTTTACGTTTTAGCAGCAAAGAAAGGAAGCAGCAAGGTCTCTGGCCGCACAGGCTGCATCAGAGACGCCTGACTTGATAGTAAGATGAGCTGCACAGGGAGAAGGCGGCGTCCATACCGCAGAGAATACGAACAGAAACGTCGAAGCCTGTGCGCCCAGACCTCCTGCCGCTCGCCGAGCTGGCTGTGCAGCAGCGCTCACGGCACCCCGGCTCTGCGTCCAGGGCTGTGATCTTAGGTGCTATCTTACCTCCCTGGGCCTTCCTTCCTCCGTTTGTAACAGGAAATCATTAGATGCCTGCCGGGGTGGGGGCCTTGAGTTCTCCCTGAGAGCGGCTGCTAAGCTGAGCCTCTAGATTCGGCCGCAGCATTTGCCTGCTGCCTTGGTCCTGGCCCCCGTGGCTGGGTTTGGGAGGGTTTTAGTGGCACCCACTTTACAGTGGTGGCACCTGTCATCAGGTGGGTTTCACCAAGACTGAGTGACCTGCAGTGGAAAGTCAGAGCCCAAAGCTGCTACAACCTAATGTGAAACTGTGACATTTGGATTTGGTAAAAGGCCCCCAAATCGTAGCCCAAAGCCTCAAGTTATCTGTGCCGAGAACTTGGCCGCGTGTTTTGATCTCCAGTCTGCAGGTGGCTCCGTGACGCTGCTCCTGGGTGTGATGGGTCCCTGAGGTCAATCTACTCACTGGTCAAGTCAGGACCAGTGTAAAGGAGACAAAACACAGCCCCAGAGAGTCCAACAGTTAGAACGAACCGGGGAAAGATGACTTGAACTTTCACATCAGAAAGGCTCCCCGAAACCGTCTGTGCTATGGTATCCTTGGCATCAGGCGCTGGGTTTGGATTCAGGGATGCGTGGTGACTCCCACTGAGAACCCAGGCCCAGGGCTGGTCACCCTCGCGCTCGGAGCTGCTTCCCCGTCTGTAACAGCCAGGGCATCGCAACACTAAGTCCAGGGACCGTGCGGCAGTGTGGGATACAAGTCCTTGCACGCCGTAGGCACTCATTAATCAGGAAAGGACCACTGACCCCAGCAACCCATGTCTGCGCTGAGAGGCTGCCCCCCAACGCCCTCCCCGAGGAGGGGCATCAAAGGCACAGGCGTCCTGACAACCTTGACAACCTTGGCGGCTCAGGTGCCGAGCGGCTCCCACTTTCCTGCGTTCAGACAGCTTAGTCCCCATAGATGCGAATCAAATGCGCCTTTTTGGAGTCTAATGATCGGCCTGTTAGACCCAGATGTACATCAGGGGATGCCCGGGCACAGCACTGGCTTTGGCCAGTGCTGTGTGTCTGGGTGGATTTCTCACTCCCGAAGCCCACCTGGTGCTCAGGGGCCTCTGGGTCACACAGTTGCCATGTGCCTGCACACGGGACACGGATGCCCTTGGGCCACAGCCTTCTCCACCACACGGCCCCCCACTGGCCTCTCCCACACCCCAGATTCATCCGGTGGCCAGTGCACCAGCTCCCTGGGTTTCCCTGGCGGTCCCAGCTCAGAGGCACTTGTTACTTCTATGTAACTTTTTGCTTCCAGGAAACAAGTCTGTTTTTTCACAGACAGCAGATACCTATCAAGTGGTTATAAACGTGGCTGCCTCTTCCTCCACTTTCTCCTGCAAATGCCTCTGACAAGGGCAGCCAGGAAACCTGGGGGAGGTGACAAGCTGGTGGACGGTGTGAGGACACCCCAGGCCAGGGGGTCTCAGGGTCAGTGCTGGTGACCTGGGAGGTGTGACATGAGTCCAGCGGAGGCACAGACCACAGAGCTCTCTGTGAAGCGGCTGCAGAGGGTGTGGGGATGCCAGCCTCCCTCTCTTCCTCTGCGTCTCCCTTTCTGTCCTCTGCAGCCCCTGCAGGCTCGGAGCCTACCGCACACCCCGGGGGTCTCTCCCCGCTGGAATCCCTCCCAAGGGCTCCTGCACGTTCTCAAGTTCACACATATCACAGTGTGTGCGGGGGGGGTCATTTCTTTTCAAGCGGCATCTTCAGCTGTAGGAAAATCCAACGGTGGGCGGCGCTGATTCCAGCACCGAGAGTGGGTGTCCGTCTGTCCGTCCTCACTTGCTCCCCACAGGGTCCCACAGCTCTCCTGGTCTTCTCCACCCGCCCCTCCCCTTCAGCACTGGCCCTGGTCCTGGCCCTACTGAGCCCACGTCCTCTCAGGGCCCCAGTGGGGCTCCCGCTCCTACACCCGCTGAGCTTGAACACAGTTACCTTCTCCTCATCCTCCCATGAGCATCCATGAGTCACGATCCGGGCGAGTCTAACAATAGGAAACAGTCGTCCTGTGCTCCATTTCCAGAGAGGCTGCTCCCAACAGCAAATATGGGGCACTTGCTGTTTCATCTTCCCAAAGAGAACTCAGGCCATTGGAAAATGAAAGGTCCTGCGGCTGATCCCGGGAGGCAGGGTGACCGCATGGCCAGGCTGCCTGGGACAGGCCCCGTTTATGCCTGTAGTTCTGGCACCAGTGTTAATAGCGGCCTCCTTCGCTTTCAAGGGTGTCCTGGTTTGGATGATAAATTACATCAGCCCCTGTTCCGAGGAGGCCTGTGCCGTGTGTCAGCCCAGCCAAGGAAGGAGGCTTTATTTCCTTCCCTGTCCTATCACTGCACACACGTCTTTTCAGGCAGAGCTAATTAGAATTTTGCATAAATGGAATTACTGATGAGAGATTTACCCGTGTGCTATTATTTTGCCTTGAGATCTGTCCTGACCAAAGTGGCTGATTACAGTCGAGGTGATGAGGTATCACCCAGTGCAGCTCCTGGACCCTTAAACTCTCATCTTGTGTGACCCGGTTAATTGCAGCGTTTTCATCTTAATGCCTCATTATGGCCACTGAAGGGAGAGTTTCAGTTACAATACTTGGCTCTCGCTCTGCCCTGGCCACTCTGAATTCCTGATTTTAGAGCCACAGATTGCTCTAGCTCACGTGCAGCATGTAAGTCACACTAAGATTATCTATTATTTAAGAAACGCCTGCACGGCTCTATCACCTGGGCTCAGCCCGGGGAATCAGACCCAGGAGGGCAGCATTCTCTTTACTCAAATGTTATCACTTTTACTCTCTGCTGGACAGTTCTTTCCCCAGCTTCACTCTTCTCCCACTTTCAGGTATTCGAAGGTGGGAACCCCCTCCACACCTTTGTCGACCACCACAGGGGCCGATGAGTATGGGGCTACTTGGCATCCGGTAAACACACCACATTCAGCCCAAATGCTGAGCCCAGCTCTGCAGACCCTCCACAGTCTGCCCCGCTCTCTGTTTTCATGAAACTCACTCATCTACGCTTTCTTTCCTGTGCAGAATCCAAAAATCCGACAAAGTGGTTGGTGCTGGGTCATTTCCAAAACCCGCGTCTCCGTGCTCCTCTCCCGATTCTGCTTGCTTTTCCTTCATCCCCCTCCTCCCATTTCCATCTCTGCCTATTGAAATCTTAACCAGGGCTGGTCCCATTTCCCAGCCAGGACTCCTAGGCCATTTCCTTTACACATGCTGTGCCGTGCGTGTGTACCTGCGCTTTCTAAAGCAAGGACAGAGACAACTGTATTTTCCCACCAGCATTCTGTGCCAAAGGTTCCCCATAAGGTTCACTGAACGAGCGAAGGCCTCCCCTCTGTATTAGAGAAAAGCCCACCTTCCACCTATCACCTCCCCCACAGCTCCAGGACCATCGCACTTCCAGAGGAGCAGGCCAGGGTAGAGTGACTAATGTGGGTGCTTTGCTAGAGGTAACTCAAAGTGACAGGTGCTTCTGGGTTATACCAGGCAGTGGGCAAGTTTTCAGGATACACAAATATATTTAAAAAATAAAAACTTTTCTACTCCATGAACTCCACAACAGCGGATTGCACCCGTATCGATCATACAATAATCTTGATTTTTTTTGCTAGAAGAACAAGGTATCCCCATGCAAATGGTGATGGCTGTCTATTTACTAAGGGTTAGGGACCCTTCTGGAATCATGACTTAAAAATGCCATAAGAGAAAATGGAAAATGTCAGATGTCATGGCATCACCTGACTGGGAAAAATGTGAAGCTCTGGAAGCCCCATCTCGTGAGAAGGGTGGTCTTCTGATCATCCAGACTTACAAAAATATATCCCCTGCTTGGCTTTGCTCAGGGAGGAAAAGCCTCCCCCCACGCTAGCAATAAAACGAACTTCATGTCCAAGTCCTGCAGACCAGACCCATCTCCCCGCCATCCACCGCCCCAGTGCTGTCTGTCCTACACCAAAACACATTCTGTGACTCTTCATGTTCTTCCCCAACAACCTGCACGAGAAAATTCCCTGAGAAATATCATTACGACGGTCACTACTTCATTTCTCTCTCTTATTGGAAAGTCCAGAACTTAAAAAGGCAGAGTAACAGAATTCAAAAACCACAACAGCCCTAGACCAGGACTTAGGGCACAGATTCTAGTCCTCGGTCTGCACCACGATAAATTATCTGTGTCTTTGGGCAAATTGTTTGGCCCCAGGTTCATCGTATCTGCACCTGCAAAATGAGGTGATGGAATCCAGTGGTCCTAAGGTTTCCGCAAGCTCTGCAGTCCTGCAGTTCTCCAGGGAGGTCACCTCTCCCAAGACCCCCTGGCTCCATGAGGGGCTTCTGTTCCCTCAAAAGGCCGCCTGCCACCTTCATACCCTGCCTGATCACACTTATCTCATGTTCAGTGCAAGGAACCCCACCCACAGGGCCTGGGAGTGAGGCCTTCCCTGCAAACACTCCTCCCTGCCACCGAACCCCAGGGAGAGGGCAGCAGGTGAGAGCACGTGGGGACGTCCCAGGGGCATGGGTTTCCCCAGGATCTTCTCGGGACAGGAGGTGGTGGCACCAAGCTCTCACTCTCCTCTCAACAGAGAAAAGGCTCTGTGCCATGTGGCACCCTGGTGCTTGTGTACAGAGATATTTAAATGGATTTCACGGCGCCTTCTCGCAGACCACCTAACTCATGAAGGAAGAGTGGGGGTGAGTCAGGTGTGGAAAAGTGGATGGTAACCGCGGGAAGAGAGAGAAGCACGGAGGAACACAGGTCGTCCTCTAACCAACAGGCTCACAGCCCCCCTCAGACCAGCAAGCTTCGTCATCTCTGCCCAGCACTGGGAATTTAAGAGGGTAGGTCTCAGGTTGAGTATTCTTACCACAATAAAATTAAATTAAATTTAAAAAAAGAGCACGGGGCCTCACAGATGGACAGACACCAGCACGAAGCTCAGAGCACGCCAGGTGGCAGAGACTCAGCCACGAGAAGAGGGCCAAGGGGCCTGGCTTCCCTTCAGGGTTTCCCCAGAGCCGCTAAGTGACAGTCAGGGAATTTGCCGAATGAGCAGTGAATGAAGGAAGCAGCCCAGCAAGAAATTACTATTTTCAAGAGGAAAGTATACACAGAAGGTGTCACCTGAAGGTCTGTCTTAAAAACCAACCAATCACACAAACAAAAATGTGACCCAAAGTCAAAAAAACCAAAAAGCATTCAGTATGAGGTGGTCAAGGCTGGTCACCCCTCCCATTTGGCCTGGAGTTGCCGCTCAGGCATGATTTTTGAATACGACACGGTCCCCAACCCTAGCCACTTCAGTTGGCTGCTTCTCCGGGTTCAGAACATGCCTGCCTGACGGGGAGGCTGCAGGTGGGACCTCCCAACTCCAGCCGCCAAGGGCATCTCCCGAGGGCTTGAGGGCGTTAGACGTGATTCTGCAAATTAACTTGCATGTGTTGACTAAAATGTAAGGATATTCAGAGTGATGGGCAGTGAAGAAGCCTTGAGGCTGACTGACTTCTCTGCACTCAGAATTATCTTCCAAAGAGAGTGGAGGAAGAGGCCAGTTATGGGCACATCTCTTTGAAATGTGGGCCCAATAGTTTAGGGTGGAAAAGGACCACAGAACTGGATCTCAGAAGCATTGAATGTTGCAATTAATCGTGGGTTTATCGGAGTGGAAACAGAGATGATTAACTCTATATACTTAATTTTGTGTGTTCTTCACTAGATCCTAGTTCACAGATGAAGACAGTGGATATTGCTCAGGGTCGCATGACAAGACAGGCAGCCCGAGAATTCCTACGGAGGCACGTCTGATCCCGAGTACAACTCACTTTTCCACTCTGACTCATGCATCTCTTGGGCCTAAACTAAACTTACTTGTGAGAACATTAAAGTTGTTTCTCATATGGAACCCAAACTGACCTGGCTGGTGGCACTCTGGGTTGTGATTCCAGAAGAAAGCAGGACACAAAAGAGGGAAAATGTACCTTGACCCCCACTAATGATATCTAATTTGTTTCCAAAGAAGGGAAAGGAGTGAGCATTCATCTGGAGGACCCAGAACTTGCCTTCTCACTGGAGTGTGGCTACACCTGTTTTTGGTCATGCAGTGCTGAGAGGCCCCCAGCTCCAGGAGGCTCCTTGGTGTTGGCTGCAACACGTGGGACCAGCAGGATCAGAAGCAAGAAGGGGATCGTCTGTTCTGAGATCCACAGATGTTGGGGGAAAAGCTTCACCAACTTAAAGCATGGAGTCAAGACAGAGCAGAACAGCACATTTTGATGGGTTAACTTTACACAACTATCATTATTTTGAAATAGAGGAGGAGAGAAAAGAGAGAAAAAGACACCATCCCTAACGAAACTGCAGCGTGGAGGCGAGGACTCGGTTTGGGCGAGCAGAGAAATGCGGGGAGGCGAACAGGGCTGCCGGAGCACGTGGGGACGTTGCAGGGCGGCAGGCGGCTGCTCCCCCGGGAGGGGACCCTGCTCTGACCTAGGCTGTTTTACAGGGATCAGGCAGAGTGAGTTAGGTCTGTGAAGCTCCTCTGTCCACGTGTCAAAATCCTGGAACTCCGTGGGCTGTGCTCAAAAAGAGGAGCTGATAATCAAGCATCTCTTTAGGGGGAACAAGAGCATTTTAAGACCCTGAAGAGTGTAATTTAATGACTTTAAATAGAGAAGTAAACTTCTCAATGATTCTTCAAAGCAAAGAGGTCAGATCCCTCTGTGCTGTTCTAAGGTCTTGAATCTAAGAGAATGTCCCTCTGAAATCTATGACAGAAAAATAGGCTTCTTCTCAAGATATTTTTTGAGAAGAAAGTGAAAAACTGAAGCCGTCCTTCTCAGCTACTAAAAGGCTTTTAAAAAAAAGCTTCCGGAAGCTCTAAGAAACCTTAAAAATATTTGCCAGATTCAGAGAAGCAGTAAGTGCAAAGCATTTGTCATAAGATTCAAAGTAGAATTTTGTGCTGAAAAAACATACGTGTGTTCATATGCATATACATATATGTACACGTGTGTGTGTGTGTGTGTGTGCGCGCGCATGTACCTCAATGGAAAGAGTGAATGGAATATAAGGACAGTTTCCTTAAGACACGTTGGGTGACATCACCAAGAATGAGCTTGAGAACTCAGAACTGATTGCAGGAAGAAAGTTCTACATTTCCTATTTCTCTTGGCCCCATAACTGAAGGTTTATGTATCTGTCCAAATGCGAATAGCTTTTTACCCCTTCTAACCACTCCTGTGGCAAATGCTCCTGATTACTTTATAAACCCTAAGCTGTTGTTTTGTTTTTAGGTATTAAATGGTGTTGGGACTGGTCAGGTTTTGGCAAACACTAAAGGCTGATTTCTCCAAAAGGTTTTCCAATCTGGGAAATTCAGACAGAGATTCTTTGTGAAGGAGCAGCAGAGCGGACCCGGAAAGCAGGTCTCTCTGTGTCTCAGTCAGGCTCCTTTCCTGAGCTGACAGGCGGGTGGGCCGTGAGGAAGACAGGGAGAAAAAGGCATCAGCCTCAGGGACAAAATGCTGCAGTTTAGGGACCCAGAATCCTTCTCAACAACACGCATGTACTGAAGAGACCCTAGAATCAAAGAATAAGTTTATCTTAAAGTGCCTAATCCTTGAGAAAATTTAAAATTTTACCTGGAACGAATTTCAATACCTTCTCATTTCCTTATAAAACCAAACCCAATGTATAACTCAAAGTGCTTGCTATAGGCTTGCTTTCTGTTTTACAATGTGCACTACCCTTCTCACCTCTGTCTGCAGCAGGAATTTGGCAGAGAAAAGGGCGGCGACTCAGGAGGAAGATTTGAGTTGTTTAAACTATAAATATCAGCACCTCTTTAATTTTTTAAAAAAATAAATTTCTTTACTATTTTTTGGCTGTGTAGGGTTTTTGTTGCTGGGCACGGGCTTTCTCTAGTTGCGGCGAGCCGGGGCTACTCTTCGTTGCGGTGCGTGGGCTTCTCATTGCGGTGGCTTCTCTTGTTGCAGAGCACGGGCTCTAGGCGTGCGGGCTCAGCAGTTGTGGCTCGCGGGCTCTAGAGCGCAGGCTCAGTAGTTGTGGTGCACGGGCTTAGTTGTTCCGCGGCATGTGGGATCTTCCTGGACCAGGGCTCGAACCCGTGTCCCCTACATTGGCAGGCGTATTCTTAACCACTGCGCCACCAGGGAAGTCCCATTGCACCTCTTTAGTAAAAGTCCCACAGCCCTCTGTTTTCCAGGGCGAGGCTTCTGACAGGATTATCACAGGAAATAACTTGGGCCTCCCTGCACCCCGGAGACCGGCTGGCCGGGGCAGGTGGGGTGCTGACCCCCGTGACTGCTGGCAGGAGCCTGGTGGCCCCAGCGCGGGACCTGCGGGCTGTGACACCCCCAGACTCACTCAAGGCGGCTCAGCCTTCACGGAGTTTCCGCTCCAGCTTTCTTCCATTTTAATGGAATCAGGCGAGAGGGAGAAACACTTGTAAGTGAAATCAGCCTGGCATTTGAGCTACTGGACTTCTCATCTGCCTCTGAAAATAGTCTCTACAGAAATACAAACAGACACAAGGGGAGCCAGGCAGTGAGGACCACAGCTGGAGCGATGCTATGTCACCATCGGTCCCCAGGTGTGGGAGACAGGGTGGCGGGGACGGCAGGGGCTGGGCACAGAGTTAAGTGAGGTGAATGGGGTGGTTACAAACTGGTGGGAAGGAATCAACTGAGTCAGACAAAGGGAGGATCACGTGCCGGGAAGTTAGGACCAAAGAGGTTCAATGAAATGATGGTCTGAGAGGTGCAGCTGCGCGAGCTTCTGCAATCATGGGATTGATGAGCAGTTAATATGCACGAAACCATAAAAGGGTCTGATGGAGTCGGGGTGCTGAGGCACAAAAGCTGCAGGGGCTGACGGCCCATTCATCTCCTGGGAAGCCATCTCCGTGGCTTGTCCTGTGGCTGGTCCCATGGCTCCGCACTAGAAGCAGAGGCCTGGGCACCACAGCCTCTCTGCAGGTAGATTATTTCCGTAATTGAGTTATGCCTCGTGAAGGTTGGAGGTTCTACCTGAGACCATTCTATGTGGTGGGCACACGACAATATTGTGTATTAATTATGATGATTAAGAATGCCATCATTCAGGGCTTCCCTGGTGGCGCAGTGGTTGAGAGTCCGCCTGCCGATCCAGGGGACACGGGTTCGTGCCCTGGTCCAGGAAGATCCCACATGCCGCGGAGCGGCTGGGCCCGTGAGCCATGGCCGCTAAGCCTGCGCGTCCGGAGCCTGTGCTCCGCAACGGGAGAGGCCACAACGGTGAGAGGCCCGCGTACCGCAAAAAAAAAAAAAAAAAAAAAAAAAAAGGAATGCCATTATTCATATAATGTTAACATTAACACACGTTATTGTTGCTCAAGCTCGCAATGATCATCCAAAACAATAAACACGCTGGACTTCGACATTTGAAAGTTCCAGCTAATTCATCATGATCGAAGTCTAAAGTGAAGAAATTATCATTTTTTATGTGCATTAATACCCTACTGCCTACTTTTCATGTACATTTGACACACCTGAACCCAAGGTGGGGTCCCCGCCTCCCCCCAGCCTGGTCACTTGAATGCCACCTGAACTGCTGCTGTTTGGGGTCCAGAGGAAGGGTCCTCCCATATCTGTTTAAAGGGAGAGTTCCGGGAAGGCTGCGTTATCTACGAAACCACCACCATCACCTGCTTCTCTGTATCACAGACTCAGGATTCTCTCCACTGTGGAGGCTGAAACAAGTTAGCAAAATCCAGTGGGCACCAACGCTTGCATAAGAGTAAAGCTGATGAAAAAGTAATAATAAAAATAAAATAAATAATACTAAAATAAAGTTGCTAAATTCTCAGCTTTAAACTTTGGTGCTACAAAACATCTGTATCATTCTTTTTGCTTGATTTTTTATGACGGCAAAGTTATAGGTTTGAGCCCTAAAATGAATTTATAATAATCAACATAACATGTATAAAGTTTTAATTTAAATAATAATATCATTCTCTTTGTCAAAGAAGATTTTTTGTGTGTGATAAGGATGCTCCTGTCAAGAGTGTAAAGAGCCCAGGGTCCACGCTGGACCTGGAGTTGACGAGTGGCCAGGCGGTGGGGAGTTGAGATGGCAGGCCTGGGGGCCTGGGTGTGGGTGACACTTGGTGACAGAAAAGCCACGCCCTACTGTTTTCCAGATGAATGACGTTGGAATAAGAAACTATTGAAGTTCCTAGTGGGTATGAAGTGACGGTTGTAAATGGACCGGTTTAAATGTCTGCATGTCACACGTGTCATTTAGATTCACAGCCTGCTTTAAAAGGGCTCTGAGGAGATGGCTCTTTGCTCCTAGTGTCATGAGTCTGAGATGCGGCAGAAGAATATCTCAAAGCCAGACCTATTGTAAGTGGAACAATGTAACGCAGCCCCATTGCCACGAAGCCCTGAGGCGCCGGGCTGTCCGATGTGAGGCCAGGAGGATGTGAGGAGGTGGGACTCTGGGGCGACACGGCCGCGGGGAAGCTGCAGGCAGGCGGGGCTGGCGCTATGGCCACAGAAGGCCCTGTCCTGCTCGCCCTCCGCGCGACCGGGTCTGGGCTCCCCGCTAGTGACCGCGCGGGGTCCTCCCAGCGGCCCTGCCGCCTTCGCCCGGCCCTTCCCGCTGCTCAGTCCGGCGGGGTCTGGTGCTGAGCTGGAGATCGGTGAGCGGCAGAGCCACTCCGTGCCCTGAAGGCCGAGCCTCCCCCAAGGTGACACGTCACCCAGATGCTGAGCCCTGGGCCCGGCTCGTAGGCACATGCCCTTCGGAAGAAGCATGTTCTGGGGGCTTCGAGAAGAGCAGGGGGTGTGAAAGCCAGGGACGCAGCCGGGACCTTCCACTCCCTCTCCGCTTCTCCCCGATGCTGGCTCCCCGTCAGCCCTTCTCCCTCAGTCTTCCCCCTCCTGCAAGGAGAACCAATGGAAAAGAACTGAGGGTGACTTCTCATTAGATGACGCGGGCTGGAGAGAAGCTGCAGCTTCCAATTTACCGGTTCACCTTGAGAGGGAAACGGCCTCTACTTCAACCTCTCTGCGCTGGCTCCCAAGCCCTTTCCCACACCACAGAATGTTCTTCTAAGCTTTCGTGCTATGTCTACTCCTGTTACCAACGTGGAGGGATGGATTACTCTTTAAAATTATTTTAAAGTAAAAAATGTATTCGTTGCAAATTGAAAACATATTCACAAAGAATCAAAGTATCTCTATACATAGAAGAGTAAGCGCCTCACATCCTCAGCACCCCTCACCCTAGAACTAATGCCCAGTGTCTTGTGTCCCCTCCCTGGAGTCTTTTAGGACACAGGATCATCTAGAGTCACATGACATGTGATACAAAGAGGCATCCCTACAAGACACTCAACAACGCATTAAGAGAACACATCAGCATGGGTAGACCTGCACTGCTGTTTTCAGGGACACACGTCGTAATCCAGGGTATGGCTGTGCCATAATGGGATATGTATCCCAAATCCACAATATGGCTATAATGGCATATGTATATCCAGGGTATGACTAGACCATAATGGCATATGTTTCCCAAATCTATGGTATGGCTCTACCGTAATGGGATGTGTATACCAAAATCCATGCTATGGCTATAATGGCCTATGTATATCAGAATCCATGCTATGGGTGCACCAAAATCTCCTCTTGACAGCATTCAGGCCATCTTCAGCAGCATTTTGCCCTCACAAGAAATGCTGCCACAAACACTCATTTGAAACCTCATTTGTTGCATATATGTGCATGTGTGCAAATACAGCTCATACGTGTTAAGATGGACTAGCTGAGTCATAGGTTAAGTGGATTTGGGGTTTTGCTGTAGTTGAACTGACCAATGAGTAACATTCACAGCAATTAGGTACTTGTCTCCCTTCCTACATCTTTGAAGTGTCTTTTTGAAAAATGCAATTGGAAACTCTACTACTAAAGAAACAATGATTTTAGGAAGAAACAAACTTCCTTTACAAAGCCTGCTAACCTAAGACTGATACAAAGCGTTGCTGGCTGTGAGAGGGAAACAAAACACTGCATGCGAGTATGCTAGTTATTCTTGGACAAAAGGCACCACAAAAATGCCAAACCAAAGGAGAGACTAACTCCCATTGGGAAGTTGCAGGAACGCCACACGGGACCACGCTGCAGCGTGAGGCCCAGCCCCCAGGAGCACAGCAGTGCTGGAGTCTCAGCACAGGGGTGATTCCCGAAGAAGAAACAGCACCGGAAAGCCTTGTTTTGAGATCCAATTAAATGCCAACAAGCTGTTTTGGATGTTGGCAACTGACAACATGTCTGCTTCAGGACAGTAAACACGACTTGTCTGGGGTGGTGGGTATAGCTGATCCAAGGCTTTGGTGTTAGACACCGAGGCCCTGGATGTGGGTGCAGACGGGGTGGAAATTGGGGGTGCTGAGGAAAGCTGCAGGGCCCCCATGCCAGGATTCAATCTCGAGTGTCAGAATATCAGAGATGGTTTCTTGTTTCCTGTCCCTCTAACAGGCAAGGGTTTCCTGAGTGCTAGTGGGAAAGAAATGGAAAGAGAAAAGCCGAAGGGAGAGGGAGTGGGACGTAGCAGCGCACCTCCTGGTGCCTCGTCCTGCACCTGTACGTCGACCGTCACCCCGATTGCTCACGCCCCACACCTGCGGCACCACCCAGGTCCGCCGACCACACTCCTGAACATGCCATCCCTCCTGCCCGACAAACACACAGAGGTACGTCCTCTCTGGGGTCTCTCCCACGGCCTCCTCTCAGTCCCCACCTGCATCAGCCTTTCTCCATGCAGCAGCCAGAGGAGCTTTTCCTGCAGATCTGACCCTGGCTGCTCAACACTCTCGGATGAAACCTGGCGCGTGTGGCCCCCCGCCTACCTCCCCTTCCATCCGGGTACACGTGCCCCAGACACTCTGGCTGTTATGGCTGAATTATGTGCATCTCCACCCCCCATCCCCTGTTCATATGTGAAGCCCTAACCTTCAGGACCTCAGAAGGTGACCATTTGGAGATAGAACTTTTAGGGAGGTAATGAAGTTAAATTGAGAGCCCACTAGAATGGACCCTAATGCCATACAGCTGGTGTCCTTATAAGAGGAGATGAGGACACAGACACACACAGAGTAACAACCACTTGAGGACACCGGGAGAAGTTGGTGTCTACACACCAAGGAGAGAGGCCTAAGAGGAACCAGCCTTGCCCACACCTTGATCTCAGACCCCAGCCTCCAGGACTAGGAGACAATGCGTTTCTCTTGTTTACGCCCCTTCTGTGGCACTTGCTATGTTCACCGAGCTCACTAAGACACTGGCCTTTTAGTCCTGGAACTCACTGTGTCTCTGCCTCGGAGCCTTTGTTCTTACAGCTCTCACGGACTAATATGAGAAAAATAACATAAAACATCACAGTTATAATGTTTCATATTGACTGCATGTTGAAAGGATAATCTTTGTATATATTGGGCTAAAGAAAATGTACTGTTGAAACTAGTTTCCTTCTTTCTTCTTCCTCTTAATGCAGCTACTGGAAACCTTGCAGTCACGACTGCACCCCCAGTGTGCAGATGGCCCCGCAGACAGTGAGGCTCTGTGAGGAGAATATTCTTAGGAATGAATCGAGCCCCATTAGCTTTCAGTGACTGACCCTTTGATCTCAGCAGCCAAAGCCTTCGTAACTGGAGGGCAGCGGTGGGCAATGCCTAAGAGTGACTCCACTGAGAGTTAGAATTCTAAAGCATCACGTGAAGCTCTGTGCCAGCTTTTAGGATTAATAGCAGAGACTCGGCTCTTTCCACCGGAACGATTAAATCTGCGACGTGGGATGACTTTGTGTGATCATTTCCCCCACACTGGTTTTCACGACCCCCAAGACACTCAGAGGTGGGAAGCCCTTGGCACAGACGAGCCAGGTCTGGCTGGTGGGCGAGTGCCGAGATCTGCTGGGTTACGGAGTCCCCTGGCCTTGGATTTGCGTTCGGACAACCTCTGAGTCGGGCCAGCAGATACCTCCCACGACTGTGTCCAGATCCCCAAATCCAGTGGGGATGGTTTTGGACCCAGTAGGAAGATCTTGATAAAAACACTGACAGCTTCTGAGCAAGTATTCAACATCACGAGAGCAATTAAAGGTGGCGGGGGACGGGGGAAGAGGTTTGGGACAAATCTACGCCTCAGATACTCTATGTGTCCAACAGTTATCTGACTTTCTACTGAGGCTCCTCTAAAGCAAATGCTCCTCTGCTTGGCTGCTGGGGGCTACACAGTTTTTTCCTACCCCCTTAAAACTATAAATAAATACACAAACAAATACATGAAATGGAGAACAATGAAATGGACTACTTAGACAGAATATCCAAAATACTTCCCAAGTACAGCAGTCACAGAACTGAAGTTTTTTTTTTGCGGTACACGGGCCTCTCACTGTTGTGGCCTCTTCTGTTGAGGAGCACAGGCTCCGGACGCGCAGGCTCAGCGGCCATGGC